>NW_019392807.1:38855-638855 GCF_000648675.2 Cimex lectularius
TTTCCAATTAAGCCCCAGGGGTGCAGGTATACGCTTTTGTAAGTGAAAGAGAGCGCCCTTGGACTCAGCCCCCATTTTGATTTCGCGATCGAGCTTAGTTTCGAGAAGACGCATCTCGTCATTTCTCTGATCTTGATGGCATGGTTTGTAGGACTTAGCCTTTCTCCCAAAACTATGCCTAGGTACTTTACCTTTTCGCTCAGCTTGATTCTTTTCCCTTCGATCTTAATCACGGGGCTTGTACCTAATTTGCCTTTTAGCAATAGCGATTGGCATTTGTCAGGAGCAATTTTTAATTTGGCCTCTTTGCACCATGTTTTGATCGCCGTCACCACAGGGTTGTCAGCTGTTAAATATTTATCAACTGGCACGTTTTCGGCCTATGTTTGACCTTCCTCAAGCCAAAGATGAAATATTGATACATAAACTAAAACAGAGAGAATCCTTAATCAATGGATAAGAATATTTGTACGCCTGCTATTGATGACAACACAATTTAAGGATAGAACGATGACTGTATTTATGTTTTTTTTCTAACTGAATTTCGGCTTTATAATACTAATTTGGTCCATCCGACTTGTTTCAACTTCCCGCCATCCTCAGAAGTGGGTGTAAGTGATAATAACTTAGCCTAACAATCTTTATTATTTTTTAAAATTTTTTTTACGAGGGTTCGCAACAGCAGAGGTCATATTTTTGAAAAAAAAGCCCATTTGTAAGTATGTCGGGTTCGAATGCAGGGTCGCTGGATTCGAACCCGGGACCTTCACCTTACAGTGATGAGCGCCGTGTCAACGCCTAAACCGTTGCGGCCACCGACGCCCCCGTTATTCTTTATTAAATTGTGAGATTCCATTTTATTGTCAGTGGAGTGATGAATGTGTAATGTGGACGTTTTCGATCAAGCTGGTTTAACTATAACTTATAACTTGCTGAATTTGGTCCATCCGACTTTATAACTTACCCTGGCTAGCCCTATTAAGGAGTGACATTCCATTTCAAATCCAACGGGGTGATAAACCTGTAATTTATTTCCTTCCGATCATGCTGGTCTATATTTGCTGATTTGGTCCGCACGACGCGCTTTAGCTTCCCGTCATCCTCAGTGGTAGGTCTCAGTGACATTAATTTACTCCGGCTAGCTGTGTAACATTGTAAATTTCCCTTTCTAAACAGCAGTTGATAAACGTGTAATTTGGTCGCTTCCGATCATCCCGGTCTCCTTATATTTGCTTGATTTATCCTTCTGACTTGTTTCAAATTCTCGCCATCCTCAGTGGTGTGTCTCAGTAATATACTAACACAATACATACATACAATACATACTGTATCCAGGTTTTCTGTTTTATATTGTAAAATTCCATTTTGAGTATAGCGGGGTGATGAACCCGTAATTTGGTCAGAAAGATGTAGTTCTGTCATTGCTGCTGTTTTGGTCTGGCAGGCGCTTTTCGGCTTTTCGCCATCTTCAGAAGAAGGCGTGTTATTTTGAAGGATACGATAGACGAAATTTACGACGAAAATTCCTGATGAAATTCTTTTCATTCAAATTAAATATAACAAAAAATTCCAAGGGAAACGCCAGGAACCCAGTGTTCGTCTTAGCTAAAAGACAAAATTTGAAAGTTGATGTTTCGATTAAACCGAGTAGACCGTCGCACCTAAAATTTCTGATATCACCTTTACCACCACTGTTGCTGACCAATATGAAAATCAGGCCAGTTGTAAGTCATTCAGTTGAATTTTTGACGAAAATACATATTTACAAAAAGGAAAAAGTAAAGTGGTTTCTGTTATACTGGAAGGCTTAACTCCAAGCCATTTTTTCATATCATTCTGAAATAAAAATTTAAAAACCAGCTATACCGGGATTCGAACCCAGAACCACTTGGGATATACGAATCGGACGCCCTATCCACTTACATATTGTTAGAAATAATTGGTTGGAAGTACGAAGGGTGTGCTAATTAAAGTTCTCACCTCAAGTAGCTATTGTTAAATTAAAATTTCAAAGGGACAATTTAAAAGCCCTTGTATGCTTCCTCGCGAGGTGACTTGACTAGTAAATTGGACAGCACGATTTAAAGGAAACGAGGCTAGATAGATTTCTCCTTGAGGCTTTTTATCGACATGAAAAATTATTAAATCATGTTTAATCGTAAAGAAAATTCAATTTTTTTTCACTTCCAGGTCGTTTACTTCACTGCCCTTTTTCCGTACTTCCTGTTAACCGTCCTTCTCATTCGTGGAATTACCCTTCCGGGTGCGGCCGAGGGGATTTATTTCTACATCAGTCCTAATCTTTCAAAACTGAACGATTCTCAGGTAGAGTATGTCGGGAGGTAAATCGTATTTAATTTTTAATGCGAACGAATCTGCTCTCGATTTCAGGTATGGATAGATGCTGTCACCCAAATCTTTTTCTCGTACGGTTTGGGCCTAGGAACTCTCGTCGCTTTAGGAAGCTACAACAAATTCACCAACAACGTTTATAAGTAAGGCCAATATATTATAAATAAATATATTTAAAAATTACTTGCACTATGAGCCGAGAAAAAAATTGGTTTTCTACCTTCGTTGCGCTCGTATTCCAAGCTTATTATATATCGATTTATTTGTTTTATTACGTTACACTCTTTCAGTACAATCAGCCAAAAAAGGTGGTTTTTGAAAAATGAATTCGGATTCGTGTTAACCACCCTATCCTTAAATACGAATTATTACAGCAAAAAAGTCATTTTTGGACTGGATTCTTCGGCGGCAGTAATTTTTTTTAAAATCTCCGATGTCCGGTGTTCCCATTAAAAAATCCATAACTGTTCTTTATTTTATCCAAATGCAACTTTATCACAATCGATCTTAATCTTTCTTCTTTTAAAGTATGTCAACAAAGGCTAGCCGAAGGTCGTGGGTTCGAATCCCGCTTGTGACAATGACTTTTTCATTTCAACCAATACCTTACATAAAAAGATTAATTAATTGAAAAAAGTTATTTGGTCAATCGGACCATTAAATGTAATGGATTTATGTCAACAATGTTTATATGTTATCATAAATGAGAAAAATAAGGATGAATTCAATAAACTGTTCAAAAATTTTAGCGGTTCAAATTTATTCGAGTTTCTGCCATTGTGCGTAGATTATAAAATTTTAAGCCCTTGTAAAGTTTCCTGTAGATCAGTTTTTCAAAGTTTTCACAAGTTCCGTTATTTTTAACAAATAATCTAATAATAAAAATCTTAGGCATTCGGAAGGCAAACGATTATTGAAGCATTATTTTTTGTTTTTCCGTATTCAGAGGTTTTTCGGACTGCAGAAAACGAATATCAACTTCGTTTCTTCCTAATTTTTGTTTTACCTATTTTGCTTGGCCGTAAAATAATAAAAATTAAAACACTTGTAGTAAAGTTAGCCAAAAAAAATTGTTTAAAAATTCACTAATTTCGTGGTCCGCTTGACCAATTAAATCATTACAATTAATTAAGGTTTTTAGTTGAGATGAAAAAAAGTTAATGGCACGAGCGGGATTCGAACCCACGATCTTCGGCTAGATACGCCGCTGCTCTACCACTTGAGCTATCGTGACCTCGACCACTCGGACATCAATTGTTTAAAAAACTCGAATTCTTATTAAACACCTAATTACAGACCCTTAAATTTTTCGGCTGGGGGCAACTTTTTCTTAGATGTCCGAATTTGTACAGTTAAATAACTCATAACTCATCTGAATTTTATTCAAATCCAACTTTATTGCAATTAGATTTAAAGTCATTATAAATAAGAAAAATAAAATGAAATTCAACAAAAATTCATCGAAAAATTTATTTCTTTATTTTTACTAAGGTGCTAATTTTTTCACAGAGGCCAAGTTTGTGCCACTTCGTCTACTTCATAAAATTTTAAGGTCCTGTGAAGTTTCCTACGGATCGGTGGTTTTTTTATTGTATCAGTATTTCTGTGATTTTCAAGAAACAAATCTCTGCCATTCGTAAGACGAAAGATTTGAGAAAATTGTATATTTTTTGTTTCCATAAAAATCTGCATTCAATTTTTTTTGGAGTGCGAGAAACTAATATCAGCTTTGTTTTGCTTAGTCACAAATTGTACTGGATTATGCTTAAATTTGGGCTTCATAATTCCTCTGAATTTTATCCCAACTCCAAATTATTACTTGCAAATGCAAAAATAAGGATGAATTTAGCAAAAACCCTTTAAACATTTTATTTCTTAACTGCGCTGCTAATTGTTTACGGAGGCAAAGTTTATTTGTGCTTATATACTAAGCCCTAGTGAAGTTTTTGGTGGATTGGTAGGTTTTTAAAAGTTATCACCATTTCTGTCATTTTGGAAAAAAAATCTCAGGCAATGGTAAGGCGAAAAATTTGAGAAATATTTGTATTTTTGATTTTCTTAAAAAACTGTATTTAGGCTTTTTGTGGAGTGAGGAAAACGAATACCATCTTTCCTTCTTGTTTAATTTTTCTTTTAACATGCTTTGCTCAATCACAAATTATGCTGGATTATGCTTGAGCTTGGACAGAGTAGCCTGAGCCGGGTGCAATTTTTTTCTTTACCATGTCTGTTGTTCCTCGGTTAAAAAATTATCCAAAACCAACCAGCTTAAGAAGCTTAATCTTTTTTCTTTTGAAGTGTGTCAACAATGTTTAAATTTTATATCATTGTAAATGAGCAATATATGATATAATTCAACAAAACATCTTCAAACATTTTTGTTTTTAACAGCAGTTCTAATTTTTTTAAATTTAATTTAATTTTTATTACGGAGGCGAAGTTTACTTTTGCCAGTCATTAATTATGACGAAAAATTGCCCCCCTCCCCCGTTAATTAAGCACAAAAATACCTATTTTTCGATTTCTATAAAAAATTGTGTATAAGAACTTTAAAGTGCGCTTAATTTGAATTCGAACTAATTTTTTGAAAACATATTTTTTTGTCCTACTCTGTCCAGTAGGACGCATCTATTCCTTTTGTAACTTTTTATGTAAATAATCTCATTTAATGCAATATTTCATATTATTTTCTTATTCTAGATTTTAAAAAATCTTTTCCATTTTTTAAGCTTTCGCACCAGGAGCACTCGGCCTTTCAGTCTTTTTATTGTTTATGGGCGGTGTTAACCCGACGCCATTTGAAATTTAGTCGAAGTGGTGCAATTTTCTAAAAATGCAAGGGTTTTTCTATTTTTTTTTTGTTCTCTTTCAGAGATGCTTTGATCGTATGCTGTGTGAACTCTGGGACCAGCATGTTCGCAGGTTTTGTAATATTTTCCGTCGTCGGTTTTATGGCGCATGAACAGCAAAAGCCTGTCGGCGAAGTAGCCGCGTCAGGTAAATTTCAATCAAAGTTTTTACCCTAAGACAAATAAAACTCATCAGAGTTGACAATAATTTGAATTTCCAGGTCCAGGATTGGCTTTCTTAGCTTATCCATCAGCAGTACTTCAGCTTCCAGGAGCCCCTCTCTGGTCGTGTTTATTTTTCATCATGCTATTATTTATAGGTTTAGACAGTCAGGTAATTAAGAATAACAAAATCGTCCCAACCCCTTATTCATCGAACAAAGCTAAATAGTTTAAAAATTAATAAAATTTTTATTTTTCAGTTTTGCACCATGGAAGGTTTCATAACTGCCATGGTAGACGAATGGCCACAACTCCTCAGGAGGAGGAAAGAAATATTTATTGGGATAGTGTGCATATTGTCATATCTAGTCGGCTTTTCATGTATATCACAGGTGAGTTTTTTAAATAAATTTTCCAGTTTGAAACATGTTTAAACTGCTTTACATTTTTCAGGGTGGTATGTACGTGTTTCAAATATTAGATTCTTACGCCGTAAGCGGTTTCTGCTTGCTCTTTCTCATATTCTTTGAATGCATTGCTATCTCCTGGGCTTTTGGCGTCAACCGATTTTATGACGGGATTAAAGAGATGATCGGCTACTATCCATGGGGTGGATGGAAGTTCTGCTGGGTCTTCGCGACTCCAGTTATTTGCATTGTAAGTTTGAAAAATAAAACAAAAAATACAGCTATTCTGGTTCGGTTTGTTTTTGAATATGACTTGCTTTTTAGGGCACATTTGTATTTAATTTAGTGCAGTGGACGCCGATTAAGTACCTGGACTATGAATACCCATGGTGGAGTCATGCTTTTGGCTGGCTGACAGCGCTTTCGTCTATGCTTTGCATACCGGGTTACATGATTTGGTCTTGGTTTAACACCCCAGGTGACTTCAACACGGTGAGTTTTCGTATAATTAAAAAAAAATTTGGAAAAACGCAAATCAAACTTCTGATAGTTTCGAAACTCTTTGGATGTGGATAAGCTGAAGAGGCTACGGACGAGAGATGCAGGATTTTAATGAAACTGTTTCGTTTTGGTTATTTTTGTGCATGTATTTCAAGTTTATGATATACAGCAAGTTTATTATATTTATTTTTGTTAACTTAAAATAATAAAATAATGATGTATGATTGTATTAAATAATATTAAATATGTAAAAATGTTCAAAAACCAATAGACGCTTTCAGCAAAGTAGGCCGAAAAAATATTTAAAAAAAAACAATTCAGATTCGTTTTAAGCACGTTAAACACTTTAAATATGATTTATAGTAATCGAAAAATATAATTTTTTGGGCTGGATAGCCAGGGGCTTTTTTCTTAGATGTCCGATGTTCAACGGTTTAAAAAAAAATTATTACCATCGTTAGACAGTTTAATCTTTCTTCTATTAGAAGATGTCAACAATTTTTACACTTTATATCACTATAAATAAGAAAAATCATGATGAATTGAACAAAAATTCTTTAAACATTATATTTTTTAATATACTACAACAACGTTCCTATCCCCAAATCCGACTGCGTTCGCTACCTTGGATTCCACCTAGACTCACGACTAACGTGGAATCAACATACACGACTGACACGACAAAACTTAAACAGACGGTATGGTCTACTGCACAGACGTTTATGACGACAGTCTAAACTATCGACAAAAAACAAACTTACAATTTACAAAACACTACTACAACCGATTTGGACGTACGGAATAGAACTGTGGGGAACCGCTAAACCTTCCAATATCCAACGTCTCCAATCCTTTCAATCTAAAGTCCTCAGATCCATTGTAAATGCTCCTTATTATGTCTCAAATGCTACCCTCCACAACGACCTTCAAATTCCTTATATCCAACAATTTATTCCCCAAAAATTTACCAAGTTTTACAGAAAACTCTCCCACCATCCAAATAGTCTTGCCCAAGCCCTGTCCGATAGAACCTATCCCTACAACCCCATAAGGCGTCTTAAGAGGAAATGGCCCCGCGACCTCCTTTCCGAGTAATCTGTAAAAAAAACATAAACAAAGTGAAGAGGGAGGATAACATTGTTTATTTTCTCCCCTCAATGTAAATAGTTCATGTATCCGCAAATTACATATTGTAAATAATAATTACAGATTGTAATAAAAAAAAATTGCGGATTTAATTTATTTATACATGTAGTTTTTTAAAATTTTTAAGCGCTTGTAAAATTTTTGTAGTTCAGTGAAGTTTTTTCAAAGCTATCATCATTTCTCTGATTTTTGTAGAAAAAATCGTGATTCTGATGGCGAAAGATTTGAGAAAAACTGTATTATTTTATTTTCCTGAAAGTTGGTATCGAAAGGTTTGTACGGGTGCTGCAAAAGAATATCAACTTTATTTCTTGCTAAAGAAATATTTTAGCCTACTTTGCTTAGTCACAAATTATGCTGTACTACGCTTAATTTTGGTCAGTGGACAATTTATTTTTCGTTGAGCGGAGTTCCGGTGTTAAAAAATTCATAACTCCTCTTGATTGTATCCAAATTTAACGTATTGTAGCCGTTAGAAAGCTAAAAATCTTTCCTTTCAACCTATGTCACCGTGTGTCATTTTTATAGCAATAGAAAATAGAGATTTGTGGGCTGGATAATCGGGTGTAATTTTTTTTCTCGGACGTCGGTGTTCCACGGTTAAACAATGCATAAACTATTTTTGGATTTTATCCACTGACCACGGTTTACAACCGTTGGAAAGTTGAATCTTTCCACTTTCCTCCACTCTCAAGAAAGTTTAGATTTTATGTAACTATAAGGAAGAAAAACAGGTGAATTCAACAAAACTCCTCCAGCGTTTAATTTTATATGTCTAATTATATTTTTTATAACGGGCATGTTTATGTCAGTAAGTGCAGTTTAAAGCCCTTGTAAGGTTTCATGTGGAACTACCCGTTTATAGAGCTAAATAGGCTAGGAGACCACATAGGTTATACTGATAATGTAGTAGTAAAAATAAAGAGAACTTTTGATGAAACGGTTTCATCTCAAATGTAAAAAGCTCTCAAGTATGTAAAATTGTGACATGATGAGGACAAAACCACACAAATACGATTTACAGCAAAGAGAAAAATCTTATTCCAAAAGCAACTTCTTTAAAAAAAATAAAAATTCATCTCAACCATGAAAACAAAAATTGAGTAAAATAATATGCCTTCATACTGGAAACTGCCCAATTGCCCAATAATAACTACATTAAAAAAATCTGCTTGAAAAAACAGAGACATGAGAACAAATTTAACAAGTCAAAATGTTACATTCACTTCGGAAAGGACTAGAACCTAGGGGAAAAAAGCGAAGAGGCGCCCAATTCTCAACGATTCAAAAGAACTCTGCGCAGAATAAATATTTAAAAAGGATTTAAAGGTGTAGACATATTCTCAGAAAGCACTAAAGGCTTTGACTCCTCCACATTCCGGTCAAATGAACAAACTAGCAAAAGCAGGTGCACTTTGGACCAGAAAGTATGGTTTTACCTCTCTAGGAAAAATTAAGGCAAATAGGAAGGAATTTAGTAAAATACTAAGCCCATATACTGGGCACTGCCAACTTAATAACCACATTTTTAAAAGTTGGGAAAAACTGAAACAGAAAACTGCCAACTATGCCATGAATCAGCATAGACATCGGAACAAATCTTAAGAGACTGCAAACCGGGTCACCACTTCGTGTTTTACTACCTCAAGTGTTAAAAGTTGTACAAATATATGTTCGTACACCTAAGCCGCACTGAAGACTATAGGTCAAAAATGGTCTGGCTGGCCTAATACATCTGGAGCTCCTGGAACAACGTGATCAGGTAACCCAGATGTGGATACCCAGAGGTCAGGCGAAAATTATAAAAAAAAAAATTAAAAAAAAAAAATAGGCCTATATACTGACCACTTAATAACTACATTTAATAAAAAAATGGAAAACTGAAACCATCGAAACAAGTCTTATATATCTGCAAACGAAACAGCTTCATGCTTAACTACCTGAAAATAGTGTACCTTTTGATGTACAAAGTAGGGTCGATTCCAAAATAATTTTATTATTTACACCCTGGAAAAAATTATCCGATCAAATTTTGGGTTTACACTTCTTCTTCACATTTTTTCAGTCTAATTTGTTCTTTAAAAAATTAATCAATTTGAATCATTCCAGAATAACTTAAACAGAATAACTTAAATACTTGATTAAAAAATAACTTTTTATTATAATTTAACATATATAAAATCGTAAATCATGTTTTCTTCTAAAATGTCAGTGCGTTTAGATTGGTTCCATCGAATTCTAACAGAGGACGCTACAAGCTAAAACAGACTCCGCTTGAACGCAACTTTAGAGTGAAAAGAAAAAAAGTCTTACAATTACATTTTACAGCAAATATTAGATGTTTTCCTCCGAAAACCTGAGCCGGAAACGATGAATCGTCCTAACACGATTAAGAATAGGTCATACGCGGTTGACACACGGGCACCTGCTCCCCTTATGCAAAGAAATATTGCTTGATGTATCCCACAAAATAGATGCTTGTACAGAAAGCGTAAGCATGCCGCTGAATTTAAGAATGGCTCTCGGGCACAGTAGTGGGTTTCCGTGTCCCCGATTACGCTTTTTTGAGGACGAGGAATTTTTTCCATACCTTTATCGTCCCTAATTTATATTACATCATTAACATTGTATGTAGGTCGAAGAAGGAATATCGAGTGTTCCACCGACTAATCTGAATGAGTGCAATATACATAGGTGTGAATGTATTTATCTGTGCGACTGCTTTGTAGAAGTTAGTTAGAGCCCGATTAAGAATAGGTCATACGCGGTTGACACACGGCCAAAGCCCCCGCAGGTGCCCCTTATGCAAAGAAATATTGCTTGATGTATCTCACAAAATAGAAACTTGTACAGAGAGCGCAAGCAATGCGCTGAATTTAAGAATGGCTCTCGGGCAAAGTAGCGGGTTTCTGTGACCCCGGTTCCGCTTTTTGTTGGACGAGGGATTTTTTTCCTTACCCCCATCATCCCTAATTTACGTTACATCATTAACATTGTGTGTAGGTCGAAGGAGGAATATCGAGTGCTCCGCCGACTAATCTGAATGAGTGCAATATACATAGGTGTGAATGTATTTATCTGTGCGACTGCTTTGTAGGAGTTAGAGTTAATCTAGTTTATATTATTGCAAGCGTTGGGACTTGAAATGTCCTAACTGTCAAAAGCACCCACTAAAGCCTAACCTCGTTGGTTGGTTAGCGATGATCTCCTGGGCATCTGGCTTAAGGGAAATAATAGTGACACAGCCGCATAACGGATAGGTGAACTTCCCTGAGGTATAGACCCTAGGGTCAGCACAACGAGGAATAACAACCCTTCGGGTTGAAAGTCCATTAGATGTTTTCATGTCCGTTATTACCTGTTAATTATTAATTTAATAAATTTGTTACGTTTTAAAAATCGGCTTTGCTCAATCAGCAACCCCGGCAGGGTTCTATTGCATTTTTCCGACACATTTGAAAGCAAATCTTTTTCCCTACGTGCCCATCCTTTGATTGATTTTTTGAATAATCGCCTTGACTAATTTTAATAGGGTTTTTCAAACTTCTTTGAAAAAATTACGTCTGTGAAGATTGTCTGCGGTTTACAATCCTCACCAGGGTTAATAGACCAAGTGCGGTTTCTCTACTTTTTTTTTATGAACGTTAATCATGGCAATTTTTCACTTGCCTCATAAGAATTATGGTCAGGTTGAAACGTGATAAAACTCTGCGTCATTTGGGACGGAGATATCTCTCCGTTAGTTATATAACACATACGAGTATAATGCTCGCTTGTTATCGCCCGCCGGCTGAATATCCCTAGCGTCGATTTCGGCACATGATAATTATGTATATCAAAGTTGGGCTTTGGTTATGTAAACGGTTTGATCTTTTTTTTCTCTCCCTGAGGATATCGTGTACATACAATATTATTCAACAGGAATGCGATTTATAAAACTTTCATCATACTCCTTGCATGTCATGTCTCTGTCCAACACACTCTTTGAAGCAATAATATATTATTAAGACTGTTTTGCAATAACTAATACTGAATAAAATTTCAGGAAATCTCAATTAGATAAAACAAAATCTTGTGTATTATCTGTGTATTCACGATTAATGTTCCTAAAAATGTCCTGGTTATGATCTAGTGATCCTGAAATATCCATCAACTTCCTAAAGTAAGTATTTATTACATCCCTTTACAATGCTGTCCTTAGAACTACCTATTTTGCTCTCCTTTGGAGCAATCCATACTCTTCTCCGTACGTATGATACCTAAACCTAAAAAACCTACTCACCTCTTCTCCTCATATCGTCCTATCAGCCTTCTTCATATCCTCGTCAAAGTACTTGAAAAGATTTTCTTCTTCGCCTACACATCGAAACAATATTATCCCAAATCACTATCATTCCGCGGCTGCCATTCGACTATTCACCAAGCCCACGCGTTGCCGACACCATCACCACTTCCCTCGAGCTTAAACAATACTGCCAAGGTGTTTTCCTTGACATACCCTAGGCCTTTGATCGAGTATGGCACGAGGACTTGTTGTGGAAGCTAAATGGCATCCTTATTTATTCCACCTTATGCCTAAATACTGTACTTCCTAAGAAACCGATACTTCCAAGTAACCCAAGCCACCTCTTCGTTTTCTATCTTTACCATTTAAGCTTGCTCCCTTACTTTTTTATAGCTGATCTCCCAATGAAATCCAACACCTTAACATTCAAATACGCCGATGACACGGCAATCCTCTTCACATCGATCCTGCTACTTATATCCGCAACCTCCAATCCGATTCATATGCTTGAACCCTGGCTTCGACAGTACAGCATCAAGGTAAATAATCAAAAGTCTAAATACACATTTTTCAATCTTACGGTGGTTTCACATTATCTGACATGACACGTCGCGAATTCAAAGCGGTTCCTACTACACAAATATTATTTCAAGTGTTTCTATAGGTTATTTAGAAATCGTGAGATGCGGTCTGGTGTGATGTAGGTGTCAGAAAAACATTTTCTTTATCGTGCCAACGTTTCGATCTTTATTGAGATCATCTTCAGGGCCTGGGATTTACAAACATTGTTTACATATAAATTTATCAGCATAAAAAACCTCTGGTCTGTTTGCTTTAACCAGTTGATCTTTCAATTGTGTGCACTTTTGTATTTCACCTTTTTCGTTTTTTAGTGTTTTACCATCCTTATCTTTACAATCCACTTCCTCGTACCTTAAATAAAATGGCTCGCCTTTTTTGTTCAAATTACATTTTGGATGTGGAAAAGTGAATTTATACAATGCAAAATATATTTTTTATATATTCAATCAAAGTATTTCTACTCAAAGTGTTTGTCTTCTGTGTAATTGTGCCATTCTTGCTTCCAAAGTATTACACACAGAACAAAACAAACATAAACGTAATTTCTTAGAACTGGTTTATATCAACAGAGATAAACACAGCATCAATTACAGAACAGATACATGTAAACTCAGTCGCAGCTACGCCAATATCATTAATCAAATTCAATACAGATAACATATCTATATCATCACATTACATTCCACACGTCAAATATTTTTCACATAGTCTAATTTCCCAACAATTTAGCTTTCCTTTTTCTATTTTATCCCTTTCTACAATCCTGAAAGGATAATCTGACCGAACCATTACCAACACATTTTTTCCCTTCGTAGGCTCTTTTCACCTTAAAGAAGCCGACGCCTTATACAAAAATGTCTTTTCTATACCGACATCCTTCCCCACCCCTTCAAAATCCAACGTATATAAACACAAAATAGCAAAATCTCACTTGCACTCTCGACACGACACGCAAGAATGGCACAATTACACAGAAGACAAACACTTTGAGTAGAAATACTTTGATTGAATATATAAAAAATATATTTTGCATTGTATAAATTCACTTTTCCACATCCAAAATGTAATTGTTATATGTAATCAATGTTTGTAAATCCCAGGCCCTGAAGATGATCTCAATAAAGATCGAAACGTTGGCACGATAAAGAAAATGTTTTTCTGAAACCTACATCACACCAGACCGCATCTCACGATTTCTAAATAAATATCGATTAACGGTCACTAATCACCACACATGTTTCTATAGGTATACCTGTCAGACACGACGCATGTCATACAAGATGTTCCGACATTCTCGTGAAGAAAATCATGTCTGACAGTATCCCTGCATGTGCATGTCGGAACGTGTCTTAAACGGGATCCTCGGAGGATAGTTTGCAATAACTTCAGGCTCCGACAATCCCGTTTTTGACTTCCGTATGGTAAACTTTTGCTATTATTCAAGTCCTTGTTTTGGACATGAATTTAGATAAGTGATTGAGTGCGTTAGGGAAATACGTCGTCCATTAAATTGGGTAAAATGGTCCAAAATTCCCAATTTTTCCTCATTTCTTTCATCATGGGATGTACACTAAAGCTGCTCATCTGCGTCCAACAATAGAGTTATCACGCACAATTCTTTGATTGAAAACCGACAAAACATTCTAAAAAACTGTCACAACAAACTTTGCCGTGTAGGAACTTGGTCTTGACCGAACGGTAAATATACGTATGCTGTAGTTTTGCCGGATCCGCATCTCTTCGCGTCCGCGACGTGTCGTGTCTGATAATGTGAAACCATATTTAATCGTAAATCTCAATCACATGTCTATTTATAGACACCCCGATTCCTCCAGCGAATAGTATATGATATCTTGGACTTTACTTGGACCACGTGGACTTAGTGGAACCACACACAAACGACTAAAACGAATTGCCTGTGACCTTAGATGTAACCGTTTTACGTAAGGTCTTGGTTGAAATGAAAAAGTTAGTGTCACGAGTGGGATTCGAACCCACGACCTTCGGCTCCATACGCTGCTCTAACCAATTGAGCTACCGTGACTATGATCCACTCGGACACCAATCCTCATTTCAACCTACAACCTTTCGAACTTTCCCACCTATTTGCCATTTTGAAATGTCGTGTAATAAGGATTCGATTCTCGGCGACATATGAAGTGGCCACGGAGATCTGTTAGTGAAGATATCCTTCGTTTTACTTATTAAATCCATTATATTTAGTGGTCTGATTGACCAAATTACTTCTTTCAATTAATTAATCTTTTTACGTAAGGTCTTGGGTGAAATGAATAAGTTAGTGTCGAAGTCAAGCTAGCTCAAGTGGTTAGAGCAAAGGCGTATTGAGCCGAAGGTCGTGGGTTCGAATCCCGCTCGTGACACTAACTTTTTCATTTCAACCAAGGCTTTACGTAAAAATATTAATTAATTGAAAGAAGTAATTTGTCAATCAGACCACTAAATATAATGGACTTAGATATAGCAATTTCTGCATTAGTTTCTCGAAGAGTTTTTAAATCGTCACGATTATTGGTCCATATGGTTTACAGACCAAAAATGACCATAGGTTAAGTAATTTTTGAGTAAAACTGGGGGTACAGTATTAAGTTGACACCCTAGTGTCTTGTTACGTTTGGCCTTCTCGTAGGAAAATATTTTTCCCTTCATTATCACCCGGTTTGATCGATTTCCATGTCGCTTATGAAGAAATGCATTAATCTTCCCTTCAGTTTCATATTCAAAGGAGGCCCTAGATCCAAAGTGACTATCGACCGGTATTTAAAACAGGACGGTTCGATCGGCCCAGTTTTAACCATCACGGGCTCCTCCAATAAACTTTCCCAGGTAAAAAAAGAAGAACGAAAATCCATCTTGGGATGGTAAAATATTTGAGGGGCCAGGGAACGCCCAGGCGATGGGAATTCGTCATGACCTGAGGGTGTTCGACCTATCAAACCTGATTCAATTGGGCGTATTTTCCGAATTCGACTGTCTAGAAAAGACTGTTTAATTTTGTTTATTTTTCTATTTTGGTCCAAGTTGTAAAGAAAAAAAAAGAAAATTTGTTTTATTTAAAAAAAAAATTAAAACCCATTAATTTTTAGACAAATTTAGTGTTTTTCAGGATTTAAGCTTTATGAAAAATCTCCCATCAGAAACAATTTTTTCTCAACTGGACCGTTTTTAATGAACCTTCTTGGATAATTAATCTTGAAGATGATGAAGCAGTGTATATTTTTCAAACGAAAACAGAGTGCTATATAAGTTATTCTAATTTTTTAAATCTATTTTTAAAATACTGTTGATCATTGAATTCCTCTGTTTTGTTTCTGTTTCGATTAGAAGATTATGGAATTTATTTCAATGAAATCAAAGGTCTTCTTATCTTCCAATTACGACTATCAAAGCCCATAAATCCTGAAGACATCGCCCTATTTGAACTATTCAATTTCCGTTTCTAAAACCTCTTACAGAACGAATTAACGCACTTTATTTTCTAATCTGTTTTTATGTCTTTAATCTGATGATTCCAAAAGCAGTATTGATAAAATAATAATTCTAATAAGTCGGTATCACAATTTGTAAAATCTTTGCCTTGTATAAGATTTTTTTTTTTTTTGCGAAAAAGAAAAATGTACATTAGACAGAGTGATTTAGAACCATATAAACTACACACAATGGTATAATTTTGGTCTCCGTAAATAAATCAATAGAATAGAAGGTATAAAATATATGACAGGTTTTTTTTATTTCAACCTTATTTTTCGCACTTATAATGAGAGGCAATCTAAATATTGTTAACATAGGGTGAAAGTAGACACATTAAGCTTTCTAACAATTGTAATAAACTTGGATTTTGCTAAAATCCAGAAGATTTATGAATTTTTTAACCGTGGGACACCGTATATCGGAGAGAAAAATGGCCCTTGGCTACCAGGCCAAAATTAAGCATAATCCAGCATAATTTGTGAGTGAGAAAAGTAGGAAAAAATATTTTTTCTTTTAGCAGGAAACAATGTTTAGATATATTTTCCGCACCCGAAACAACCCTGAATATATATATATATATATATTTTTTTTTAAGAAAATCAAAAATTACAGTTTTTGTCGCAAAGCTTCCGCCTTACGGATGCAGATTTCTTTTTCAAAATCACAGAAATGTCGATAACGTAAAAAAAAAACCTCCGACTCACATGAAGCTTAACAGGGGATTAAATCTTACAAACTAGTGGTACAAACATGGTCTCAGTGAAAAAAATCAGTACGGTAATAAAAAGATAAAATTCGAAGAGTTTGTCTTGAATTCATCCTTATTTATCTCATTTATAATAGGGCAAAATCTACAATTTATTGACTTGCACTAAAAGAAGAAAGATTAAACTTATTATTATGATTGTAATAAAGTTGAATTTGGATAAAATCCAGCGGAGTTACGAATTTTTTAAAGATGGAACACCAAACAATGGGGAGATAGATCGCCACAAGACACCCAGCCCCAAATTAAGCCTAATCCAGCTTAATTTCTAACTGAGAAAAGCAGGTTAAAATATTTTTTAGCAAGAGAAAAATATGTTATTCGTTTCATCAACCGAAAAAATTTCAATAGAAATTTTTGGGAAAATAAAAAGGTACAGTTTTTTCTCAACTCTTCTCCTCTGATTTTATTGATAATCTCACTACGTCATCAGTATAACCTTGATAAGATATCCTAGCCTATTTAGCCCTACAATCAGGTCATCATGAAATGCGATAACTTCCAAAAATCTCCACAGATCCTCAAGAAACTTTACAGGGATTTAAAAGCTTCCAAACTTGGCCTCTGTACGTTTTTTTTGTAATGGCCGACAATTTTTTTCATGGACTTTGCATATTAGCCAAAGAAATAAGTGAAGATAGTGCCAGGGGTGAAGGTAGGAATCGAACTCACGAATGCTGGGTCTACGAGCAGAGCTGACATCTTGACTCCCGCGGTCCCCTAAGTTTTTGTTGAATTCATCTCAATTTTTCTTCATTATACTGACATAAAATGTAAAAAAAATTGCATAGACGGAAAGTTGAAATATTGAGCTTTCCAACGGTCGCAATACCTTGGTCATTGGATAAAATCCAAAATAGTTTATGATTTTTTTTTAACCGTGGAAAACCGACGACCCGAGGAAAATAATTTGCCCCTGGGCTGAAATTAATCCAGCTCAAAAAGGAGCTTTGTGTCCTCAAAAAAGAGGAAATTATTTTGCCAATGTTATTAAATGATTTTAAAGGGTGCTTAAAATGAATCAGAATTGATAAAAGCCAGAAAGGTTATGAATTTTTTAATTTACAACGCAATAATTCATCAATTTTATCTTTTCGCTCTATCCAGTTGTTTTAACCGGTGCTGTCTAGATATGACGAGATGAGAAAGAAAATTTTGCAATTGAATGTATTGCACTCGTAATAATTTTCAATTTGGGTTGTAATGTTTATTCGTCGATGGAAGCTGGGTTGGTAAACAGAATGAACAGGATCTGTTATCTTATCGACAATTCGTAAAACTGAATATTTCACGTCAATAAGAACATTTCTAATATCGCAAAGAGGATGGTATATTATTTTTAAAAAAAGCTGTAATCTTCACACAATTTTTTTTAAACATAGGATTATTGAAATTTTATATCATCTGGAGACTGCAAATCTTGCTTTTTCATTCTGATATGATGAAAGTTGTGAAAATATATCTGCCCTATTTGCCCATCCAGGCTATGCTGTTTAAAACAACACTGACTCCTATTCCCGGTCGACTCTGAGTTTAGACAGGGCTACGTCCTAAGCAAGCCCCTACTCGTACTCGTTCTTTGACCTCCCTTATGCCACAAATTTTTGAATTCGTTTCTCCAATGGAACAATTAAAAGCCTTATTCATAATGACGATGATTCTAATCAGCTCCAGCATTGACGCTTTGGAACCAATCTTTAAATTTTATGTAAATTAAAAATTTATAGTTTTCGTGGTTTTCTTTTTCATCGGCGATGTGAGTAAATTATCTTGGAAACGCACAAATTCTCCGCGATATCTCGCCTAAAAAAAGATTTTTATACGTTAAAGTTTGCAAATAATTCCATCTCGCGTTATACCTCAAATCAATTTGAAGGTTTTTAAGGCCATTGTATCGTTAAATATGTTCTATGCTTCTCAGATTTTTTTTTGATATCAGTCGTTTTTCCCCTAAATTTTACAGCATTATTTAGAGACATCATACGAAAATTTTTATTCTTATATAGCTAAAACTCAATCTTTCCTATTTAAGCAGGGTTCGTTGCCTGGTTTACAAAAATTTCTCCGGATAACGACAGTTGCAATAGCTCACCCATGATTTACAACCTCAAATAATGGTTCTCTAAAAGCTCATCCATTCCGGGCATTTTGAAAGTTGTCTCGAATTCTTGGATCCAGTGGATTTTTCTTCTAAAAGGAAATCATTCAAAGGCATTTTCCGACTTAACCAATTGTAACGGTTGTGCTAGGGTGATTCGTGGACTCAATAGTTGAATCCTGAGGTGCTAACGAGAGCTTAAGTTAGCACGACTATCTTAAGAATATTACTGTTTTCCTCCGGTATAATTTTATTATTATTTTCAACCCTTATTTGGCCTAGTCGGCACTTAATAATCTATCGTCGGTGGTTCTATACTCAGGTGCGAATTATATACCTTAACATCAGGGAGATGATTCTTCTTTCATTTTTTTTCGGGCACTCGGGACAGTTCGAAGCTAAAAGGCTTTTCATTTGGTGAACTATGAGGGTCTTTGATATGTAGTGGTTTTGCTTTTAGAATGTTGGAAGCATCGTGTAAAGAAAAATTTGAAACTTGACCTTACTCATAATAAGACGTAAAGGAACGCGAGTCCAATTTTAGTAATCACCTGGCCACTACTTTCGATAATACATTCCAAACTGAACTGTTTTTACCCTGTTATTCAATGAGTTTTCTCCATCCTGAGGAGGTTCCTTAAAAAAAGGGGTTTTGTAACTTCTACCACAAAAATTGCCCACTCATGTTTTAACCCGAGCCAATTTTTTAAAACAAATTTATTGTCACAAACTGTATAATTTTTTTAAGCTGAAGTCTAAGAATGCAGATTTAATCATTTTTCCGATTTACAAGGACTTCTCGCCTGAATAAAACATTCTGTTTTACACTCCAGCGAGCGTATCTAAATTAGTTCCTGTGTCATTTTGAAAAAAGAGACCCGGGTATTTCTAGTTCGACGGCCCTGCAAATTGTGCAGCCTGTCAACGATTTCTCTTCAGCGATTGTCTCAATGGAATGAACTAGTTCTGGACTTTTTTGCCGTCCACGCTTAAGTTTACCCAAATAAATCAAGAAACGTACAACAAATCAACAACTGGCGTTCATTTACTTGATTCAATCCGTTGAAAAAGAAAACTGACTTAATCCGTCAAAGCCCATCAATTTCACCTTTCAAAAAACATTTCAAAGTGACCAGGCTAAGGTAAAAGAAAAACAGAGGGTAACCATTTAAATGTCAAAAGACTAAGCCTAAGATATAGACTATAGATTAAGACAAAACCAGCGAGACTAGGCGGACTTTCTCACGATTAAAAAATAAATAAATCTGGGCCTTTTTTTAAAAATATTTTCAACCCAAAATTAAACCAAGTTTGACAAATTAAAACTAAATTTGAATAGCTTTTTTGAACATTTCTAGATAATTTTTACATCCCAAAATCGTTAATATTTGATAAAATTTTTGGTAATGGTATCTCGAAGTTTTTTACTAATGGTTTTACGCAAGGAAAACGACCTCTTCTAACTGGCTAGATTGGATTGCATTCCAGCATAATCGCTAGAAGTTAATTTGCATTCACGAAAAAAAAAAAACTTCAATATCGTTGAATTTTGGCAGCAAGTGTCTTAAAACTATCTTAAAACACAAAAAATTACTTGGCCTTCTTGTTTGAATTAAATTAAGAAATTAAATTTAAAAATATATATATTTTTTTAAAGGAATTCCAGCTCTTGTAATCATCAGGACTGAACTTTGACCCTTTGACAACTGTCTTTCTGGAGTAAGGTATAAATAAAACCGGCGTCTATTGAGAACTTGTTGGTATACAAAAGTAATACCTGTTCCTCGAGTACAGACTAGATAAGAATGTCTGACAAAAACCGGTTTAGAAAGATATTCAGCAGTGGGTTGGACCCTCATTTTCTGGAGGCATGTATTTACCGGCCAGGCTGAGGATAAATTGCCCAGTGTACCTGGGAGTCCATCATTCTTACCGAGCGAACCGCCTTCCACGTCTTACAAAAAAAAAATTAAAAATCGCTAATTCTGACTGCATGGATTGAAGATAAACCTGCTGTCTTAACGTATTTGTAATAGGAGGTTTCTTCCTTCTTTTTTTTAACTATCCTGCAATAAAGATTCCCCTTATTAACACCTGCTAACAGAATTTTTCTCGTGATTAAGTGATTCTCCTTTATTTATAATTAATTAATGGCCAATCTAAAACCACATTATTTCTCAACTTTTGAAATGTTTTGGACGTGAGTTTATAGTGGAAAAATGTCGATTTGGTCAGTCAATGCCAACGAATCGATGCTAAGTTCGATAATTAAGGCGTATTGCCTCACTTTGACCTCGTAAGGCGGTTTTTTATCCCTAGGCAAAGTCCATTAGGTTCTAGGGATCCGTGTTGACCCCAAAATTCAGTTAAGATAAAACGTTTCTAAGTAAAATACCAGATAGAGTTCCAGATAGACTGTTATCAATGGAAATAAATCAAGGAAGGACTGTCATTGAACACTGTGTCATAGAGATGAAAAGGTTATTATTAACAAAATAACAGCCACTCGGATTAAATGCAACTACTTCATCTTATTAAAGTTCACGGATTGGTATTATCAAGGCCATGTCAGATATTGAGAGCAACAAAATTACACTTGTTTGGATACCAGGACACCGACCAAGCCAAGGAAAATTCGATGAGGACATCTCTATTTTTTTAGCTGATAAATCGTACTTATTCCGTTAATACGCGTATTTTGCTCTGGCCCAAGCACCTCAGTCGGAAAAAAGGAAAAAGACTTTAGAAGGGATTTACTAACGGCTGTTTTGTACTTCACTTTGTACTTGATACTTCACCTATCCCATACATTATGTAGTTCGGCCATGAACGATCATTTTGGTATGGTTTTGTCGATTGCGTTTCGGTTTTTCGCCATCTTTTGCCCTGAGCATGTGTGTCATTGCATTTCGAAGGACAGGATGAACAAACACATAGGGGGCGTCGGTGGCCTTAACGGTTTATGCATTGACACGGTGCTCATCACTGTAAGGTAAAGGTCCCGGGTTCGAATTCAGCGGTCCTGTATAAAAAAAAAACATGGATTCAGTCGGCACTTGATGGGAGTGATTGGATAGAAGCGAAGCTAATTTTAATAGCTTCATCACCTCCCAAATACCGAGAGATCTCATAAAGGTCCCGGGTTCGAATCCAGCGGTCCAGTATAAAAAAAACATGGATTCAGTCGGCACTTGATAGGAGTGATTGGATAGAAGCGAAGCTAATTTTAATAGCTTCATCACCTCCCAAATACCGAGAGATCTCATAAAGGTCCCAGGTTCGAATCCAGCGGTCCTGTATAAAAAAAAAAACATGGATTCAGTCGGCACTTGATAGGAGTGATTGGATAGAAGCGAAGCTAATTTTAATAGCTTCATCACCTCCCAAATACCGAGATATCTCATACATTATGCAACGTGTCAACTTTCTAGTGTTCTACTCAGCCTAGAAAAAAAAATTTAACCAGTATTTTTCTGAGCGTAAAGACTACTTTAAACTTTGTAATAATTACAGTTTCTTTTCAATTTCTTATAAAAGTTAAAAAAGTAAATATTTGTTTTTCGTCGATTCGATTTTATTAAAAAATGGCGAAAACCATTTAGAAATGGGTTCATAAAAACGTTAGATATACAGGGTGTTAATAGTGTTAGGTGGATCAACAGAGGTTGCGTGAAACTTTTAGAATCGGAAACGGATCAGTTCGTTGATAAAAACTACGTTGAAATCGTTTTGGTTAGTTAGGTTTGTGTAGTAAGAAGATTTGAGGATTTGTCTGAGGACTTTTGATTGGAAGGAGCGGATGCGAGGGATGTTGGGTGATTTAGCAGTACCCCACAGTTCCACTCCCTATGGCAAAGTGTTCACAGTAAAGTTTGTTTTTAGTGTTATAAAGTTAATTTAGTGTTGACGATCTAGGCGGATTTCGGTCATAGAAGTCTTCTGTTAACGCACTGTCTCTTAAGTCTTTGTTTGGGATTCCACGTCAGTCTTCTGTATACAGTCGTAAGAATTTGACTTGAAAGGAAAATCTCTTTGTTGTTGGTGTACAAAGGAGGACAAGTTTGTTTTTCCAATGTGAACAGTACATTTTACTTCTTTCAGTCTGTACATCACTTTTGCACCATTCTTCGATAAGCTCAAGGTGTTCTTAGATGTTTTAGGTAGCTTGGTTAGAATTCGAGCTAGAAGACAAACTGGCCGCATTGTCCGCGTGGGTGGTGTGGTATTAACAGGTCAGCAGTATAAATGATTTAAAGGGCAGGTCCAATAATGCTACCTTGTCGGACGCCGGCTTGTACCTGTCTGATTTCTGAGAACTCGTTGCCGCACCTCAATCTGTAACATGTACAAT
Source organism: Cimex lectularius (assembly GCF_000648675.2). Taxonomy (NCBI): domain Eukaryota; kingdom Metazoa; phylum Arthropoda; class Insecta; order Hemiptera; family Cimicidae; genus Cimex; species Cimex lectularius. Next base: position 61,844 of record NW_019392807.1, read on the forward strand.
TTCAGGATAAAGAGTGGGTAGGAAGAGTTTAAATTTATAAAGCATGCCCGAGTGCCAGACTCCATTAAAAGCCTGTAAAAAAATAAAATATTATTTATGAAAAAATTTAAACGGTATTTGTCATAGCATAATGTCTACCTTCAAACATTGCAAGAATTACAGTTTGTTTGAAAGTAGAGCTTATTCTAAATAAATTCTGTGTGAATTTTTTTCTAGATTGAGTAGTTTATGATAATCAGTAGTTGTGAGATTTTCTCTTGTGGTCAGCGGAGTGATAAGGATGTGTGTTGGTAATGAGTAGTTTTTGAGAAGCCAGGCGAGCATTAGTAAGTTGCCACTGTGGATATTACAAAACTAAAAAAACATGATCAAAGTATCAATTAGTTTTTTGTTGCTAAACAAGAACGAAACAAGAAATGGAACAGATTTATTTCCCAATGTTGCGTTACTGCTAAATTGCACTTTCTTTCTGGCTCTCTTGCCCAATACCTTTTCGATTGTGCACTACAGGTCGTTGATCGAGTTCTGTGGCAGATAAACTAGTTGTTTCAAAGTAAACTACCTTCTTTGTGAAATATCGGCTCTGTCAATTGAAACAGGAGGAATGAAACGATGCTGTGAAAGTGTAGACAATTTCTTTCCTTTGTCTTTGATTTTTTCCAGTGTCTCCTCGAATGACTTTCATCTTTTTGTTTTTGCGTTTTGTTTCGACCTCTCCACTTTTCACTTCCTAATCTACAGTTTTTTTTTTCTATTCATTTTCCAATATTTCCATCGACTTTTTTCCTTCACTAAAAGAAAGTTTCAGATTCCAATATTTATCTTTATTCTTCTTTCAATATTTAGAACCATTTGTCCTTTAAGGTGTTTTGTTTGACGTATCAGAAGATCTACCTAAATTTCTCTTCGGTGGACATCTTGAATCAATCGGGGAAGTTCATCAAATAGGACCATACGCAAATCTTGTGCTAAGAACTTACCAATCGTTAAGCTTTTGAGGAATATATCCCCTTTATCAAGGCCGAAGCTATTTTTAATAATTTAAACTGTTAACAAATACAACCATTTACTATTTCAGTAGAATCTAGTAGTCTCCATTACAATTGTAACCCGCAACTTGTTGTCCATAAAATAATCCATGGTGATAACCACATGGAGGTTACAATTGTATTGTAGAATGGACGAATGGACATTTAGTATAAATTAAAAGATTATTATGGATATAGAGATAACCTTGTTAAGGCCCTCATGCTTTGTAAAGTCGAAAGCTTTCTCATCCCATTCTTTATCTGGGTTTCGTTCAATTTGTTTTTATAAAATCGAAAAGTGCTTTTCGATATTAGCAAGGTCTTCGATACTACCGTGTCCACCTTTTGAAAATATGACTGGTTTCTCTTGTTCAGTGCTAAGTCGGGACGGAAAAGGGCGTGGGGTTACAAAATTAGTGAAGCGTAAAATGTAGTAAAACTCAGTGTTCTTCAAGGCTCCGTCCTAAGCACCCTTCTATTCCGAGTCTACGTTTATCGTAATTCCCGCCGTGGAATTAATACTTGTGTCAGTTTCATCTTTAGTTTAAGATTACAAGAACTTTTAACATTGGACGAAACTTTGTGTCTTTGTAAAAATATCTTTCGACAAACTTTAACTATTATTAGTTAAACATTTCAAAACGGCCGGATCAAGTCGTGTAGATCCTGGGCAACTCGTTCTCTCCTCCTAAATACAAAATATCGTTTTTTCAAAATTCCTTTCTCTTCACCTCCTTGAGATACACCAGCGTTGATAGATTTTTAGAAAATAATTTATCTGTATCCTGTAATACATAATATAATACATACATTATAATACATACTACAAATATGCCCGTATGGTTTTTTTAAATCTGTATCACAATACTGACACTATGGCCAATACTGCACGCTGAGGACACCTGTTGGTGCAAGGAGGTCTCGAGGTCATCGTCGTTTAAGACGATATGTAAATGTAGATATGGATTGGGCAGTATGGTTAGGACGGATTGAGAGCATGATGTGGAACCTTCGGAAGCGAGGCCGAATCAGCTCGTTGAATAAAGAATTTTGATAGTGGGGTTGGTGAGGTTGTAAGGAGCTTTTACAATTCTTCTGAGGATTTTGGTTGGAAGAATTGAACCCGCTGGCATTTCATGGCTTGGTGAAACCACACAGTTACACAATATGTCCAAAGAGTAATGTCATGTATAAAATTTGTCGAAATTTGACGGCGAAAACAGAATTCAATCCTAAAAGTCTTATTAGGGGTCCAAATTGATATTGTGTCTTTATGTGTGGTGATTAGTAACCGTTAGTCGAAGATTATTCAGAAATCTGGACCAGACCGCATCTCACGATTTCTGAATAATTGTCTCTTAAGATTCCACGTCAGTTTGCTGTCTAAGTGTATTACTTACTATCTATCTGACTTGAGTGGAAGCTAGTAGTTCCTAGCAGAACAGTGGAAGACAGTCGTACACTGGGTTCAGTTTTCTTCATACCAGTCTTGCCCTCCAATTTTTGCATCAGTCTTTGAAAAAGAAATTGCTTTGGATAGGATTCGGGTTAGAAGACAAAACTGCGGTATCATCCATGTAGTAGTTAGTGATGATGGTGGTATGTATAGGAATGACATCAGTGTGGTATACAGCATGGAACCAAGAATGCTCTCCAAGAAAGTGGTAGAGAGAACAAGCAAAAATGGAAAGACCCGGACGGTCAGAGGCGTAAAAAATTAATTGCACTGCGGAATGAGATATTTGAGTTTGCAGAACAGTTAACCCGTTGAATTTTTTATCAAAACGATAAAAGGATTATTTATCGATTTACTTATTATCTGATAACGCTTATTTTTCGACTTTCCTTGATCATGATTATCGATCGCTTAATATGCCCATTTTTTTTCCAGAGGGTACGACTGCTAGTTCGAATAGAAGACGACGTGCCAGCACTAAGGAGAAGAATGAAAGAAAGTTCGAAAGAAATGAGTTCATTATGATGGTGATAAGTGATATAAAGGGCAAATTTAGAACACAAAAACAAATTTTCTTTTTCCGATAGACAAATAAAATTCATATATTCAAAATATTAAACTCACGTCCGAAAATGTTTTGGACGAAATCTTTTTTTTTTGTTTTTTGATTTTTTTTAAGACGGCATCCTTAATTTGTAAATGTACTATAATTAAATCTATGGAACAAGATTCGTTTCATCCTGTATTATATTTTGTTGTGGAGGTGTACTTTATAAATGATTGCAGGCCGAGGTAACACTGGTTGAATTTAAATTGACTCCTATTTTTTATAAAAGCAAAAACTTAAAAAAAATTGTAAAAAAATATAAAAATAAAATAAATAGACCACGGGTACAAGACACTATATTGTTGTTAGAATTAGTTATGTGTGTTTTTCTATGCGCATGTTTATATTATTTTAGGAAATCTTAGATATAATTAACACTGTATATACTCGAGTGATATCAGTAGGAGAATTTAAAAAGTAAAATTAAAAAAAACGTTCATCATATGTTTTTGTGTATATTTAATTATAAGGATTATTTCTTAAGAAATATAAATGTAATCTCGTAATAATAATTAGATTTTTACTTACAAGATCTCTAATTTTTGTTTGTTTATTGTGGATTTATGGCTTTTGTAATGGACAATAATTACATTATTTTTTAGGCAAGGTAGAAAGGTTTTCTTAGGCTTGAGCGAACTCCTTTCTTCCATTAGACCAAAGATTGACTCTAATCGCCCAATAGAGTACGTAGCCGTAATGTGTAAATTCCCCAAAGTTTAATGTGAAATAAAATTGTAATTTATATTTATTTATGTTCTATGTAACGTTAATAGCTTTCCATTAAAAAATGCTTATGTAAAATATTTTAAATATCTTGTCATTAAAATTAAATATTAACAGATATATAATGGCATCTAATGTATAAAATAAATTATTTACTAAATATATTACAGATTAAATTAAATATGTTTTCTTTTTTAAAGCCTTAGGATTGTTTTCCTCCTTCAAAAAAACATATTTCAATTCAGCTTTAGTCGGTTTACTTCAAAACCCTTATCTACACAGGATGCATTACGAACAGATGCGATACTTCAGGATTCTACATGTCAAATTGAGCTAAACAGTCTCTATTGTACAAAGTTTGATTCTCGATTGTCTCCGAGATATTTCAATTTTCAGGTTATTTTAACTATTCACAACTTTATTCCATAAAATCCTGCGTGTCTCATAAAATGTCAATCCTAACTCTGCTAACCCTACCTCTATTGGAAATATTCATACAAGGAGAGGCCAGGAAAAGCTCTAACAATTAAATTGGAAAGGAACTAAACAATTCGGGCATACAACCGTAATCAACAAAATCAGACACCCATTATTAGAAATAGGGACTGATTACATGATCCCGGAAACATTCTTCACAACTTCCTATAAAGTCTCAACGGACTATAAAGGAGAGGAAGAACACAGGAGAGCATCAGATACAATGATATGGTACACAGATGGCTCCAAAACAAACGAAGGAACCGGATCAGGAGTTTTCTGTACAAGCCCAAAACATGAGCAATCAAACTCATTAGGGAAATACACTTCGGTCTTTAAAGCAGAAATACATGCCATCAATGCTTGTGACCTGGAAAATTTTAAAAGAGGTTACACTGGTAAAAAATTCCTCATAAGATCTGATAGCCAAGCAGCCATTAAAGCAGTAGCATGTAAAAGAATCGCATCAAAATTAGTCAGTGAATGTATCCAAAATCTCCAAAACCTGGGGAAACACAACAACCTGATGATATCTTGGGTGCCAGGGCACAGGGGAATTTTGGGTTACGACAAAGCAGACAGTCTGGCCAGAGGAGGATCTGCGAGACCATACATAGGCCCTGAACCGATACTTGGGATAACAAAAACAAATATAGAATCCTCCATCGCTGAATGGATACAAACAAAACAAAAGGAGAAGTGGATAAACTCTAGCAGTGCTAGACATAGTAAACTTATGGTGAACCCTCACCAAGACTGGCAAAAGCATTGCTGCAATTGGAAAGGGCCAAACTTAGAGGAGTGGCATCAGAGAAAACATCTACACAACGATGGATACATCGATGATCCCATTTGCAGATTATGTAATGAGGAGGAAGAAACAGCCACTCATATCATCTTCGAATGCGAAGCAACAGCTCAATGGAGATTTAACGTACGTACGGAAAAAACTTAGGGAATCAAATTGCAGCAGCGACGGTCAATGACCTGATACTTCTAAGGAGAAGGATTGACTGAACTAAGGAACTAGAAAGGTACAATAAGCAAGAAGGCTGACTGCAGCCTGGGGAGCGCAAACCCCGCTTCCTAGTATCCTATTTTACCATACCAAATGTCAATCCTACTATAAATTCGACTTCGCCTCTTGAAATAGCGATGAATATCCTATGAGATGAAAGTTGTTATTTTCATTTATGTTTAGTGGTCTAATTGACCACATTAATTATTTCAATTAATTATTAGTTTTAAGTATATATGAAGAACTCAACTTTTGGTTGAGATGAAAAAGTGTTTACCTTCGGCACAATACGCCGCTGCTCTAACCACTTGAGCTATCGTGACCGTGGTTCGAATCCCGCTCGTGTCACTAACTTTTTCATATCAACCAAGACCTTACATAAAAAGAATAATTAATTGGAAGAAGTAATTTGGCCAGTCATACCACGAAACATAAATGAATTAATATTAACGTTTAACTGCTAAAAATGGTACATCGAACATAACCCCAAGATCTGAGACAGATGAGACTCATCGGAGATGATGGAACGCCTGTAGATGGATAATTTGGAAACAGAACTCGCATAAATTTTTAACGAGTTCTTCATGCTCAAAGAATTTTGATGGTTTGGAACAGTTCGATGCAATCCCGGAGCGTGTTCTCGAAAACCTTCATGAAATTAAAACCCGTCCGTTCAGATGTCATTCCTGTACATTTTCAACACTTCTTACTCCTAGCATATTTTCACAAATGCATTTTAAGAAGTGACGCGGATAAATAATAATTAATTGTTGAAAAATTACGCTACTCCAAGCGACTGTTGCTCCGGCATCATTGCTCCAGGGTAAAAAAATAAAACCGGTTTGGGCTTCAGTCGTGTTAACTCGCCCATTATCTGATCAAAGAGATTGCATTATACTTCAAAGTAGACTTTTTAATAATAACTGTTCTAATCCACAGTCTTTTCTGTTGTGTCTTTCTAAGGTTGAAACGAGATAGCAATTACCTTTAATCTGTTAAATATGATATCCTCAATGCCAATTATTTTATATCTGGCTTATCTGACAGTTCTTACAGTTAAAAGGAGTTAAACTGTGTCTAATTCTTCACATAAATATTACCTTTATTAACTACAGCTCCTCTGAATTTAACCCTGTTTGACTGTAGCAACCGTGTGGTAGTTTTAACTAGGTCTCATTAACTATGGGTTTATTGTGTCTGCTACCTTTTGAATTCATCCATTTTTCATTTTGTCGACCCACTCTGAGATAGGTGAGGATTGATCTATTGATCCTGATATCCCAATTATAAGTTAATGGGCCTATAGAAGGGTTAGATAAGATGCTTAGACATTGAGAGGGTGAAATGGACAGACATTAAAACTGGCAATCATAGCTAGAAAAATACGCAAGATGAACTGCTCAAAAATGATATGGGGGGGATATTGCAAATTTTGTAGTACTTACTTTCCCTTGCATTTTTAATTTATTTTTTATTATAGTATTAAAATTTATTAGAAATTATTATGTTTTTTACTGAATGCAAAGTTAACTAAGGAATTTTGAAAAGTAACAAAATAAAAGGTTTTAATTTCATAATTTATTGGAAACAATTTTTTTTTAACAATTAATGTCGTGTGTAATGTCCTCTGTTAGTTAAAACCTCTGGGCCCTTGTTAGGCATACTATGATTAAGGTTGTCAGTAATTTCATAAGGAATTTCATAGATGTTGCAACGCTGCTCTCAGTTGTTGCAGGTCAACTGACAGCGGATGGTGATCGAAAACACTTCTCTGTAACTCATCGCACATGTGCTCAATGGGATTTAGGACTGGAGACAGTGGGGGAAGGGGCAGATGTCATCCAACCTTGATGAACAACTCTGCCGCTATGAGGTCTGGCATTGTCATACAGAAATCGCAAATCCCTGCCAGTGAGATCTCTGGTTTCAGGGATGTATTCTTCGACATAACGGACTGCAGTGAGTTTGCCTTCAATAATATGGAGTCCAGTTCGTCCTTCAGTGTAAATCCCACCCAGACCGATACATCGCCTCCTACAAATTGCACTGGAGGAAGCACGAACTGGGGTATTGTACGCATCCCCTGTTCTTGATAGACTCTTAGACGACTGCTATCATCAGTATATAGCAATCAATACAGACAGTGATACACTTAAGGCTCAGTGGTACACTTCTAGGCGCTCGCTTCACCATATTCTCATGAGTTGTTGGTTGCTGCAGGTCGTCTCAAAGGGGCATGTACTTCTTTTAGAATCTGGTGGGCACTATGGAAAGGGTTCCGTTTTGCAGCAATGACAATATTTCTATCCTCCTTTAGCGTCGTAATGTGCTGAGATCTACTACCAGGCCTTGGCACTTCCAGTCTCTCGGAATCAGGCTAAAGCCCGGGAGACCCGCCCTGAGAAACGTCAACTTCCTCTGCGATATCCACTTGACCGTGACCTCGATGATTTATTCTCACAATAATATCGCCAACTTCTGATTCACGATGATATCTTTACATGGTTAAAGAAAATACAACTGGACTGAAATGAAGAAAAGAGGAGAAAAGGTGTTTGTTTACAAAATGAGAAATCTCATGTTTACTACTCTTAAGTAAATCCGTTATTAAAAATGAGGATTGACATTTGTTTGTTTTTGGTTTGTATTTTCTATTTAGTTTTATCCAACTAACAAGAATATATTGGTTAATTTAATTAACATTGATAGACTAAGCATAAATGACAAATAACCTATTCATTTTTGAGCAGATTGACAGACGGAGAAAAGCTGGACAAAGAATGAGAAAGGGTAAATAAAAGAGAGGTGGCAAAAGATATTTAGAGATAGAGAGAGAAAGTAAGAGAAATAGAGGTTGATTGTTGATTGTTTTAATCATACAAAGTTAGGCCTCTTGGACCTTACACTTGACGTAAGTTAAACATTTTACATCATACATATATTCTCTCTCTTTTTTTCCTTGTTAAACTTGATTTCTTGTTACTAAAATCTATTCACTTTTGTACTTCTTTAATAAAATCATACCAACTAGTAATGTATTTGTTAGAAAAAAATTAGTTAATTGACTCTCCTTATTTGCGATATAGTGCAGCTATAATGTCTGATTTGTCTGATGCAAACAAACGTGGTAAACAAACAGCACAAAATGCATGTGGAAGATACATATTAATACTAAAGTAATATGTGTGATAAACATAAGAAAATTAATATGTTAGGATACGATAAATTAGAAAAGCATGACCACCATATCAGCAATATTTAAAATTATAAATACTACGCATTTTTTAAATATAAGATCAAAATTGAAACATTAAATTTAAGTAATTAATCTTTTATTAAGGTATTGCTTGAAATGAAAAAGTTAGTGTCACGAGCGGGATTCGAACCCATGACCTTCGGCTTATACGCCGCTGCTCTAACCACTTGAGGTATCGTGACTTCGATCCACTCGGACACCAACTCCCCATCACAACCTACCTTTCGAATTTTCCCGCTCGTGACACTAGCTTTTTCATTTCAATCAATATCTTAAATAAAAGATTAATTAATTGTAAGAAATTTGGTCAATCGGACCACGAAATATAATGGATTAAATTTAAGACAAAACAATATATTTGAAATTCCAATTCATAAAACTAAAACCATTAAGAAAGAGTTGGAGTTTCTTAATTAACATCATAAAGATGTTTAATAATGTTCCAAAAACACTGTCCATATAAAGAAAAAACCGACCACCTGGTTTTTGCACGAAAAAATGGCCAAATTTGGAAATGCATATTTTCTCAACCTTTTATGTCAGAGAACCTGCGCATGGTCAGGAGAGAGAGTGATCTGTTTTTTTACATGAGCACATAAAAAAACCACTTTTTCTTCCCAAAAATCGCGAATAACTCGAAAAATGTTGAGAAATCGGGCAAAGTGGAAAGTGACCAATCGAAAGCTTATTAAAATTTCTCATCAATTGCCTCTCCAGGACGTTTTCCTGGCTCCACAGCCCAATTTGAAGTTTTCGAAAAAAGTGCAAAAATTGACATGTTCCCGAATTTTTCAATTTACCGATGAATGTCGGATGCTAGGAAAACTTCAAAAAAAGCCATCTTGTTCAGCGTAAAATTTTCTAAAAAATGAGACCTACAGCAGGTGTGTTTCTTAAAAGGCTGAGAAAATGCGCATTTCTAAAGTTGGCCATGTTTTCCTTCAAAATGCCGGTGGTTTGTTTTTTTTATGGATAGTGTAGTATTTCCTCTGATAGCAGTTTTCGTACTTTCAAAAGGAAATATCTAAAACATCTGATGGAAAATAATTTTTATTTATTTTTATTTTTATTTATTTACAGTCCAAACAGATCACGTACCCAAGCATAGGACAGTCAAACAATTAAAAACATCATAAAATCATAAAAACATAAATTAATTAATATTATTTACATAATATTGTGTTTTTGTATTCTCTAAATAGCCATAATAATAACGAAAATTCACTCGTTTTCGTGGTCCGCTTGACCAATTAATAACGAAAATTTAAAACTAAGTGGATAATTAATTTAAAATCATGTCTAACTATCAAAAATTCTTGTTAAAGTTTTATTGTATATCTTTTATCCTTTTTTTGATTGTTATTCATTGTTTTTTATACATACATAAATACATATTACCTTATAAATTTATAATAAAAAAAATTGTAAAGTGAAATATTAGTAAAAAAATATAAAACAATTAATTAAGGTTTTTAGTTGAGATAAAAAAGTCAATGGCACGAGCGGGATTCGAACCCACGATCTTCGGCTAGATACGCCGCTGCTCTACCACTTGAGCTATCGTGACCTCAACTGAAAACCTTGATTAATTGTAATATATTAATTGGTCAAGCGTACCACGAAATTAGTGAATAAAATGTAAAACTTTTTTTCTTGTATTCTATTTGCAAAATCAATTGAAAATACCAAAAGAGTTTGCATAAATTGTATGTATAATGTATAATTTACAATATAACTCACGTTGAGTGGAAGAAAGGTCCACGAGATCTAACTTTGCGTGGTTAAATAAAATTTTATTAGGTTTTGTGGTCCGCTTGACCAAATAAATTATTTTCAATTAATTAAAGTATTGGTTGAGATAAAAAAGTCAGTGTCACGAGCGGGATTCGAACCCACGACCCTCGGCTAAATACACCGCTGCTCTACCACTTGAGCTATCGTGACTTCGATCCACTCGGACACCAAAATCCATAGTTTGAATTTTCCCTCCTTTTTGCCATTTTTCAAATGTGTAATCTATTTGATTCTCGTCAACAAATTAAATGGCCATTAAATGGAGAGCTTTAGTGAAGATATACTTCGTTTTGCTTATTAAATCCATTAGATTTCGTGGTCCGATTGACCAACCAAGTTGTATTACAAGTGGGCGGAGTTTTTTTGCCTGTCAGTTATATTTTTTAATGTATCCAATAATTTGATGTGAAAGAAGTCAAGAAATATTGCTAAGTGAACTGGCAAATTGTAAAAATTATCTTGTTTTGGCTTCAAACGAGGTCATTTGGCCCTCGAGGGAAGAACGGGGAAATTTGGCAAGGATTTCGCGACAGCACTGGCCGAGCAAACACGTGTCACCAAGCGACCAGGGAGGATTCGCAATTCGCATTCACATTCGCGTGTCGCATGTCGCAGCTCAGGAGCTTATTTCTTTATCGCCTGACGAATCTTGTTTTTTTCCTGCCGAACCGGTCTCCGTGCATCGAGTATTCGCCCCGAGTAACGAAATAAGTCGAGAAGTGACTAAGTGAACCTCCCCCGCCATTCACCGCGGCTGAATCGTACGAACGAATCACATTCGACGTCGTTTCCACTTCCACTTGTTGCAAGCTGCACCGGCCGAGGGTTCATCATTCGTCTTGGAGCCGTTAACTGAGTACGGAGCACACCAGTCCTTCGTGCGTCAATTTTATTTTGCTGTAAAAATGTCACCGAAAGGAAGCGAATGCCAGGATATGGCCAATGTACTCAGAATTCACAGTATCGAGATGACAAACGCATCGAAATCTGGGTGAGTGAAATTCGGCCTTTATTTATGTCCGGACCTGCGACACTTCCACCTTACGATCATTTCCAACTGAACGTTCGACGTTCCCTGAACGCAGTGCTGTTGCATTTAATCAACACCGACAATCATATCGTCAGAAACATTTTAAAAAATTGATAACGCTCATTAGATGTATAATTCGTCCTTTTTTGTTGATAATTGGCTGATAACAATAAACTACCGTTGGTACAACCTTGATCATTTATGCCGGCTAATAAGCTGCTAGTCATTTAACACTTCACGTCATTTAAAGTTCACGTACCCATGACCAGGATTTTTTTTCAAATAACTAGTATGAACTACTAGATTAGTTCGTTTCATGTCCCTATAAAAAATTTTACTTAAAAATCAGTCATTTAACACTTGCTCTTCCTGTCGCTGTAAAGTTTTATGACGAAGTACAACCGACAGGGGGATATTTAAAAAATTCATGTAAATAGTTAATGTAGCTATTTTTCTCATTTAAATTTGTTTCTAACAAGTAAACCTTCTTAAATAACAACAACAGTCCGCAAAAATTATGTGACGACCTACATCCCAAGGGAGGAACTTTTTTCGTGTTTTCATTCGTTATCTAATACTTAACGGATATTTAATAAGAATTTTTGTTCTTTTAATAAGAAGATTTGTTGTTTAGTTAAGAACCACTCTTTTAAAACTTTTTTCACATATCGCTGTAAAGTTTTGTGATGAAGTCCAACCAACAACAGAAGAAGAAGTTAAAAAATAACGTTTTAAATTTTAATTGATTAATTTTTCACTTTAAATGTGTAACTGTTAAATGTTTTGTGTTTTCAATGATTATCTAATAATTAACTGACATTTAATTAGAATTTTTGTTCAAATAGCACTTCAATAAGTTAATACATCATGTTTAAAAAAATGCTAGTTATGAACCACTCTTTTAAAACTTTTTTCCACATGCTGTAAAGTTTTGTGATGAAGTTCAACCAATAACAGAAGAAGAATGTTTTTAAAAATCGTGTTTTAAATACTTAATTTATTGATTTTTCTCTATAAATGTGTAACTGTTAACTAAACCTTTGTAAACAACTAGTCGACAACCGTCTCAAAAAATTGTGTGACGGCCTGCCATCCCAAGGGACGAACTTTTTTTCGTGTTTTCAATGATTCTCTAATAATTAACGGACATTTAATTAGAATTTTTGTTCAAATAGCACTTCAATAAGTTAAAATATCACGTTTAAAAAAACGCTAGTTAAGAACCACTCCTTTAAACCTTTTTCCACATATCGCTGTAAGTTTTGTGATGAAGTTCAACCAATAACAGAAGAAGAATAAAAAACTGTTTTAAATATTTAAATTAGAATTTTGAACCATCCCTTTAAATGTGAACTGTTAACCTATAGCTATTTTCTCATTTCATTTGTTTCTAACAAGTAAACCTTAAACAACTAGTCAACACCGTGTCAAAAAATTGTGTGACAACCTGCATCCCAAGGGACGAATTTTTTTCGTGTTTTCAATCGTTGCTAATAATTAACTGACATTTAATTAGATTTTTTGTTCAAATAGCTCTTCATCACGTTAAAAAAAATGCTAGTTAAGAATCACTCCTTTACAACTTTTTCCACATATCGTTTTGTGTTGTTTTGTGATGATGTCCAACCAACAATAGAAGAAGAATAAAAAAAATAATGTTTTAAATATTAATTTATTAGTATTTCTCTTTAAATGTGTAACTGTTAAATAAACCTTTGTAAATGTCTGGTCAACAACAGTCAACAAATTTTGTGACGGCCTGCATCCCAAGGGACGAACTTTTTTTCGTGTTTTCAATTGTTACCTAATAATTAACGGACATTTAATTAGAATTTTTGTTCAAATAGAACTTCAATAAGTTAATACATCACGTAAAAAAAAAAGCTAGTTATGAACCACTCTTTTAAAACTTTTTCCACATATCGCTGTAAGTTTTGTGATGAAGTTCAACCAATAACAGAAGAAGAATAAAAAACTGTTTTAAATATTTAAATTAGAATTTTGAACCATCCAACATAAAATCACAAGTTGTCCAATCAGATGTTTGTCCAATGTTTCAATTAGATAATTGAAAACACGAAAAAAAAGTTTGTCCCTTGGGATGCAGGTCGCCACACAATTTTTTGAGAGGTTGGTGACTAGTGGTTTACGAATGTTTCAATAAAAGTTAGACATTTTTAGAGAAAAATCAATAAACTAAGTATTTAAAACACGATTTTTAAAAACATTCTTTTTCTGTTATTGGTTGAACTTCATCACAAAACTTTACAGCGATATGTGAAAAAAGTTTTAAAAGAGTGGTTCATAACTAGCATTTTTGTGTGGTGATTAGTGACCGTTAATCGATAATTATTCAGAAATCGTGAGATGTATACACCAGACCGCATCTCACGATTTCTGAATAATTATCGATTAACGGTCACTAATCACCACACAAAAATGCTAGTTATGAACCACTCTTTTAAAACTTTTTTCACATATCGCTGTAAAGTTTTGTGATGAAGTTCAACCAATAACAGAAAAAGAATGTTTTTAAAAATCGTGTTTTAAATACTTAGTTTATTGATTTTTCTCTAAAAATGTCTAACTTTTATTGAAACATTCGTAAACCACTAGTCACCAACCTCTCAAAAAATTGTGTGGCGACCTGCATCCCAAGGGACAAACTTTTTTTTCGTGTTTTCAATTATCTAATTGAAACATTGGACAAACATCTGATTGGACAACTTGTGATTTTATGTTTGGAAAAGTTAGTATGTAATAATTTAAAACGTAATTATGAATATACCTCAAAATACGTTTAAATAAATAAAAAAGTACATATGTACCATTGGAAAAGCTTTAAAAACAACGCATAAACTGCATGAAAAACCCAGTCATTTGTTGAGGCATTCAAAATGTAGTAAATATCAGGTTAAAATGCCTCAAAACGCAAATAATTTAAAAAAAATACGTACAGTTGGAAAAGCTTAAAAAAACCACCTGAACCACATATTGAGATATGCAACACAAAAAAAATTGATTTAATTGTCAAGCTTTTAGTGATTATGCCACCATCATCAACAAAATAAACTAATACAGTGAATTCTAACATGACTCATTGTATATATACTGCTCGCATTGCGATATGATATGGAAAAGCAGATTTCAAAGCGATGCAATATGATTCATTATTTATACAGCGTGCAGTGTGAAAATATGGGTAATCAACAACACCCATAGATCCAGAAACGCTTCCATAAATTTTCAAACAGCTACAAAAAAAGTGCAATTCCAAATGTATCAAGTTAAAGAAGCCAAGAAAGTCTCGCCTAAACTTACTAGCGATTATCTGCCTTTAATTGGTAGAAAAGTAGTTCTAGTAATAAGAAACTAATTTTATTTTTAATAATTATTTCTCCACAATAGAGAGAATTTGATAATATCGAGATCTGGGTTGTGACAAATATTAACAAATGATGTTTTTTAATGTTTTAACTTTCATTTTATAGAGAAAATATCACAAAAGCTTACATAGATCATATGAAACACAAAATAATTAGTGATTACAGCAAGCTCATCAGTTGGTTCCACTTGCAGTGCAAGATCTGATTCCTGCAGTCACGTACTGCTTACACAATTACTTACTAATTACCAATTACTTATTAATTTCTAATTATTTACTCTTACACAATTTTAAATTTGGGTTCTTAGGTTAGGTTAAGTTAGGGATAAGTTTAGGTTAGGTGTGGTTAGGTTACATACCCCTGATTTAATTGGTTTTTCCCTAAAATGGAGAAAATATGCAAGATGATTTTTTGTTACTGTTTTACAGACATCCAACTTCATGTTCGTCTATTGCTGAAGTCATGGCCGTCCTATTTTTTGAGGTGATGAAGTACGATATAAAACAACCACTCCACAAGTCCAGCGACAGATTCATCCTCTCAAAAGGTCACGCTGCGCCAATTTTGTATGCAGGTATCATTCTTTGTAAATTAAAATTTTGTTTAGTTAGAAAGTGATGTTTCCAATATGTTCTTTGCAACACTTCTTAAGTTAAACTACGATTTCAGCATGGGCTGAGGCTGGACTCTTCCCAACAAAGGATTTATTGAACTTGCGTAAAATTGACAGCGACTTGGAAGGTCACCCCACTCCAAGATTGAACTTTATTGATGTTGGAACTGGTTCTTTAGGACAGGGTTTATCAATAGGATGTGGCATGGCTTACGTCGGAAAATATTACGACAAAGCTTCCTACAGGTCTGTTTACTTAGGAAAACATGTTAAAATAATTTGAACATTGATCAAAATTGAATTTCCAGAGTGTACGTTTTGGTCGGCGATGGAGAAAGTGCAGAGGGATCTATCTGGGAAGCGTTGAACTTTGCGAGCAAGTACAAACTGGACAACCTCTGTGTCATAATTGATGTGAATAGGCTGGGCCAATCAGAGGCTACATCTTTAGATCATAATGTCGACGTTTACTACAACAGGCTCAACGCTTTCGGATTCAATACTTACGTCGTAGACGGCCATGATACAGTCGAATTGTCCAAGGTAAGATTACCCACCCAAGATTTCCTGTAATTTGATACATATCATTTTGGTCTGCCTATCCTCGCTAGGTGTGTCTGTCACACAGCATTTCGCCATCTTCAGCGTGTGATTATACCTATTAAAAAGAAAAAGATCCAACGGTCACAAAGATCGGCCAGAACAATAAAAAATATACATATAAAAATTCACCAAACCACAACCTATCCTATTATATCCTATCTGGTGTTCCTCATGGGATTATACGTTCGTTACTTTTTAACATATACATGGTAGACTTTCCTTAGCACACTGAAGATGGTGCAATTTAAAAAAAAAGCATTCTCGAAGTCTTTCTTAAAAATTGTTCTCCTTTGCTCAGTGTCCCTTTATCAAGATTATTCCAACTCTCCTTGTCATCCGGGACTTTTCCCAAGGTCAAGGACTCTAATTGTTGATGAGCTTTCTTGCTCATTTCCTCATCTAAGGACAGTTTCAAGGCTGATCAACAACTACAAATGTAATTATTTATAAAGATTTTGTATTGAATGCTCTGGAGAATAATTTTGAGGTACATTCCATTTATACCAACCTATCCAAAAATGTTTGGCTAAGTTGATAGATTTATCCTATTGGATAAACTTACCACTTTTGGTGTTGGTCAACCTTTACTGGATTGGGTCTCATTTTCCCTGGAGGGTCGTTCCTTCTCCATATCTTATAAGAATTTTGGTTGACTCAGGGATGAGGGTTCCCACCCATACTATTTTTTATTATTCTTAATGATGTGTGTTAACTCTGGCTATCAGATCTCTGTGCTGGCTGATGATTTAAAAATTTATAAAATTATTTCTAACTCAGTTAATTTAGTTTTACAAAATAGTGCGGCCTTTTCTGATTGGTACTCTCGTAATCATTAAGTTAAATTTAGATAAATGTGTTATAATTCGCTTTTCTCGCAAAAAAGTTGGTCAAATTACATAAATTTATTTTATTAATAATAGTACTATCTGTGAAGTCACAGATTAGTGACTTAAGAATGAATGATCTTCAATAGCATGTACGGTTGAAAACCATTATATTGTCACTAATAGGCAGGGTGCCCACTAGAGTGATGCAATATCCGATATGACAAGTGATGCGATAAACAATCTGACACTGTATCGCTTACTATGGGTAGTCCTTGTGTAAGCCACTAAACCACTGCACACCAGCAAAACCACGACACAATGCCAATAATTATCAGCGTCTTTTTGGTTGGGGCAGCACAGCTTGTCAATCGCTTCAGGCAACAGAATGGTGCGAATCATCAGTGAATCATGTTGTCTCAGCAGGAGGACATCTCTGCTGCTATTTCTTTTCTTAAAATAGTTGAATAGAACCCATGTTTATGGTACTATTCATTGAAAAGTTATTCAAGAACTGATTTAACAAGCTTAACATGGAAGAAAAATGGAAAAGAATGACCTAATTTTTCAAATGTCTTTTCTTTTTTTTCTTTTTTTAATTAATATAACTTTATTTAAACTTTTGTACATAGTACCTTATAGTTGTGGCATAATGTTTAACGGCATCAAACAGTTCTTGGATCTTTAAGCTCAGCAGCTCCCCCCATTAATTATTTATACATGATTTAATCTAATTTAATCACAGTTAATTATAGTTAGTTATCATATCGGTGTGTCGCTTGCGCTTGAGTCTGCAGTGTGGACGAGCAGGAGGTAAGTGGTCCGGTATTCCTTGGATTTCTGTGTTTGGGTGGGACTGGAACTTGCTAAATCTTCCGGTAGCTGTCTCTCAGTGCATGGTCCACTAGAGGAATGTCCAGGTCTCGGGGCAGTGTGGTATTTCGCACATACCAGGGGGTTCCAGTTAAAATCCGTAAGGCCCTGTTTTGAAATGTCTGGATTCTCTTAATTTGGCTGTTCGACGCCGAGGCCCAAACACCAGAGCCATATAGCCATATGGGTCGAATGAGGGACATATATATTAGTCTTTTGTTGCTCAGACTAATAGTTGGGCTCTAGTAAGTTGTGGTTTGAGGTCAATTAGTCTGCATCATGATCTCTTTAGCACATCGCTTATGTGTACACCCAGATATTTTGTGTGTGTCGATTCACTGATATTCTTATTATTTAGTACCAGTTGTTCATTGGCTTTTTTCAGATAAGTGAACTGGACTAATTTTGAATCAAATGTCTTGCTATAAAAATTTGACACCAGTCCCTTGTCCATAGTATATTGGAATATGCTTCTACAGTCTGGGCTCCTTACTAAGGTAAGGGTAGGGCACTTACTGAGAGGGTCTTAAATTAAATACTTAGTGTGTAAGATGGGGTATTGTATTGAATATGAGGATCTCCTCTTGATCTTCAGTTGGAGTCTCTCACCCATAAGCGAAGTCTGGCATTTCTGTCTTTTGGATGGAAGGTGCTCAATGATCTCATCATATCCCTGAGATTTTTGTAGCACTTTTCCCTTACCTTGCAAGGAACTTACAACGCTTGGTGTTCAGTGTCAAGCTGCACAGGACAAATTATAGATCCTCAGGGTCAATATTTCTGCTGATATATGCTGGAGCTGCTGAACAAAACAGGAAATATCGCTGATCCCTTCATCTTTAAATCAGCTTGCAGCCCTGAGCTAAAGAATTATAAAGCCTTTCATTTGGGGTATTGGTGGCCGCAGTGATTTAGGCATTGATACGGTGCTCATTACTGTAACATAAAGGTCCCTGGTTCGAATCCAGCGACCCTACTATCGAACGCGACATACATACAAATAGGCTTTTTTCAAGTACACTGGTACCACAGGGTTTAAAAAAATCTTTCTTTTTTAATTTTGTAATTAGTTTTTATCTACCTCATTTTTATATTTAGTGTATTTATTCTGCCTTATCCTTATATATAGTTTATTTATTTTTTATGTATTTATTTTGACAATATCTGTTACAGGCAAATGCCCGCGAAAGTGAAATATTAGATAAATAAACACAATGTATTATTTTTTTTTAAATTTTTTAACACAGATTTCCATCTTGAAAAAACTGAGATCACAACAAAAATTAAGAGAAAGGATATTCAAAATGCTAACTTTTGACTACCAACCTCTCAACTTATTTAAAAATCAAATTCAATCCATTTCTAGCAATTCCTAGAAGAAAAATAAGATAATTTTAATATTAAAAAAAAAAAAATGTAATAAAGTGTTATCTCTCTTAGTAACCACCTGCTAAAGACTGAAATCCCAAGGCCAATCAAAACCGAGACAGGAACAATATCGACAGATTCACTAATTTCGTGGTGCGCTTGACCAATTAATATATTACAATTAATTAAGGTTTTTAGTTGAGATAAAAAAGTCAATGGCACGAGCGGGATTGAAAAATGGCAAAAAGGAGAGAAAATTCAAAAGGTGTGGTTGAGATGGGAAGTTGGTGTCCGAGTGGATTGAGGTCACGATAGCTCAAGTGGCAGAGCAGCGGCATATCAAGCCGAAGATCGTGGGTTCGAATCCCGCTCGTGCCATTGACTTTTTTATCTCAACTAAAAACCTTAATTAATTGTAATATCAACGGAGTTGAACTGTGGAGGGATGGTTTGAGACTAGTTAGACAGTCCATTTGTGACAATATAAAGAGACAATATTACACAGCTTTGGCCAATTTAGACAGTTTCCCACTCTGTAGAGAGCTTCGTTTCAAATCCCCAAATTATCTAATGGATCTCGCTACCCTTAGATAGCATGCGGTGGATAATTAAGTGTCTGGGGGATCTGTTTAACTTAAACTACAAACACTTCAAGCAGCAGGATATTAACTGTGAACTTTGTAGTGGTACAGAGCGGGAGGATTTGTTCCATTTCTTGGCAACTTGCCTTGCACTGACCGCTGTCAGGAAACACTATTTTGGTAGGGAAACTGTGTCTAGTGAGATTCTGTTAGAATATATTAATATAAAGGACTGGGCTGTGTTGGTAAATTTCTGCAAAGAGTTATTCTCTTAGAGCCAGAATCAGAGGCACCTGGTGAGGGTGGAGGCGGCTTCTTTTGTCGGATTCCCCTGAATAGGTGAAAAGCTCATCTTCGACCTGAATATTATATTTTAAACACATTATTTGTTTTGTTTTTTACTATTTTCTCTTGTGGTAGATAATGTACTTCATTATTATTTATTTTTTCTTTTATTATTTCCATTTACTTTACTTTAGTTTAGTTTATTATTGAGTTATGTGCACTATAGGTAATCATAAATAAGAGATGTATATATTTGCAATCATATTTCAGCTATTATTATATAATTATGTTCTATTATTAGATTACTGAAATTTTTAAAGAAAGTATGTATTCCTTTTGTAAATATTAATTATAATTACTTGAAATAAGAGAGATTTTAGTTATATAAGTTTATGTGCTAGACTCCCTCAGACGGTTTTAAACCATGAGGAACGTCTTTCTTGCTCTGTAATATATACTGCCGATCTGTAAACTTTGTATATATATTAAACAATAAAGACATATAGTAGTAGTAGTAAACACAATGTCAAAACTCAACTGACAGACTAACCCAGCAAAGATAGGCAGACCAAGATGATTAAGAAGGAACAAATTACAAACTCAGTTTGTGCCATTTATTTATATTTTTTGAACCCCCCCCCTGACCTGACATGTCTTTTCTCTTAACATCCAAATTTTTTATATTTTTATGTGGTGCATTGCCTTTTTTTCTGGCTGTCTTGGAATTGTACATGTTGATTAGAATTGAACAATTATGAAGATCTGATTGTACTAATTATATTTATTGTAGGCCTTTCATGAAGCAGCCAACACCAAAGATAAACCAAGTGCATTAGTCGCTAAAACCTACAAGGGTAAGAACTTTCCAGGGATTGAAGATGAAGTGAATTGGCATGGAAAACCGTTGGGAGACAAAGCCGCCACTGTCATTCCAGTAAATATTCCGCATCGGCCAATAATGGATGTTGTGTTATATTTTTTTGTCATTTTTAGTATCTTAAATCATTGCTAAAAAACCCTGGCCCGACCAAAGTCACAGTGCAGCCTTTCAAAGACGATGCGCCTGCAGTAGACCTGTCGAAAGTCCATCTAAGCAAGCCTCCTTCGTACAAGCCTGATGACAAAGTCGCCACTCGTCTGGCATATGGGAACGCATTAATAAAATTGGCCAAGTCCAGCGACCGAGTGATCGCTCTTGACGGCGACACCAAAAATTCTACATATTCTGAAAAAATTAAAATGGTAATTAATAGTGTGAAAAGTTATTTCATACTTCCATTTTTTTTTCTTCAGCAACATCAGAAGGTGGTTGAATACCTATGCAATTACAACCCCTGTAAAAAAATCAGAATAATTGCAAAATGTTAACCCTTTAAAGTGTTTGGTCTTTTAAAATTTTAAACTTATTGATTTATAATTTGTTTTAGGTTAACCCTAAACAATATATTGAATGTTACATCGCTGAACAAAATTTGGTTGGAGTCGGGATGGGAGCAGCTTGCAGGGACAGAACAATCGCTTTCGTCTCAACTTTTGCCACTTTCTTTACAAGGGCTTTTGATCAGGTTTATTTTTAGAAGTAAGATTATTATTGGTTGCTTATAACGTATATTTGTTTTGTTTTGAGTAGATTAGGATGGGAGCGATTTCCCAGTCGAATTTGAACTTTGTCGGTTCGCATTGTGGTGTAAGCATCGGTGAGGATGGTCCCAGCCAAATGGGCTTGGAAGATCTTGCACTCTTCAGATCCATTCCAGGTACGATGAACATAAATCTAGATGAGACTGTAAATTAATCTGTTTTTATCACAGGGTCTACAGTTTTCTACCCGAGTGATGCAGTAAGTTGTGAAAGAGCCGTAGAACTAGCTGCAAACACTAAGGGGATCTGTTTCGTTCGAACCAGCAGACCGAACACTTCAGTTTTGTATCCAAACGATAAAACATTCCATGTATGTTCATATCTAATCGTCAAAATTAAACAATCTAACTGTATGTAAATTGTCGCAGATTGGTAAAGCAAATGTAGTCCGTCAGTCCAGCACAGACAAAGCGCTGATTATTGGTGCCGGAGTCACATTACACGAGGGACTCAAAGCGTACGATATCCTCAAATCAAAAGGCTACAATGTTAGAGTGCTAGATCCATTCACAATAAAACCGTTAGACTACAAGGCTATTGAAGAAAATGCTGCACAATGTGGTGGTAATGTCGTCGTCGTCGAAGACCACTATCCAGAAGGTAATAATTTTATTCGATAAAAAATTATTTTTAAAAATTACAAGTAATTTATGACGGTTTATTTAGGTGGCATTGGTGAAGCTGTTGCACGCTGCATTAATCATAAAAACATCACTATTAAGTACTTGGCTGTCCGTGAAGTTCCCAGATCTGGCCCTCCAGATGTTCTTATCGAGAAATATGGTATTGGCGCAAAAGCAATTGTTGATGCTGTCCTTCAATTTGTTGATCTTTCTTAAATTTTCTTATAATTAATAAAATCTAGTTAAACTAATAATCACTGTTTTTTTCTTTTAAATTTCTTTTTTATTTCTTTTCACAAACGTTCAATGCTGGTGATCTGTGTCATGACTCGCCACAAGGATGACCTGAGGTCATCCGTCATGAAGCATAATGTTTCTGGAAATAGGAAATGTTTGTCATCTGGGAGAGGGAAAATTGAAAAAGCTGGCCGCACTCAACATGTTGAGAGCAGAGGGTAACGAGAGAGTGGATGTCCTTGCAAGGAAAGGGGTTGCTATACCGCTTACAGGACCCGAGCCTTCTGTGGCATGGGAATTCACATCAATGAATACCTTAAACAAAAGGACAAATTGTAAATGAGGAAACAGTGGAATTCATTTATTGGACACAAACAATCCAAGAACCTCCTAACAAATTTCGGAAGGAAAGAAGTGATAGAAACAAGGGAAGCAGGAAAAAACTGTGAATCCTAACAGGATACTGCAAACTAAACAGACATTTAACGAAGATTGGCATAACCCAACATGGCATGTGCAGATTTTGCAAAGAAGTAGACTAGACACCAACACACTTGCCTACAGGAGGCAGTGCTTTGGGACATACAATCTGACCGAAGAAGAAATTCAACCACTGAAACCGGGCCTACTAATCAAATTCCTTTATGAAATAGGACTCACCGGTGTACTATATGACATTACACACCCCGTCCAATACATCTACATACGCCGAGACCACTTTCACAGAGCCCAGTTAGACTTTGGAGTCACACTGCACCAAACTGTAAGTACCGTTGGTTTTAGTAGATGATGGGGTTTGGTCTGCGAGTTGGCGAACTCATGTTGAACCGGCACACGGGCACTACTGGATCTTTCGTCCTAAACCCGCGAGTGAAGACCGATCCAGTAGTCCCCGTGTGCCAGTTCAACATAACCCTAGGTTTTGTCAAGGTTATTTGGCATGCTTCACTACCAAAAGTTTAATTGAATTCATTTTTCATTAATTTTATCCACCCACGAATTCTTCATAATTAATTCTCAACATTTGGCATAAGCCTTACCAATATATCAGCAAGGCAATTAATAAATAAATAATATATGGGGCTTAAGTTGCAACCTTGCAGTACACCGCAGACTTCAAGTTTGACCTCTCGGCTCTTGTATCCGAATACAAAGACTTTATCGATTTCTGAGATAGATGATGTAATAATTATACAAAAAAAAAATTATTTTGCAATTCTTTACAGCAATACTTTTCAAGGGAATTTTATTTCTGATTTCTGATTTATGTAGGGTCAAACCTGCACATGCACATGTACAGAGTTGAATCTATCACTTCTCGCAGTCCAATGGCAATTCCAGTTTTTGTAATTTACAGTAAATTACTGGCAAACCTGTTTATTAACGATTTACCCGAGTTTTTGGGTGATGGTCTGTTTGTCGGAGCATCAAATGTAAACTGTTTAATGTATGCAGATGATGTGGTTTTGATGAGTATTGAACCGGTTCAACTTCAAAAGATGTTAAACAGGTTGGGAGAATACTGCCGAATGTGGAATTTGTCAGTAAATTTGAATAAAACTAAGATTATGGTGTTTAGAAATGGCGGTAGGCCATCAAAGAATGAACGATGGTTTTTAGAAAATGAAAGAATAGAGGTAGTAAAAGAGTACAAATATTTAGGTGTAACGTTGACTCCTCTACTTTCCTTCAATATACATTTGACCAATAAACTTAGGGTTGCAAAACAAGGATTGAATATAACCTGGAACGGTATTCTCAATAGAGGAGATGTTCCTCTAAAAATTAAAGTTTTTAATTCTGTCTCTAGGGCTGTGATGTGTTATGCTTCACAAGTATGGGGCCACGATCAGTATGAAGTGGTAGAAAAACTTCTTTGTTTTTTTATTAAGAAGTTGTTTGGCCTCCCTATTATACACCAAGTTATTTTCTTTATTTGGAATTAGGCTTTAGACCTTTGTTTGTGTATACGTTGAGGAGTCATTTAAATTATATACAGCGGGTTTTGGGTCTGAAACAAGATCGTTTGCCCTACCTCCTTGCTCAGGAGATAAAAAAAAAAAACATTTTTTGGTTTAAAGAATTGGAAGTGTTGTCTTCCGGACTGAACTGTAGTTCTCGTATAAATTTTACAGATGCGAAAGATTTCAAAATTTGGGCAGTACAATTATTGCAGGCAGTAGAAACTCATCATAAAGAAGAATGTTTAAGAAAAGTGCAATGTTCTACATACCATTTAATATACAAGAAATTGAACTTCGATCTTAGAGACAACAATTACTTGTATAAGGAATACAACTGGAATTTGATCAAGGTTGTTTTTCGCGCGAGAGGTCAATTATTATATTTAAATTTTAAGCCTTGGCTGGAGGAAAGAGACCAAGCATGCTATGTATGTAAACTAAAAACGGTGGAAGATTTGTTTCATTTTTTGGCAGTTTGTCCAACTTTGAAGAATGTTAGGTTAATTTGGTTCCACAGATGTCGTTTGACATTCCATGAGTATATAGAACTTTTAAATGGGAAAGATTGGTTTAATTTGTATAGATATATTATAGATGCGCTGAATTGCAGAGATAATTTTTTGTTAAGTTTATAATTTGTATGTTAATTTAAGTTTTATTTGAATGTAAATATGTAAGGGTCAACTGGCAGATGACATTACAAGTATTATTTTGTTATTTTGTAAAAAAAATGTAATATTTTGTTTTCTTTTCTAAATATACTTTTATAATAAAATAATACTGGCAAACCTTGCGAATTACTCAACCCAGGTGTTGGCAGTCAGGGTCAGACCTCAGTCTTATCCATCCAGCCACTGAGGTTGGGCTCTAGGAGATAACAACAGTTAGGTCAGCACCCAACGGAATCATTCTCCAAATCCAGACCCATTCACTCTCTCACTCTTAAATGCTTTCTTCTTATTTACATACCATTCACTCAGGATGGTGGAGCACTTGATATTGCTCCACATGTATTATACAACTAACTGACGGTCGATTGGGTAGTCAATATTCTGCCATCAGCCCTCTCACACCACACATTCATGCTAATAAATATATTCACTCCCAACACACGCTACAGACACAAAACTGAGTACTATATACAATAAAACAGCCTTGTTTCCACAAAAAATCAAAATAGGAGCAGCTGTGCGGACATTCTCATATGCAGTGGTATTCCTACATACTCTCTATCGAACCAAAGAGTGGCACTTCAATTAAGTGGGACACATCAAGCAACATTTCTCTACACACCAGACACATACGCAAGCTTTGGCCCAAAAATGTCCATAAGTCAACTTCACTTGGCCTATCCTCAATCAGGTGAGGATTACCCTTCTTCTTCAGGACAGATCCTCCAAAGGCCACGTACGATATATCAGATATTCTGGTTCTTTTACAATTTATTTTGTTAAAATTTTTCGTAAACATAACTTCACCGTATCGTAAAAGTGTATACTTGTAAATTCACAATTTCCTAACATGATATGGGTACAGTACAAATAGCGGGAACACATCGATAACAGTACAGAAATGTTTTATTTTTTTCCTAATGAGAAATTAAAATTTAATAACTGTAAAAAAATTAACATTAGCAAAACATTCAATTCATCACACAAGTACAACTTCCAGGTTCCACTTCTTTTTTTAATAAAACATAAGGCATCAAATATAATTTTTTTAATATGTTCTAATAAAAAATCACTGATCCTTTATTTATGTCTACGACAAAGTTAGAGACCATAACAATTCTTATATTTATTTATAATGTAACAATAATAGAGAAACAGTGCCACTTAACATTCATTCACATTTGTTATATAAAAACTAAATAACAAAGCATTTTAAGTTGTATAATCAAAAGATTTNTACAAACTATATATTATTTATATAGTTTTATTTCATAATAACTAAGCAGACAAAATTTATAGTTCATTTGACAAAAAACCTAGTTTTTTTAATGAATAAACATTCCAATAACATTGAGTTTGAAAACTATGATGAAAATATTAAAAACAAATTGATTTAGTTTATAACGCTAAATTTTGATCTACCATTGCTTTTTTTAAATTAAATGATAGGCACAATAACAATTTATGTTATGTACATTTTATATCAAATGACAATGTTTAGTGATTATGTTTAAATGTATGCCATTATATCGATATATTTTTTTTTAATGCAATGCTACAATTAAATCTGGTGTGTCAGTGGGAGATAAAACAAGCTATACACTCAACTTTCCACTTAATCGTAGAAAAGCAGTCACATACCTAAACTTTAAAGCCATAATACTGATTATCAAGAGGGTAAATAGTTTTTATTCAATTATAAATTTATTTTATATAAAGATAAATTGATATAGGTGATAACAGAAGTTTATATACCGAGTTGTTTTTTTTAAATATGTATTTCAATTGAACAAATTAAACTGGGACTTTGATATAATAGTTGTGTTTATATAAGTAAACAAGAATTTGTAGCGACTGAAAAAGTACATTATATTTTATTCTCAAAATTTTAACTGTTTTAAATTTTTTTAACCAAGTCGTAAAGTGTAACAAACCGACAGTTGTTTATTCTAGTTTTTAAATAAATATAACACATTATTAAAAATTAAAATACTTTTTTGCTCTAGAGTACAATTTTAGAGTATTTGGGCACTGATAACTTTGATATTTTATATTGTAACAAATCCCTTGCATTTTGAATTTTTCTTTTAAAATATCTATCGGGCTATGCGATGTTGAATTATCAAGCATGAAAATTTTCAGACTCAAATTTAAAATGTAAGGTTTCAAAATGTGTCTTACTAAGGAAGTTGAACTTTAAGACTTACACAGTTTTTTAAATTTACTGATTAAGTGTATATTATAACAATAATACCAAAGGTACATATAAAAAAAAAATAACATAAAATTTACATCATTGAAAAAAATAAATAAATAAAACAGGAACTTAGCAGTAACATTGAAAAATTTATTTCCGGAAGACTTTTGTTTCATTATGAATCGGTCGAATTTGTGAGTTCACCGTTGAGCAAATTTGCTCTGACATTTTTTGTTCCGTTAGAAAGGAAATTTTAACATGCATGAATATAAAATAAAAATAGTAAAACAATTTGTTTTTCTAAAGGACTCGGTTAACATTGTTTTTTTTTTTTGGATATCCTTGTATTTCTTTAGATACAACTTTAATCATCAATAAGGTATTTGTAAACAGTGCCAAATGTCAGACATTTTGCAACTTTGATCCTATTCGAAACATTAGAAAATATAAAAAATTTTCAACTTTTCTTGTTAATTTATCTCACTTTTTTATGTCATCAACAATAGAAACACGATTATATTCACATTAAAATGCACTATTACGGCTAGTCTGTTATGTTAAAAACCTGCAATAAGCAACAAGAATTGGCATTAAATGAAAATGTTTGTAACATTTTCTCAAGTAATCAGCATACTCTAAGGCACAGGCAAAAATTTCATTCACAGGAATAGAAAATATCGGCTACATATACAATGCTTATATTGTGAAATTCCGTCATTCTATTTAAAAACAAAAAGAATTCGCAAAAGAAAAAATATATATTAAAAAAAAATTCAATGTACAATTCATTCATATTTTCACTCGTTTCCTGATCAATTTATGGGTTGTTTTAGTTTTACTTTTACTCTTCAGTTTACTTGTGACTGTTAATAAATTGGGTTTTTTTAATTGGACGGAACTTAATGTTTCATCTGAATCATCTTCTTTTTAAATGATTTTTTTTTAAACATAATATTGAAACTATTCTAAACTAATCAATGTTTTAACGCTCCACATTAATTTAAATTTTTTTAAAACTAGTTCTATTAAAAAATAATAAAGTATTTATTAAAATGTAGTAATTTCCTTGTAAGAAAAATATATTTAAAAAAAATCAAATATTACGTTTTAATCTTATTTGGAGGTTGTCTTAATTACTTGTAGTTATTGTTATCCATACTGTATTGCCGTATTTTATTTATTTATTTTTTAATTGTCCAAATATGGTGGAAATTGTGAGTTGTACTATTTAGTTTAGTGAAAAAGTCTACTTTTTTTTGTTAATCAAATAATCTTATTATTTAACAATTTTTTTTAATTCCTAAGAAAGAATTAAAAAAATGTCTATTTTTCTTGAGTATGAATATTTGAATGACTTGAAATGTTTATTAAAAAAATTTGGATTTAAATTTTTAATTTAATAATAAGCAAATCATATAAAATGAACCTATTATATCATATGAACAAATTATATAAAATTTAATTTATAATATATAAAATTAACATCATAAATTTTTTTGTTGCTAAATTTGATTTTAGAAAGTGTTCAATTAATACAATTTTTTATGAAAATTGTACAAGTAGGAACTATTTATTGACAATTAAATCTTACAGTTTACAACTATTATTTACTTATAAAAATTTTTAAAAAATGTATGCAAAGTGGAAGCCAAAGTTTAAAAAAAAATCTCTTATTAAAATTCTAAAGAGACTAAATATAAAGACAATGCATTCAAAATATGCGTTGGTTTGTGAATTTCGTACTGCTATTTTCTTTTTAGCATTTTCCATCAAAAGTAAGGAACTACGGTTTAACCGTGCGATTCAGTTGAGTCGGTGAATGAAGGATTTCATTGTACAGTGTCAACTACATGTTAAACTGTAATCAGTTCTCGATATTATACAAATTACAACAAAATCGTCGAATTATAAGATATGTCAAGGGATGTAAATAAATATTGATTTGATTAATCGCAAATTGGAAGAGTTTCAATACATTTTGACTATTTTTGGAGAGAAAAAGTTCAATAATTGGTCCCCAGTCTGAGTAGCCGCAGTGCACACACAAAAATTTGTTTTAATAAAATCAGATTTTTTTTAATCCATACAAATACATATCTACTATCTACTAGGGCAAAAAATTAACATAAATCTGTTAAAAGTATTTTTTGTTTATAATAGAAAAATTAAATAATATTTTTTTATTTAACAGGAAACATTGAACAATTGGACAACAATTGGATAACAACAATGTATTCATTTATAAGGCATTTTAAATGTTTTAACATTAAATAACAACTATAAAACTTTTTCTTTGAATAGACAGAAATTTTTTTCAAGCTTTCCTATAAATACGAAAAATAACGAAAGTGATAGTTTTTCTTTTCTTTTGGATGTTGTGTTATTGCTTTGAAATTTTCCCTGTTTCTTCCCATTTTTTATTTTATTTTATTTAGTTTTTGAAGTGAATATATGAATGATTTGTTAAGGACGGGGTATAAAATAATTCAGTACATTGCTTTAACCGTGCGCCATTGTATATGTATATGTATATTTACATATTATGCATTGTTTCTACATAAAAACTGTGTAAAACAAATTAATAGTTAAATGCGTTTTTGTCTTCTCTCAATTTTATTGTCAACATATTGTTTTTAACGACAACTAATCATACTGCCACAATTATAATTATTTTCATCTATTTTAATTTAATGACTGTTGATAAAATAGAATTTACAATATAGGGAAAGATCACAGGGATTTTTTATTTATTAGTGGTATATTGATTATTCACAGATGTTTTGTGTTCTAACTTTTTATTTAAAAAAAAAGCTCATTGTTTTTTGTTTTGTTTTTTCATAAAACAATGCTATTCTTTAAAACTATGCAACCATGCATATCCTAATGAATATCATGTGCAATAAGACAAATCATGCCAATATTAAATTGTAAAATTCCTTTTTTAAATTTTATTATTGATTAAATATTTAGGCTTCAATTTTGGGTGTATATTGATGTTATATTATCATCCGTTTAGAAAATAGTCTCTTATTTTAGTACTTTTTAGAAGAAATCACAAAATTTAAAGATCAAACATTAGTATTCATTCAAAAAGTGCTAATCAGTTGTTCCATTATTCAAGTTTTCACCTATTATTTTATATATTGATTTTATTGCATTTTATAAATATTGCAGTATCATTGCCAAATATTTTGATAAATCTGTTGTTGCAACTACACCTGCTTGTGTTAATTTTTTTAACAATAAATATTTCTTCATAAACAGCCAAATAAACAATTAATTACAATTTCACCAACTCATACCAATGTACATTTTATTAATTACAACAATATATATTCATTATATACATTACTATAGAACAAATTATGCAGTTGAAATGCTGCCATCAAACATTAAATAAGTATTTGACATCTATAAATACTCCTAAGAAATAAAAACGCTGTAAAGTTTTTGTTTCATCATAAAAGCATTACAATAATGATAAACCGTTTTGGTTTTAATTTTCTAATACTGTTTTTTGTTAAAATTATTGATATGTTATTGAAAAAATAATCAGTGCATAAGTAGAGAATGTTTTTTTTTTGGTATTGTAATGAAGTTGGATATTTAGGCCACAGGTGATGAAGTTCGAAGGATAAGTCCAACTTTCAGTATGTGCCCCAAAAATCTGTAAAAGTAGATAAGTTACCAACATCGAACATCCAACTAAAAACTTAAGAGTGAATTAAGTTAAAAAATTACTGGGACAGTTTGATAATTTAACCTTCTAATCTTGACAAGGGTTAAAAATCACCATTGATATAAATGGACTTGTGATTTATGAAATTTTCACCTTCTAAATTTGTTGTAAGAATGTTGTAACTTTTAACTCTGGATGAAAACACCAGGTAAGAGGCAAGATTCATAAACCTCCCGAAATGGTATAGAAGTTAGGTTAAAAAATAACTGGGACAGTAGTAATTTAACCTTCTAACCTCAACAAGGGTTAAAAATTACCCATACCATTACAGTTCATGAAATTTTCAAGCTCTAATAAATTTTGTTACTTTTTGCATTGGCTCGAAAAAGAAAAACTCAAGCACATGATGTAAGCTCCAAGTATGAGGCAAGCTAAAAGATTCAGAAACCCATGAAAAAAGGTAGATGAAAGAATAGTATAGAAGTTAGGTTAAAAAATAACTGGGACAGTAGTAATTTAACCTTCTAACCTCAACAAGGGTTAAAAATTACCCATACCATTACAGTTCATGAAATTTTCTAGCTACTCATAACACACTACATTATATAAAGGTAAATAAACATAATATTAAACCTGGTCAATTGGTCAAGCGGACCACGAAAACTAGTGAATAAAATATTAAGCCATGATTTGAGACATGAAACTGATGATGAACTGGGTAGTTTTTACCCCTGTGAGTATTCTTATTTCGGAATAAAGGGTTAAATACTGAATTATTGCTTTATTATATTTGAGACTTCTAGAAATCTCTAGATATTATGCAAATAATCAAGCCAGTGATAAACCTATAATATAATTTAATTCTAATGGGTTTGAAGTGAAAATCGTGATCCATTGATAAAGTATGTTTAGTATGAAGTTAAAAAAAAATCAGAAAATATAATATGCTCTGAAGTTAAGAGCATTGAAGGAGTTGTACCCAACATAATGGCTCAGTTTTTTTATATAATTCTCCCAGTATCTTTGAAAAAGGCTCACCTTAGCATTTCTTGAACATAAAATTATTTTAAAAATTGTAAAAAAAGGCAAAAAAATTTGCTTGAGGTCTGAGCCTCATTCAAAACAGTAAATTTAATTATTTTACAATGAAGTGTGTTATTACCTGACTTCATTTTCATTTTCAGTTATAGAAGAGCTTTAGCTGAAAATCACACATTTTTTGTTTAATTTAAATTACATGTATATATATATTAAAAAATAGAATGCTGAAACATAAAAACATCATTATTGAGAATAAATTATAATAATTTTCTACCTTAAAAGTATTCAGTTATTTCAAAATCATATAATCTATAATGCATAATATATTAGTAACATAAAAAAATTAAATGCTTCAATTTTGATATAAAAAGAGGCAAAGACTTACTTTTTTGTTGCATACTAAGTACGGATTCGGTGATTGGTGATGATCCTAGATCTTCCAAGAGTTTTCTAGATCGTGTAGGCATATCTGGAAGTAATGGCATAGCATGAGGTGTACTGTAATCAGTGATTGGAGAGAAATCAGTAAGCCTTTCATAGACACCAGATGTATAGTCATCGGTACGGAACGTTGATGCTATTCTATCCATAGAACGGTCTTCGGCTGTTCTATGCGACGTGTAGTCGCCGATATTTTCCCTTCCGATAAGATCGTCTATCGACTTTAGGACACTAGACATCGCATAATCACCAGTAATAGGAGGAGCGTTTCCCAAGGGTGCATAACCTGTAAAAAAACGTATTAAAATAATTCTAAATACTTGAAAAATAATTAACTTAGGTTAATGAAATTTTAAGAACATTCAGCGGGTATTGAAATACAAAATGATGTGTACACGTGAAATAAAATAGTTTTAATTTTTTTTCTCATTCAATATTCTCATTATTTTGACTTTACGACTTGGTAAATACTAACTAAATAATATCAAATTATAAAATACTAATGATAATATCTTAAACATATAAAACAAGTCAAAACAAGTTTCAGGTAGGATTTTTAATAATAATAACAATAATACTCATTGAAGATGATGATGAAGTCTTCTCAATTGAATTTCCCTGTAATTCTGTGCTAATGTGTAAATAAAAATAAAGTAATTCTTATTGAGAAAATTTAAATTTTATAAAACAAAATGACAACAACTTAAGCCAAAAGTAATTTGGCAGTTTTTCAGCAATTGACATCAATGTATTTTATTGATTCTATTATTTTTAACAAAAAACAGAATAGTCCATTTATTTATTGATTATATCATATTTTTTATTGATAAAAAAATTAATTAATTAAAATAATAATAAAACTGGAAGTACTTTTTTACTAATTTAGCCAAACATACATATTTATAAATGGTACTTCTTTTTAAAATAATAGGCTAGGCTAAAATTTTTAAGTAGTCATGCTCATGGGATGTCATAAAATATTTTGAATATATAATTAAATATTTGTGTTGTATACAGGGTGATTGTCTCAAATTTACCAAGCAATATATTGTAAAAAAGAAGAAAAGCAAGGGTTATTTTAGGTAAAATGTGCAAAAAGGGTTCTCAGAAGTGATTATTAGATTTTTTAAAAATTCTTATGTCCTATATTCTTCAAAGAAAAAAGAAAACAGGACTAGATAACCAATAAATAGGCATTTTTTATTCTCATTGTTGTTTAAAATTATCTCAATGGTGAAAGCAGTATTTCAAAAAGTTAATTATATTAGAAATTACTTTATTTAATGTCCTTGTTGCATTGTATAAATAAGTTGGTTTTCCGTAGTCAGTTCTCTTCAAAATGGAAGTCCCATTGGCTGATACGCCAATGTACTATCAATCCTTGTAGAATACTCTGGTAAAATGAACACACTATTATTTGTTACAGATAACAAATTAAAAAAAAAAGTGTTAATTCAAACAAATTAATTAAGAAAATCACAAAAAACTAAAGATAAAATGTTGAAAAGTCATTTACAGATTGTTTTACACATTCAAAATTCATATAATGAACTATCTGACAGTGTAGGTGTGTAAAAACAAATTTAAAAGTTCAAATCATTTCATAATTATTTTTTACTGCACTGGAAAATAAGGAAAAATGTGGTGCACTTGTGTCAGTTTATATTAAAAATAAAAAACCTATATTATAAGAAATATTATTTATCCTTGAAATGACATATGGACAATTCTAAAGAGAATGAGCAATTAAACACGCTATTATGACTGCAATTTGCCAGTCCTCCAGTAAATTTAGACATTATTATGAATATTACTGTCTTAAATCAAAGGTTTTATACATGATTTCAAAGAAGCTTTTTATCCAGGAAATATACTCTTGTTCATTCGGGAAAGAAACTTCAAGGTAAAGTGCATCAGAAGAAGCCGTCACTTTGCCACCATGATCCCTAGCCTGGACTTATTATTTTAAAATTGTTTGGCAAATACTTTAAACTTTAGCTATAAATCCTGACTTTTTATCAGAAAGGTTTTTTTTAGTCAATTGTGTTCATACTGCAGGAAAACTTGAAAATTGAATGGCGCTTTTCTCCTTTTGTAAAATATATTTTCGATCACCCTGAATATGTTATATTGCTAAATTAAATCATATTTACTACATTAAAAAAACAGTTACAACCTTTATAAATTATCTGAGAATACGATGTGATTTTGATATAAATTATAAGCATAATTAGAATGAATGTAGTTATCGACCAGCAGGTTTTAATTCTAGATGTAGTTAAGGATTGTGATCCAATGGATATCGGACCACAACTGTGATCTACATCTAGAATTATAGACATAAATAACTTATTTTTATTTCTTACAAAAAACAAAACATAAATGTTACATGAACAAGCACAGTATTCACATCAGTTTTGGGGTCTGATAAATAAATTTTTTTTAGTTAGATATTCACCAGTTTTATTAATAATACAAATAATGCTAGGCAATAAGCAGAAGCTAACAAGAGTAGTGTGAAAGTGTAAGAATTTAAGATTATTAACTGGCTGTGTTATAAACAGTTAGTCAAAATTATACAGCATAAATTAAAAATTTTTATAACAGCATAATTACACCTCACAGTTCTAATACGATTGAAAGTTTGGCCTGGCAACCTACAATAATTTCCATATTCTTTTCTTTTTTGAACTTTTCTACTAGGTTTTGTTTTCTTTGAAAGCTTTTAGATCCTTCCATACACATATAAAATCTTAACCTGACTCCTAAGCACAAAATAGTCAGGTTAAGTCTACAAATAATAGAAATACTAAGGAAGGGAGAGGTCTGAAAGCTTTCAAACAAAACAAAAACTGATATAAAGTTCCAATAAGAAAAGTAATGGGGCAAAAGAAGAGAAGACACTATAAATTCATGTGGAACATAGGAATAATTTTCATGAAAATATAATATTTAAAATGTATAGAAAAATCTATTGTGTCTGTTTTTTTAAAAGCTTTCAGATTCCACCTTACAGATAAGAAACCTTAACCTGACTCCTAGCCATAAAATAGTCAGGTTAAGTACACAAATAATAAAAATACTAAGAAGGGGCCAGGTTTGAAAGTTTTCAAACAAAACAAAAACTGGTGGAAAAGTTCCAAAAAGAAAAGTAAAGAAGCAAAAGAAGAGAAGACACTGTAATTTCTTGTTGAACACAGAAATAATTTTCATGAAACTATAATATTTAAAATGTATAGAAAAATCTATTGTATCTGTTTTTTTTAAAAAGCTTTCAGATTCCACCTTACAGATAAGAAACCTTAACCTGACTCCTAGCCATAAAATAGTCAGGTTAAGTACACAAATAATAAAAATACTAAGAAGGGGCCAGGTTTGAAAGTTTTCAAACAAAACAAAAACTGGTGGAAAAGTTCCAAAAAGAAAAGTAAAGAAGCAAAAGAAGAGAAGACACTGTAATTTCTTGTTGAACACAGAAATAATTTTCATGAAATTGTAATTATATTTAAAATGTATAGGAAAATCTATTGTGCCTGTTTTCTTTTAAAAGCTTTCAGATCCCTCCTTAGTCTTAAGAATTCTTAACCTGACTCCTAAGCACAATATAGACAGATTAAGTCAACAAATAATAAAAATACTGAGGAGTCACCAAGTCTGAAAGCTTTCATGCAAAACAAAAACTGGTAGAAAAGTTCAAAAAAGAAACGTAGAGGAACAAAAGAAGAGAAGACATCATAAATTCATGTTGGACAAAAAAATATTTGTCTTGAAAACTTAATGAGGAATCTATTGAGCATGTTTGGCTCATTATTTTTAATATTTTGGTGCCTATTTTTTTCCTTTTGCCTTATATTGGTTATATTGTATGAAAATATCGGTAATAATGGTATTTCCCTTTGATAATAATTCTTAGGAGGTTGTACATAAATTCCAGGACAATTTTTAGCAATTTAAATATAAAAGCATATATAAAAAAGTTATGAATACCCATAATCATTAAGGCAATGAATAACGATCAAATAAACAAAAAACAATACTCTAACCTCCTAATACTAATATTTCTATATAGTATAACTATACTTTTTTGCTGAAAGTTTCAAAGCTCCTTGAATAGCCTCTACATAAACTATTTTTGTTCAATTAGTAGTTGAATATTTGTTTTGGCCTAACTATCCTCGAACACTATGAACTGGATGTTAATCAGCAATGCATTGCCTTTAATTTTGTATAAAAATCAGGAATAAAGCCAATTTGAAAGAAACGACAACACTCAGCTCCTTCAGCAAGCTTTCAAGGATTACAATTCATATTTGTCAATCTGGTGAATTATAATATTAAGGGCTGATTTCAATTATTTTGAATTCAAAATTCAATTCAAAACACCGATCGATACTGGAGATATGTACAGCAATCAGGCTGATCAATATGTCCACTAATAAAGTTTAGAAAATATTGATCTTACTATTAATTTTTCATTTCTTGTTATAAATTAGAAAAGGTTAATTTTTTTAGGGTAGACAAACTATTTATTGCATCAGTGAAGTAAATACAATAATAAGTACAATGTTCTAGGTTATGTTACATCATATAATGTCATAAAACATTAGCCTAAAATTCATATAACAACTGAATATCGATTTCAAAAGATCCTTCGGCCTTCTGATTTATAGAAAAAAAAAATCAACAAATTTGGCTAATCTTGAAATATTTTTAACTTTGTTTATGAACTTTTTACAATATTACACCGACAAAACTGAACAATTAGTTTTATATTTAAACCATAGATTGATACATTAATTTAATTTTTGGTTAGGAAAATGCTTTAAAATTAATCAGGTTGAAAAATTAGTAAAAGAAAAACATTTTGAAAATGTTTTTTAGCTGCAAAACTTCATTACATTTCCATAATTTGATTAATTTTAAGAATGGTATATTGAAGCTAATACCAGAATAATTGATAACAAGAAAATTTAATTAAAGCATTGATAATAATCATATCGCATTTTCCAACTATTACATAAAAAATAATTTTCTTACAATAGTAATTTATATACAATACACTCCTCAAAAATATTGTCATACCTTACAAGGTTTGTTTATAATTATCGTAATATTATTTGTACCATGAGGTTTGTTCGTTATTAATTAGTTTTTGCCTTTTGTTACCTCTGGGGTAGTAATTTCTCTCTATTTTATTTATTATTACTTTTCTTGAGTCAGAGCAATTTAAGCCATGAATCAGTCAGGATCATCACTCTCTATGAAGAAATCACTGCATTAAACCATCTTGGCATTTATTATTTATTAGTTTCAAGGACCACTAAACAGTAGAGATACGAGTCACTCGAGGCAAACAATTACCATACCAGAATCACCCAAAAAATGAACGTTTTATTTAAATTCAATTTGGAAGCTACAATTCAACTTCTGATGTCAACAATTTGATTGTCAACAAAGGGTACAATCCTGGAGTGAACTGTTAGAAGATTAAGATTAAGATTAGGGTAAGAGCTAGCAATGTGACCAATATGGTCTACTGTGCATCTTTATTGTTGTTTACAGCTTCTCAGTAAGCTTATGGCTTTTTACATATCCCGAAGCTTTTTCAAGGATGGTGTATCCTTCAGGTCTTTTCTTCTCCAAGAGTAGGAATCTCAGCCTAAATAACAGAGGATATGTTCCACTGTCTCTTCTTCCTGGCAATATCTGCACAGGCTTGTTTCTACTGCTCTAAGTCTATATGCCTATAGAACCTGCAGTGTCCAGTTAGCGACGATAATTTTTTTCACGTGCCTTTGTCCTGGGCTACATTCCCATTGAATGGGCTTATTTGTAACCATTGTCTGATGGATCAAGTTTTTGGCAGTTTGATATGCCACAATAGGGTTCAGGGCAATAGTTCTTTCCTAGAACTTTCCATGGCAACTGTTATAAGACTGAGAGAGTCAACCCTTAGAATAAGAAGGTCTGTGAAAGGCCAACTTCTCAACACAGAATACTGTACAGAAAGTAAGATTTGCAAGGGAATACCAAAGACTATAGAATAATTGGAAAAAAATCCTCTTCATTCATGGGACAAGAGAGGTCCCTAACATTGTGGCTGTGAAAGAGACTGGAAAAAATCTGGAGGACAAACCACCAAAGGGGTAACTTGAGTGTCTTAATGTAGAAATGATCAATCATGTAGTGCCTTTTATGCCTTTTTTAGGCTCTGAGAAATGTATTTTATGCATGATAAAATGCTCGACCACATGAGGCGACATGCAATTGTGAGTACATGAATATCAAAGCTATCCGAACCCTCGAGTGGCAGTCTGTAACTTAACCAAATCAGATCTGTTTGGAACAATTGTGAGATTTTCTCCTGTTGTCTGCCTATAAATCTATAGGTTGATAGTTCCCTATAATCTCAGTCTACCTATCCTAACTGATTTTTGACAGTCAGGTGTGTTTCGGCATTTCACCATTTTGTGTTTGGGTGATTTCATTAAAATCAGGGAGGATGGGTGGACCAAGATGATGGGTAACTATAAAACTACATGTTTGGAACAATCTAAAAAAAAAAGGGTTGGTCACAGGTTCAACCCTCTGCTACCTTTGAAATGCTAAACATAATATACCCAGGATTTTACAAAAAAAATGTTTTGTACTACTGAGCCTTTTTGTCTTACTTAAAACCAGGTGTTCTCATAAAATACAAAAATCTCAGGGTGTTGTTGTGATTTTATTTTATTTTTTTATTATTTTTTTATATTTTTTATATGAAGTGTATATTACAAGAAAAAATGAAGTGCAAAGTCAGGAGAAACAACCAGATCTAAATCAATTACATTCAGCTTGTACAATTATAACATTAATTTAGTTAAATTATAATCCTTACTGTTTATTAATTATTATTAATTTCACAAACCTGCAAAGAAATATATTTTAACATTGGTCTGACAACCAGATGCAAAATTTAGAACTTATTCACCTACATCTACATTCGTTGTAACATTAGATCTGTGTATACAATCAACCTCCAGGGGTTGTATAAATGAAATCAAGCCCTTTTCCAACACAATAAAAAAATACAGACAGAGTAACAATCATTTCACTTCAACAGCCACAAGGAATAATGAGAAGACCCCACTGATTAATATGGATGTAAAAAAATCATGACAATAAGTTTTTGTAAAATTGCTTAACAACTACTATTTAAAAAGAACAGAACAAAACTGATAAGAATGTACAAAAAATAATTCAAATATAGCCCTACTATGAAAATAAATGAAACTTTTGATACATAAAAAATTGTGGCTTTGTTTCTTCTGACATTCACAAAAATGATATCACATGTGCTAATTGTAATGTTTTACTATTAAATTAAGCAAATTTTTAATTGATCAACTTGTGAATTTTTGGTAGAGATTGAAAATTTTATCTATCATGCAAATAGCAGACAATAAGAACAGTTTGATGATCAGAAATTGTTTTTCCTTTTACAATTTTATTTAATCAAAACGACAAAAGTTTCACAAACTGAAAGAACAAACACAGTGCCTAGAAACATCAGCTCTATTTTGGAAAAATTGCAATTTTACAGGACAATTTTTAAGTGTGGTGTACAGTTTAAAATGAAAATTTGTTTTGAACTAAAATAGTGTCTAAGTTTGTAATGTACAATTGGTGTTTTTTCTTTTCTTGTACTCACAAAATACGACGGTTGAAAATGTTCTCTTTGTCGGGTTTCATTTTTGATACAACCATTTCATCGCTGGAAGAAAGATTTGAATTATTCAACTGAACAAAGTGAATAATTGACAAAATTGATTAAATATAATATCCTTTCCTGGACATAAGCAGGCACTATTACTATTTAGCTTTAAACTTTGCTGTATACAAAAATAATCCAATAAAAAATTAATTAAAATCGATTAACAAACTTAATAAAAAAATTTAGACAATTTTTTTTCTGTCTGGCTAGCTAGGCTATTGTTGGATTAGATACATTATCATCTATAAAAATATTAAATTGTTAGACTTAGTATTTGTATGGATGTTAATGTATCTAATCCAGCAATAGCCGGATATAGTTTAACTAAATAACATTAAATTTGTTACAGAAAAGGCTGCAAATTTATTGGTATGAGTTCTTTTCTTATCCGATACTAAAATCCTTTAAAATTGTATTTTACATAGAATTGTTTTCTTGTTATGTTCATGTGTATCAATATAAATTTTCAGCATAGGAGGACATAATGTATAAATATAGCAAGTATAGTACGAAATTTGTGAATATCTAACAAACTTTTTGTACAATTTATATTTTCTTGGAACATATTGCAAATATTAGGAAGTGTTTTCCATGAAACAGTTTAATATAAGTATTACTGTATTTTAGTTTAATAAAATTAATCAGTCATTCATAATACTTAGAAACATTCACAATTTCTTCAGTAGAGATCCAATATAAAAATCCTCTTCAACTAAACATTGAATTTTTTTAATATAATTTTTTAAATTGTATTGTATATTACAAGAAAAATCAGAGGATTGCAATCAAATAATTTAAAATACATAATAATGTAATGAAATATGATAATGTTCAGTAAAAAATTATTCCTGTTTAATGTTAAATCAAAAACCGAAATATCAAGTTGATAAATAAAGTACCTTTTTTCCTCACACAGTAAACTACTTTTCACCGTGTTTGATAAAAGAAAGTCCACCAGCTTGGTGATGGAAGTTGGCCTTTTACACATAAATATATACATACATATACAGACACACAAACAATTCACAGCAGCAACATTTAATTGTACCTAAATAAATAATATTTTATATAACTTAGAACACAACCATAAAACAAATGCTTTCATACAGATAATGTGGTAAATGTGAGAAGAGGTTTGTTTGTGTTTAATATATATTATTTTTTTAGCATTAAATTATACAAAAATTTAAATAAAGTTATTGTAAAGGTAACATTTAATAAGGGGTACGAACGGGTACTATGCGCCTCCAATAGCCTCTAATACCCAACTCCGACTTTCCACCTTCACGAAGCTTATGCGGGTGTACCCTGTTAACTAACAAACGGAAAGAGGGGTATGGAGGGACAGGAGCTGGACCTGACACCTCCTAATCCTAAACCCAACACCTACCCCTCTTCCCACCCCACACCTTATCCTGGTCCCACTCTCCAGCCCAAATCCAAGGTGTTATGCGATCCGTGCCGATNTCTTTGAATGCGAAGCAACAGCTCAATGGAGGTTTAACCTAGCGTACGAAAAAGACACAGGGAACCAAATTGCAGCAATAACAGTCAATGACTTGATGCTTCTGAGAAGAAGGATTGAGTCTATTGACTAAACTAGGGAACTGGGAAGGTACAATAAGCCAGAAGGCTGCAGTGCCCGGGGAGTGCAAACCCCGCTTCCTAGTATCCTTTTCTACCATACCATACCATACCAACATTTAATAAACTAATGATGGCAAAATGACATACTTGTGAAACTAATATAAATTAATTCAGATTTACTATTCTATTTTTGTATATATGTAGTTTAATATTCTATCTAATATATTTTTATTAATAGAAATGCCTAACACATGCCTATAAATGAATACTGGAAACAATTTCTTTCAGAGTAATAATTTGCCAAGAAAGAACCTGTTCAAATTTATTTAACCTCAAATAAAATATATTTTTGTTTGTTTAATGCTTTTAGTACGTGGCTACTGGCCTTCAATAAATTCAAAATCAGTTTTTAGTAGATTGACAACTTGAAACTAGCAGCAGGAGTTTTTCATATTCTTTATACTTGTGTAGATGTAAATTGTAAATTAATTTTATATTCTTTGTAATTGTGCAGACACTGCTCAAGAATGGGATATTGTCTGTTTATTAGAATAGTCCACATATAAAAAATTTATTAGGTACAAGTGAAAGTAAATAATGAAATGAAACGATTTTTTCTCACTTATCTCCGAATTTGTTTGTCACTATCATAATCCAAAACACAACTGAGAACTGACTGGAAAGTGCCTTAGGTTTTCAAGAGTGTTAGGTAGGGATAGGATTAGAATTAAGGTTAGATATAGTTAGTGTTAGGGTTAGAAACGTGAGTTTTATCATTTTTTTCCAATGGATGTTAAAGACAGGTTAAGGTGAGGATTAAGGTTAGAGTTATGAATAAGTTGGGTTAGAAAAGATAGGGTTAGGGTTAAAAGCGTGAATTTTATTAATTATTTTTTAAATGGGGGTTAGGGAGAGATTAAGTTAGGTTAGATGGGGTTAGGGACGTGATAGTTTAGGTTAGATAAAATTAGTGTTATGATTAAAAGCTTGAGTTTTACCACTTCTTTCTTCAATGAGGGTTAGGTTTAGGTTAAGGTTAGGAATAATGTTAGATTTTGGGACAGGTTAGGCTAGGCTAGATGGGTTTAGAAACAGGTTAGAGTTAGGGATGTGTGAGGTTATGTAGGATTAGTGTTAGCACTAGTGTTGGGGTTAGAACCAAGGGTTTTATCAATTTTTTTTCAATAGGGGTTTTGGGCGGGTCAGGTTAGGTTAGGTAAGGTTAGGATTAAGGTTAGAGTTAGGGACATGTTAGTTACATTAGACAGAATTAGTGTTATGGTTAGAAGCATGAGTTTTATCAATTTTTTCAATGTTGGGTTTAGGGGTGGATTAGGTGAGGCTAAAGTTAGGGACATGTTAGGTTAGGTAAGGTTAGTGTTAGAATTAATGTGAGAATTAGAAACGTGAGTTTATCAAATTTATTTAATTCCATTCACAGTATTAATTTTGTTAATCCTAATTGCTTCAGCTAATTAGCATATGACATAATAAAATTAAAGGATTATTATTACATTGATCAAATTTTTGCCCTGCATTGGTACAACTTTAAAAATCCCTAGAAAAGGAAAACTTGAAATTTTTATTTTCTAAACGAGAAGGGTTTTTTTTCTTGAAAATAGGGCAAGATATTTCCATGCAAAATTATATAACAGTTTAGTACTAAAAGCATGTAAAATACCCAAACAGAAATGTCTTCTCCTAAATTGTGTTATAACAAAATGAAACTAAATAAAACATCGTTATCAATATGTAGTGTGCATGCACTGTAATAAACCATAAAAATTATTATGTAGAAAATTACAGTTCAAATTCTAAAAAAACAAAGTGTTCAAAACTAAACATACTAGAACAGCATAGACAAAATATTGTAATTCAAAATAAATAACATAAAATAAGACATTC
This sequence comes from Cimex lectularius, assembly GCF_000648675.2. Taxonomy (NCBI): domain Eukaryota; kingdom Metazoa; phylum Arthropoda; class Insecta; order Hemiptera; family Cimicidae; genus Cimex; species Cimex lectularius. The sequence continues at coordinate 105,508 of NW_019392807.1, forward strand.
CAATTCCACACATAAGACAAAATACTACAAAAGAAGTATAAATAATTGTGGATTTAAACTAAATATGTTGTGTATGTGTGTTTGGTAATGATATTTTAAAAAAAAATTATCATCAGGCAGCAAAAAAAAAAAACAAAAAAAACTTTTCCATTTTTTAATCATGTATAATTGCCTTTTGGTATCTAAACCACATTTTGAAACTTTTTACCACAGGTACAGACTAGAGTACAAGGGAAACACTGAAGGGTACAAACATATAAAATTGAAATTAGTATACCTAGTTCTGCACTTTCCCTCAATCGAGCTAATCTCAGGAGTTCTTCATGCAGACGGGCATTTTCTTCAATTTGCTGCCTTCTTCGGGCAATTTCTGCTTTAATTTTTGCTTTTTTCTGTTCACGACTCATTTGATCTTCCTCCTCATCACTACCATACGGTGATGGCTGCCAAGATCGTGGCTTATGGTGCTTTCCAATATCTCTCCTTCTTAAGTCTAAGCTGTCACTGTAACGTCGCATTTCATACCTTTAAAACAATTCACAATTTACAAGAAATGAAACCAACCAACTATAAAACTACAATAATATTTATAAGACATCAATATTTTAAAATCATGCTACATTTAATTCGATTTTCAAATAAACCCCTTCTCTCTCAATATATCTTTTAATCCACAAGGATTAATACAAAAAGAAAATTTATTACTTATACATACTCTAAAACTTATTAATCAACAGAGGAAATGTCTTATTCAGCTTTAGAATCTCATTTTGTTCATGATTTTTCGTTATTTTTTTAGCTCATATTTTTTAAACAACATATTCAATCTCAAGTTTCCTCTAATTTTATTGATTGTTAAATATGTTTAAATTTTTATACCTTGAATAATAGTGACAGTTGAATAATAAATATTTACATTAAAACATTTCTTATCATCTAAAGTAGGCAAATAATCCAGAAAGTAAAATAGATATTTTTATATGACACATACATTTATTATATAACATTTAACTGCATCAGCTAATGCAACAAATTTGTCATTTTCTTGCATACTAAAACCAAATTTCCTGTCATGAAGATGTATGCAAGAATTAAGCATAAAGTTTTTTTTTGTTAATGTAAAAATAACTTCAGCGACTTCCATCATAAAACCATTGGCAATTTAAATAATAACAATAATAAATAAATAAAAGGCTCGATTGTCGTGAGTGACCAACAATTTATACAATTCTTTGCATATAAGCATGACATTTAAATTTATTTTGTTTTAGATTAAGTTTATTCTAGCCATTTGAAAACTGTGCGACTCGCATAAGATATTAGACTTTTTTTTGAAAAAGATAAATACATTTGGACTTAATTGTTTATGAAAAATGTACTGTATAAATATAATAATTTTTATTGATCATTACAAAATACAAATATATTTTCTACCAATGAAAATTATATAAATAATTGAGGTGAATTTTCTGTGTATTTTCAACATGAAAAAAGCATTGTGAATGATTTCACTCCACTTAGGTTTTTATAAAAAAAAAAAAAAAAAAAAACCTTGGTATTTTGTTTTAGTGTATAGTTTAATTTTAAATTGTGTTTTTGTCATAGTTTAATTGGTGCATGTAATTAATAAAAAAAGTCCAATTATTTTAATGAAAATTTATATTTTTTACCTAAGTTTATATTTGCCGTTAAAAATTCAATTGAAAAAAAAAAAGGTTTTGTTAATCGAGACTGTTACAATGTCATTTTGAAACAAAATTAAAAAAAGCACATTCATAGAAAATCATATTACAATCATAACATTATTTTTGCATAGAAAGTAAATTAAAAAAAAAATAACAATGAAATAAAATTGTGACTATTTAAAGACCAATTGCAATTAAAATCTGCCTGATTATGTAATTATGAAAAAAAAACCAGGAGATTAAATTTTAGAAGTAACATATGTACACAGATACAGTAGTAGAAAACCGTTGCAGTTTCTGACTCAATTTTTATACAAATAAATAAACGTTTCACTCTCCTAAAGACTAATAGGCTATTATTGCAAGTTGGACTCAATAGAAACTGTCAAAAAGGATGAGAATCGATAATAAAAAAATAAAAAAAAGATGCATTTAACGGAATGAAAAAAATCACAATTTCTTTCTCTAACAGTTTCTTGAAAAATAATAGAATGCTCATTGAAACTTTTCAGTTGTTAGCTTAAAATTTAAAAACAAAGTAATATATCAGGCTAATATAAATATATAAAAAAATATAAGTGCTTATACAAAGATAACGATTTTTCCTCTTCTATTTAGTTCAAAGGAAAAAAATTCTGATTGACAATGTGAGAGATTTGAAATAATCTGGCTCACCTACTGTGATAATGAACAAATGAATTGTCTGTTGTAAGGCATGAAATTTATTTGTCAATACTGATCACAATGTTACGTTGCAATCAATACAACAAAATTCATGAGTATATAGAAGTATAATGTTATCAGATTATTTAAAAAGAAGAAAACAAACGTGTCCAACCATTTTGTATTTCAATGTATTTTTATAAAAAAATAATTTCCATTAAATACAAAGTATAATAAATAAACAACACACAAAAAGAGATAGCAATTTTAAGCTTCATGCATGTATAGAAACAGGCTTCAAAATCAACTACATAAATTTGAAGTAGCAAAAATTATTCAATTGAGAGCTTATGGATATGAAAAGAAAATTAAATGTGCACATGGATCAGAAGTTCTGTATCATATTAGAACATGCAGTAAGGATTCAAATTTAACATGACATTCCATATGTTATGATGATGATTTTATTTTCAAAAATAAAAGTAAGCTATGATATGTAATTGTGAAAAATTATCTCAATTTCAGTACTATCTGACAGATTTTCCAATTCGCAAATTAACTACTTAAAATAAATAGATAAAAAACACAACTGAAAACATTTCTGCCCTTTGATAACTATCTTTCACAATTTTTTTACTATAATTTTTTAATAAAACAAAATTCACTGTCATTAATAAATAATTAGTTAATTCAGGAATGCCAGAAAAAACCTTAATTTACTGTTTCATTTCAGTATAAAATTAGAAAAACATATCTAAAATGGATAAAAATGTTTATAAAAGTTATTTATACTTTTAAATGCGAAGTTGTATTGACCCCATCACATTGATGTGTTCGTTGCTCAATATAATATAGTTTTGGTGTGTACACAAGTGATAAAGATCAAGCACAAAAGGTTTTCTCAAGCCAAGGATAATTAAAACAAATTGCAAAATATAAAATGCAATTATAAATTATTTATTAAAGAAAAAAACCGCATGGGAGATAGCACAATGTATTTACCATTTGCTTAAAATTTTAAAGGGTGAAAAACTGTTTGCTATGCTTGAAAGTGTAGAATAAAATTGAACTCCCCCCCCAAAAAAAAAAATCATCAGTACACAGAAAAACTAGTATATAAAAATCTGTACCTAAAAAATTTATGCTACACTAGTAATATAAGATGTAATTATAATCGCTATAGACTGCATTTGGCTTAAAATAATAGTCAAGTAATTCCTATCACAATCAAGTCCAACTTATATGACGTCAATGATGGGACGGAACTTTCAAATTTTTCCAAATTTATCTCGAATAAACTTCAAAGAGCAGTGGCAGAATTCGAACTCAGCCCTGTGGCAATACCAGTTTGACGCTCTAATCGTATGGTCAAGGGGGTTACCATCTCGAAACAATTTAAATTTATTAAAAAATTTTCAACCGTGTAATTATTTCAAGAATGACAGTTTTGTTTTTATTCTGAGTAGTGTACACATAAATTTCATTTTAGTTACTTAATCGATTAAAACTACTTTTCAAAATTCAAATTAGAACTGATTATTTTTTCTTAAATATTAGCCAGAGAAATGATGCTTGATAGCCCGACTGCAGGGTCTATAAGCCGAGAGTTAAAACTAACGGAAGGAAAAGCTTGCTGAAGAACAGCAAAAAAATCAAAGTCTCTTGGTGTAAAATATCTTTTTCACAATTCAGAAAACCACAACAACAAACTTAAACAGGCCGAATAAATTTTAAAAATAAAATAAAAATAACATGGTAACTACAGGCGGAAAGCACAAAACAAATGAATATTGTAATTGCAAGTTTTTTTCTTCTGTTACCTACATACACTTATTCTTACATGCGGTTCTACAATTGATCATTTTTTATATGTAAAATGCGATGAAATGTTTCAAACTTGGATGGTCTTTTTTTTTTGGTAATAATTTGCATAATTATTTCACTTTTGGAATTAGCCACTTATTATAGAATTAACTTCAACTTCATACACATATATAAACACAATGTAGAAAATTTAAATTTTTAAATTTTTTTTCAATAATGATTGCGTGACAAAGTAATAAATACAGGGCCATAACTTTTCAAGCTCATAAACTAATTCTAGAGCAAGCACTAAGATGGCTAGCAATTGGTTAGTTAATGAAGTTTTTCTTTTTTTAAATGGATTGTTGTGTGTTTGGAATAATTGTCAAGCTTTGAATCAAGACATATTTCATTGTAATAAATCAAACTGTTTTTGTTCAATAAAAAAATAAATAAATATATGACATACTGCATAAAATATACAAAGCTCACCAAATAGTATTTGTTATGGTATTAGACTCCATTGGATATAGCGTGTTAGACATTAATTATAAAATTAGAATTCAGAATTAATCAGCACAAAAGTTTAGGTGTTTTTCAATAAATATAATAATGTAAAACTAGGTCTAATTCTAATCGAACTTATAAGTTTGATTTTTTCTTAAAATTTAGTTTCATTATTTTATCTGTATCTGCATATCTAAAAAATAACCAATTGGACATTTTTCATCAAAGATATATTAAATCAAATACAGGATAAACAAACTATTGAATGATATTTAAAATTGTAATAAAGTTACTTGAGCTAACAACGCTAATGAAATTGTCGATTAAGAAAAGTGCAATGATTTTTTTTTTTAATTGGTAAACATTATCGTTTTAGTAAATTTCAATTCACCAAGAGAATCTGGGCAAATATTGCACATGGTAGAACTGTAATAAAATATTTAAACAAAATATCTTGAAAATGTCAAATGATCGTCAGCAACATAATGAACACTGCAATATGTGATATAATATGTTACAGAAGGATGAGTTTAATATTAATACTAAATCAAAATTTTATCAATGGATTTTTTTCAAATTTTGGTGAACTTATTTGTAAACGGATGTTTCGCAAATTGCAAATTAATGTCTTCTTTCATGTCATAAATTCATAGTTGTAATTAACAAATTGTTATTTAATAGATGCATCAATTTTTATTCTTTAAACTAATATACAGTTAGTAAAAAAAAGTTTGCATACAATTTCAGTACATCATGCTGAGGTTTAAATCAATGGTAAAAAAAAAGTGTCAGGAAAATAATTTTCATAAAAAATAGACTCTTGTTATCCACGCTTTCATTCATCCGTCGTTGCCCTCCTAAATAAGTTCTAGAGGAGATCGATGACAGAAGAGGATAAAATAGAAGAAAACAGGAATGGACAATAAAAAAAATTTGGAGAAATCTTTCAATTCAAAAAGTTGAAAGACAAAATCACAGAATATGATCCAATAATGGAATTGGATCCATCAACGTAGCACAACTGCTAACTCAAGCAATGAACCCTCTCCAACAATTTGTCCAGCGGTTGAAAAGCCAGACAAAGCAGCCTCCTATAACAATGTCTTTGAGAAAGCTGAAAGAGCAAACTTCGCTGAATCATCACTAACTACTTCTAACTGTAGAATTTAATTATTTTTTTATTTTTTATGTTATCTTTTTTTAGGCCCCTGATAATTTTTTCTCATTTGTTTCGATGTCATGGATACCTGTTGATGTATGTATGTATATATTGTTCTGCATGGGATAAACTATGTTATCTTATTAAAAAAAAGTGTACATAAGTTCATACTTGACTTTAGGAAAACGTAATACAGAAAGTGTTTGATTGGTATGCAGATAGAAGAAAATGTTTTTAAGTCAGAAATCCGAGGTGTTACTTGTTATCCGCTGTGGTGCTTGGTATAACCCTGCGGATAACGAGAGTTTACTGTAATGTTAAACAATAAATTGAATTTACATGCAAAACTTTTCTTTAAATTGTTCCTAAAACCTAAATGATAACGTGAAAGTTATTAATGAAACACGTAACAAAAAAGTCTGCATACAATGTAAAACTTTTGGCAAAATTAGTTAACTTGTGAAATTAATAATCAGTAAGGCCTCCTTCATTATATTGTGCATTTATTGAATTGTGTGTTATATTATATTTTACACGGTTTTTCTTTTTTAAATTGTAATTTTCAAATTAGTTTATTATTAACAATAAAACAAATTTATTTTATTTTCAAACAAACAATTTATTTTAAAAAATCTTATTTTGTATTTGTTTAAATTTGTTAAGTCAACAAGATTTTATTTTTGTTTTTATTATATAAAAAGGTAATAGTTCATTTGCCTAATAAATAGTTAGAGAAACTAGGGTTGCTCTTGCCATAACAAGTAGTAGATTGAGAGCAGTCGTGGCATCTACTTTTTATACAATCAAACAGTTAACAGATTGGCAAAAAAAATTTTTGTTTCTTTTTGTATGATCATTTTATTGAGATTTTTCTATTTTTATTTCAAATAATTGAATTTGGTTTGTTTACTTTAAAGAAACGAATGTTAATTTTTTGTGAGTATATTTTGATTTTGATTTTATTTCTACTATTTCCATATATGATAAATAATATTTTTTTATTAATGTCTCACTCAGCACGTATCTGAAAAATGGTACCATATGCCTCCATTATAATATTGGTATGTGATGCCCTCCATAATTTTCAATCTAACAACCCCTTATGATACCATACACCCCATATCGTTGTCCCTCCACTGCTTCACTGCCGCACACAAATTTTGACTCATCACTAAAAATTACATGTGGTGATTAGTGACCGTTAATCGATATTTATTTAGAAATCGTGAGATGCAGTCTGGTGTGATGTAGGTTTCAGAAAAACATTTTCTTTATCGTGCCAACGTTTCGATCTTTATTGAGATCATCTTCAGGGCTCAAAGTGTTTGTCTTCTGTGTAATTGTGTCATTCTTGCGTGTCATGTCGAGAGTGCCAGAAAAATCTCAATGCCACTCTGGACACAACACGCAAGAATGGCACAATTATACAGAAGTCAAACACTTTGAGCCCTGAAGATGACCTCAATAAAGATCGAAATGTTGGCACAATAAAGAAAACGTTTTTCTGAAACCTAAATCACACCAGACTGCATCTCACGATTTCTAAATAAATTACTAATTAATAATTCTAAAAAAATTACACTGTCTTAAAAATTACAATTTTGCAATTTCAACTCTCTTTTTCTTTTAACTGAAGAAGGGCTTTTTATGGGCAGATCGTGCGCTAAGACCACATTTTTTAATAATATTACAAACCGTTCGAGGTGTTACATGAATGCCATAATCCCTTTGAAGATCTCCAGGGGCATGAATAGAAGACTCACAATTGACACATTGAAGAATTATTCTTTCGTGAGGTCTCTCTAATTTCTTTGGCCGCCCCAAGAGATGCTTATTTTCCAAAGTGTCTTTACTTCTGGATGATTGCTTGTACAGTTGACTGACTTTTGCGAACAAGTTTTGCAATTTTACATAACCATTTTCCAAAATAACGATGTTGCACTAGCAACCTCCTAATTTCAACCGATGATTGTATGATTGATTCTCAAGTATTATTAACTAAATTTGAAAATAAAAGGAGTTAAGAATGTTTTGATGTTGTTGAAAAGTAATTGAACCGAAGGTGTGGTCAAACTTATTTTGCATACACAAATCTCAATTTTACATCATTTAATAAAAAAAATTAATATCCATTTTTCTATACAAAACTAATACAGGCTTAACATTTACAAATATTAAGTATAGCATGATTAAAAGAAGGTGGAAGCGTCAATGAGCCAGGTTGGCAGAGATGCTCTCGCATATCAAGGGCACTGTCAATAGGTGGTCCTCAAAGGACCTGACTCACCCGATTAAGAATAGGCCAAGTTGACACTTTTGGGCCAAAGCATGAGTATGTGTCTGGCATGTAGATAAAAGGTTGTTTGATGACTGCAGGCAATTCCTTGGCTCTAAATAGAGTGTGTAGGAGTGCCACCCGAAGTGAGAATCATGCTTGAAATGAGTATCTGGATTCCTTGTTCTGATTTCATTGTATAAAGTACTGATATACTAATAGTTTCCTGAACTGTGTGTTGAGAGTGAATGTATTTATTGTCTTGAAAGTGTGGAGTGAGAGGGCCAATAGTCGACTATTGTGACCATTGACTCTCAATTAAGTTTAGTTGTAAAGGATAATGGAGGAATATCGAGTACTCCACCACCCTAATTGTATGAATGGTATGTAAATAAGAAAGGATGTATTTAAGAATGAACGAGAGAGGTTTTGGATCTAGGAACTGAGTGTGCTGGGTGCTGACATAGCTGTTGACAGCACTCACAGCCCAACCTCGGTGGCTGGACAAATAAGATTGAGGTCTGTCCCCGTTCTGTTAACACCCGTGATGGGTGATTCTCAAGGCCTTCTGGTAATTTATTGTAAATTGCAAAAGATAGAATTGCCAGTTGACTGCAATAAGTAACTCAACTTTGTAAATGTGTGCATCATATATATATGTACATCATGTCCAGATTTGAGCTTATTGCTAATTGAGCTTATTGAATTGCTCCTGAACATCTGAACATTCTTCAAGATATTGAAAATTCTATAACATTTTTAAATTGAAAGTCATGCATGCAAGCATAAACACTCATAAATTATTTATAACAGTGAAACATTTAGAAATCTATCTAAAACCTCAATTATTATTAGAAGTAAGTTATGAAAATATGATAAAAGTCCATTGTAAAATGGAAGAAGATCTTAAGATAATCTATTTTCTTCGACTGCCTTTATTTTCTGAAGAAAACTGAATTATTTATTCTTCAACAAAATATAGTGACAAACTTGTCACCATAATCCCCGACACAAATTATGTGTTAAAATAAAAACCCAATAAAATCCTAATTCGTTGTGTAAAAAGCAAGATATGCCATTGTCCATAGATCTTGTTATCAACACATCAGGATTCTTGTGGGGAGGCACTGCTGTCGAGTGGAAACACTTCCAACGCACAACTCGTAATTGAAATAATCACGTCATACTTAATTCAGAAATCAGCCAATTTCTGGCGGTATTCATAACACCGGGCAAAATCAAAATTCACAAGTTAGCTTGCTTCCTAGAAACAAAATGCTGGAAGGAATATTCCTGACGAAAGCCAACAAGTGTATGCAGACTTATTTTACTAACTGTGAGTAAAAACAACTAGTAACTGTTTATAATTTACAAATTTACCTAATATTTAAAAAAGAACTGAAGTTATGTGTATTTATGAATTGTCAAGTAGATTGTTGTATCATTGCACCTTTATTTTATAATTTATGACATTTTTTCATTTTGATTATTTATTAAATAAATTTTTAAAAACTGAAGGAACACATTTTCAATTGAGATCTTCACGTATTTGATAACACAATCCGTACACAGGAAATAAATCATAAAAAAAATAATATTGTCCCCTCTAGCACTTAACAAATGTTTTATTGTTTAAACTTAATGTTGACTAAATTTCTAGGAAAGCTTGTCAGTCAATGGATGACACCACTGTTGTTATCCATCAATTTAATGCAAAATTATCAGAAGAATAAAATAGTTTGTGGATTTAAACGTTTTTACTCACCTCATTTGGTCACTGTGGTCTTTATCTAGGACACTGTTGATGGCCGTTTCTCTCAGGGCTCCTCCGGCAACAGCATATGAAGCCAGGTAAGGATGCGAAGTATCCCATTCTGCCAGTTTTGAATCATCGATAGATTCATATTCAAAAGATTTGTAAGGAGGCCGTAACGAAGGATGAGGTACTTCATAATATCCTTGTGAATACTAATAAAAAAATTCATTTTTTATGTATTATCTAATTTTAAAAGAAAGATTGGCAGATTTAGGTAAAATTTCTTACTCGATTGTATTGCGAATCTGTTCCATCTTTTAATGGGCCCATTTCCAAGTTTAATTTGGGGTCAGAAAGTTGCCTTCGATGTGTTCTTAATTTCCTGCTTCGCCCAATTCCAGAATAGACCATTTTTCTTTGAATATCAAGCCTAAAATATGTAAGTTTAGTTATGGAAAATTAACATTTATGTGCTGGTATTGGTTGATCTGTGATGTATCCATTCAGGTATAATAATCCATTTGTGTAATAATTTAAATTTATTAACAGACCTTATTACCAATATTTTCTTTTATCAGGTCATAAAATAAGTCAGTAGCATTCTTTTTTAACCAATTTTATTTATTTCAAAGGTACAAATAGGGCATTAAGCCTCCTTACATGTACATATCTTAGAAACAAATTTAGTTTTATAAATAATTAATTAAGGTTTTTAGTTGAGATAAAAAAGTCAATGGCATGAGCGGGATTCGAACCCACGATCTTTGGCTTATCTACTCCAGGCCGCTGCTCTACCACTTGAGCTATCGTGACCTTGATCCACTCGGACACTGACTTCCCATCTCAACCCCACCTTTTGAATTTAATTGGTCAAGCGGACTACAAAATTAGTGAATTTATAAATAATAATAAAATCAATAATAATAGTAATAATATCTCTATGAAATCAGAATACTCAACAAACATGTGGTATTTGTTTGGGTTCCTAGTCATGTCGGCATTTCTGGAAATGAAAAAGCTGATCAACAGGCAAGGAACGCTGCAAACCATCCACAAAGAACAGATCAATTTCCTCTCCGTCCAGATGATATAGTCGTTTATGTTAAAAACATTATCAAACGAAAGTGGGCAGCAAGATGGAATGTAGAGATAGTATGAAAGAAATTAAGCCAGTTGTACATAAATGGCCAACTGAGGAACTTGAGAGAAAAGAACTTGTGATTCTCTCTAGATTGCGAATAGGCCATATCAGGCTAATCCATAATAGGCAACAACCTTCCAACTTGTCCTCGATGTATGCGAAGTGGAGAACGCATCATTTTGACAGTAAAACATATTTTGGTCGACTGTCCCACTTTACAACCCTTTAGGCAAAGGCTCAACCTTTCGAGTGATTTACAGGAGTTACTGGGTCCCCAGTGTTTCTTTCGAAGTGCGCTTTTCGGCTTTCTCAAATTTATTGCAATTTATAATGAGATTTAGGCCTTTTCCCAAATTGTTATACCATTGAATGCCTGCTAATGTTTGAATGAGAGTTGCAAGATTTCTTTTTTCAGAAGTTTTTGAGGCTGCCGGAGCGGAAAAATGAAATGGAAGAAAATACAAATTGCGGGGTAATGAACTGCAATGCCTAAAATCGCAATTTAAATAAGAAAAATAGCTCCCTCAAAAAAAAAAAAAAAAAAAAAAAAGAAGTGTTATTGTGTTTTGTTTCTTATTATTGTTATGTAGAATTAGTTTATGTATCATATTTGAATGGAAGAATAAAAGGATAAGGATGAGCCTATACTCTGACTGTTGCTAGTCTGACTCCATTATTATTATTATTATTAGCCATACAAGCCTATGGGAAATGTTTAAATTATGGAACAAAAATTCACAATTCTAATCAAAAAAGAAACAGAAATAAATTTTATATGTAATTTAAAATGGGATTTTTGCATACATTTGGCCTTCCAAAGTAAGAATTTTAAAAAGAAAAAAAGATAAATTAAAGCTTGGATGGCAATAGGATAAATAAGATTACAAGTGAATGTTCGGAGTCAGAGCTTTATAGCACTCAGAAGAGATATAGCTAACCTAAGATAGAAGGTTTGGATGTCAGGGCGTGAAATGACCTTAGCTGTTAAAACGCCCTTAAAAATTAATAATAATAATAGTAATAAAACATACAAAATGTTATATAGAGAGTGTGTAAGAAAGCCACCCAATATGAGAATCGTGCTTGAGCACATCAGAAAGTTTCTAGCTCCCCTGTTCTGATCTTTATAGGAAAAATGGCTGTTTTATTATAACATCGACTCTCAATTAGGTTAGTAATAAAATAAGTGTAAAGGGTGATGGAGGAAGAGTCTAAGGAAAGTGAAAAAATAATGCTACAGTAAGGGAATAAATTATTAGGGATTTAATAAGGAAAACTGTGGAGCGAAAAATCTAAGTCGTCTAAGAGAATGGAGGCTTCAGTAGACCCTTTTAATAACAGAGCTCACACGGTCATGCCATGGATAAAAGTAACGCCGAGATTTTTAACTTTAGGACACAAATTAATAAGGGAGATGTTGATATGAGGAGAGGATAGGCAATCTGTATTATGGGATTATTGGAAATTTTTAAGGATTGGGATTTGTTAGGACGAAGACCACGGGTGAGCAGAGTTTCAGAGATCTTGCTTGCAGGACATTGAATATAAAGTTGAGTGTCATCAGCATTCAGATGAAATTGGGAGAAATTGAAAACTAATGGAAGATCATTTAGAAACATGGAAAATAGTAAAGGTCCATGAATAGAGCCTTGGAGTACACCATCTGAAATTGATAGAGAAGAGGAGAAAGAATTTGAAGATTTAACTTTCTGAGTTCTGCCAGACAGATTAGTAGCAGTAGAAGAAAAACTGACAATTTTTTTTAATGGACACTATCAACAATGGAGTCACATCAACCTCCAACGCACTCTGAGGGCCGATGGAGTATTCGACATTCTGCCATCCTCTCACTTTTTCATTCACACAAACAAACAAATATATACATACAAAGTGTAGAGGTACACATTAATCATATATAATATTTATGATATTTACAGATGCAACCTACTCTTGTGACCAAGGACGGTCTTTATGTCGGGCGCCATGCCTACTAGCTCTCTGTAAGGGGCCAAGGCGTGGCACTCCTGAACCAAAAGTGATACACTGAGCAACCTGTCTCTACAAATGGGACACCTGCACAGTGTTTGTCCGACAAACAGGTGTCCATTTAATTTGGTACTCCAAAAGGTGTGCACAAATTCCTTGCAATTCAGACCTTTGGCGGGCCATCGCTCAGTCATGCTTTTGACACGCAAGAGCTTGTCATACGATTCGGTCCATTGATGCAGCCAATGTTCTTTTAGTGCGTTCTTTACTGCTTGTAAGCGTCACCAGGCAGGATTGTGGTGGTTCTGTCTAGAGAACAAGACGTCCCAGCTTCAGCCACCTCATCGCACGTCCATTGCTCTCAATAAACAAATTATGATTTACAGAGCCAAATGTGTTGGAAAAATCCAGTTGAACAATAATAGTATACTTATCATCAATGCCTAGTTGGATATCTGAGATTTTGATTTAATTAACAATATATGATTCAATTTTCCTAGCAGGTTTAAGACTTCAGTAGACCCTTTAGTATTGGGTTGTCCGGAAAATAATGCAGGATTTTGGTATTAAACAAAAAAAAAGAAACTAGTTACTTTAAAGCAATGTTCTTTAATCAAAATAATTTCCCANTAAAATCCTGCATTATTTTCCGGACAACCCAATAATTCAAATCCAAACAATGCATTATTTTCCCTTCATTTTAAATTATCAAAACATCTTGTAAAAAATTCAAATGAAACTGAATAAAAACAACTCAACCCTTTTCAGAATGTGTAAACAATACATAAATAAACATTGCTTCAAAAAACAAGAAGGATAAAATTGAATTATTGAAAAACACTACAGACTTATTTTACAAGTTAATAATTATCTCACAGTTAACTTTTTTTTTAACACCAAAAACTGACAGAAGCCTGTACCTGTTTTTAGGATTTCTTAAAAGTTCTTTATTGCGTTGCAATATTCTGTCTGTTTCCCAATCAACATTTGATAGTCTATTTCCTAATCCTCTCCTCTCAGGCATGGATAACTTGACATCACTGCTTAAATGGTCTTTGTACGATTGAAATAGGTGCTGTTGACACACAACTGTATTACTAAATGGCATTTTTAGACATCATGAATATTGCTAAAAAATAGAACATTTTACTAGTAAAATTGTTATTGTCATCTTTTGTAAAGGTGCTCTTTGTAAATCCTGTGGTGAAAGAGAAATTCACAGATTTTGTTGCTTTTTTTGAATTGGGGGTAAAGTAAATTGCCTACCTGCTTTGAGTATGAAACGTCCGGATTTTTGTATGATGATAGAAGATGCCTCAAATCAGGGGGAAGGCAAGAGGCAATTTCAGAATCCCTACTGTAATCAACTCTGAGACCACTGCTGCTTACTACACTCGAGCCTGTAAAACATTTTAACGTTAAAATAGTAAAAAACTTAAAAATAAATTAGGGGACTGTGATGGCCAAGTGTTCAGGCCGTGAGACTTGTATTTGTCACGCTAATGGTTCTGGGTTTGAATCCCAGCAGAGCCCATGAAAAATGTATTGCAAAGTGGTTTGACCCCCCATAATTGACCCCCTTGGGTAGTTGGTCATTAAGCCCTACTATATGAAAGGAATATTAATTTTTACTTTATTACATAAACTATAATTTGTGTTTTTATTTATATAAATATAAGGACTTGATTATTTTTAACATGTTTATAATTTATTGATGTTTTTAATAATATTTTTTCACTTATAGAACGTTTTTTCCTTTACAGAACACTCAAATGCCAGAGCCATTATTGAGGTGGACATTTTTTCTAAATAATTCTGATTGTTTAAATCTGGTGACAATAGAACGTTTTTAATTTAATCTCTCTCTATCTCTCTCTCTCAGGCAGCCCCATTTCAATGAGCAGGAGCTCAAAAGGGCAATTCCGCAATAAAAATACGTAATAAATTACTATGGAGTTCATGAACTAAAAAACCCTATTGTATAACAAATTCATAGTGTATTTTAAGTAAATTTTTTAGAACTTGCGTACCTTGAAGTAAACCTAATGCAGAACCCGGTCTAGGTACAGAATCTGGGCCGTAAGCTGATATTTTCCTAAGATTGGTTTCACTTGAACTAGGCCTTTGCAGCATTAAATTTGATGAAGTTAGTTTGTAGCTACCATCCGAATATTGCCTGAGAGGAGAATATGATCTGTAAAAAGAAGTCAATTAATTTACACGCATTTATATATTTTCAAATAATTCATTACCGAAATTTGTCGTGTGGACTCTTTGATTTTGTTCTCTTCTTTGTATTTTGAAATGAGATCGCTTCTTGGTCGGATGGTATGGATGGTAGTTTTCTTCTAGTCCTTAATGATTTTTGGGAATCGGTTTCACTCATTGTATCTGAAGAATCACCTCCATCCCTTGCACCCCTTGGTGTACCGACGGGCGTACTTTGTGGAGTCCCTAGTGGAGTAACTACTAAATAGATGTATCAGTGGTTTATCATTAAAATTACCAAGATTAATTTTTAAAAATTTAAATTGTCCTACCCCCAAGTAAGCTATTTGGCACGATTTGATTGTTAATTAGTTGGACAGGCACTGATGGTTGACTCAAAAACTGAGCTGCCATCATCTGTTGGATAGTGACACCTGAACCTACCGCCTGGCTCTGGCCAATCATATTAAGATTGCTTTCTTTTTTCTGCATCTAAAATGAATGGTAAATGCTTGTAAACACTCTATAAGAACACTGGCTGTAATGCAATTTACTTGTAAATGAATGAAATACAAATAATTCGCAACATTTACTGTGTAATGAAAGCTTAAAATATGTCATAGATGAATATTTCTCATTATAATTATGTACTAGTACACTGTCACACCTGAACATCACAAAATTTCTGAAACTCTTACTGTCACTGTATTAGAATGTACTATATGGTAGAACATGTTAGTCTTTTGCCCCCTTAGTTTACTGAATATTGAATTAATAACAAAATGTTCCAAACTTTGGAAGATTAGTTTTTTATAAACATTGTATTACGGTTAGTTTCTTATTTAAACATTTTCATTTTTACATTCAATATTATTAGCAGATTTTGAGTTATTCGTCTTCAAGTTTTCTATTCTTTGTTGCTCTTTTCCTGCCCAAGTGGTTTTACTAATTTCTTGAGAACATTAACCAATTTTGCACCCTTTTTGGTGTAATGTAAAAAAGGGATTAGGAATTTTTTTATGTATGCCAGAAAGGATCGAGGATAACTATAGATGGCTGCGATCGATGTTAAATTAGCTAAATCCGTTCAAATTTTCTTTTCTTTATTTTAGTTTATTATTCTTCAATTTATTTATTTTTTAATTTTAAGTTTGTTTTTTAAAATAGTTTCAACTGTGTTGTGTGCTTTTCTCATGTGATCCTTTTGATCTTCTTTTCTGTTTCTCTTTCTCTTTTCAACATATCACCATTTTGGTATATTTGGGTACTATGCAAATCTTTGCCTCAATATTAGGGTGGTATAGCTTTGTATTCATTTATTTATTTTTAACATGGATATGTTTTTGTTATTGCTTTCGCATTATACCAGTTTGGGATCCTCATCCAGGGTTGGATGAGGTTAGTTTGGGTTAGGAATGATTAGGTTAGGTAGGGTTAGGTTACATATCCAAGATTCTATGTTTTTACACAAAGTGGAGAAAATATAAGAGAAAAATTAGTGTCACGAGTGGGATTTGAACCCTTGACCTTCAGCTCAATATGCTGGTGCTGTAACCACTTGAGCTATCATCTCCGCTCATGACACTAATTTTTCTTCCCAACCGTCTTTGCATAAAAAATTGGAAATAATAATTGACAATAAACCGATTACAAATCAAATCAAATATAAGAGTACAGTTTTATTTANTCCGATTGACCAATTAACATTTTTCAATTAATTAATATTTATGAAAGGTATTGGTTGAGATAAAGGAGGGAAAATTCGAATTAATTATTATTCCAATTTTTTATGCAAAGACGGTTGAAAAGAAAAATTAGTGTCATGATAGCTCAAGTGGTTACAGCACCAGCATATTGAGCCGAAGGTCGTGGGTTTGAATCCCGCTTGTGACACTGACTTTTTTATCTCAACCAATACCTTTCATAAATATTAATTAATTGAAAAATTTATTATTATATTTTTTCCTAGTATCAAATAAGTTCCTCCTTTTATTTTATTCAATTAGAATTTTTATAAACTAAAAAACTCAAACAAAAAGAATAAAATGTCTAATTTTTTAAAGAATTATTTATACAGCGTATACTATTCAAATTAATTTAATTCTTTTTTTATATATATCAAAGGGTTGAAATAAAAATAATCAGATAATACAAATTATTAACTATTCTTTACTAATTGTATATCAATATGATTGACCGCCAGAATAAGAAAACTAATCTTACTAATCTCTGCAGCTTGGAACATTTTGTTTACTTAATTTTTAAAAACTATAATTTTATAGAAGGCAAATGGTGCTGTTTACAACATGCCTTTGGTTTTGAATCCTACCCATCTTTTTATCTTTTTTAATTTTTATAACTGTTGTGACAGTTAATTATCCCTTTTAATGAGAATGTCACATATGTAATGTAATTTACAGTTAAAATTTGGAGGTTATCTATAAAACATGATAATGCAGAATGTGTTTCAAGTAAATCACAACTATGTTACATAGAATCAGAAATGATTGTTTTAACAAATGAAAATGATTATAATAATGAGCAGATCTTGAAATAGTAATATTAAATCAGAATTGTTGAATATGTCAGTTTTATATTTACTGATATTGCTAAATGTACGTTGTTTGTTTCAGTTCAATTGCCAAATAATATTATTTATGACAAGATAGATACAAAATGTATGCTATTTACATGTATGTCTATTTAAATACCTGCATTTGTTTTTGTTGATCTGCTGATGAATGTGGTAATGAGCGTTTGATTTTTTTTAAGTGCTGTGCGTGATGCTGCAGTTGCATGTGCTGCTGGTACATTTGCTGCTGTTGTGGCGTAAGGTTCTGTGCAAACATGGGTTGGTGTTGTTCTGTTAGTTTTTGATATACTTGTTGTTGTTGCTGTAAAAGTAGAGCCTTTTGTTCTTCAAGCGAATGTGGGTACTCATCCTTCATCAGTCCTTGTTTTTGTTGCATCTGCTGTACCATCATTTGCCCCTGTTGCATTTGATTTTTTTGAAAGTGCTGGTGAATCTCTTGCTGTAGAAGTTGGTGCTGTGTAAATTGACGGAATAAAAACAATTTAGACAAATGTAAAATTGAATTTAGCAAATTTATTAATTCTGACCTGTTTTTGATCCATTTTATTTTGTTGCATTTGGTTATAATGCTGTTCATTGGTGTTTGTACTTTGCTGTCCACTGTGAATAAACTGCTCATTCGCTCTTATTTGTGCTTGTATTTTTTGCTGTGAAAGTGTCTTTGGGCTTTGAGCCTGACTCATCTCTTGATTGTAAGATGAATTTTCTTCTTCCTTCTCTTCAGGATATTGTACAGATGGTGATGTATTACTTAAACCTAAACCAGAAAAATGTATTATTTTGTATTTATCGTGCTGATTTTAAAAAAATATAACATTAAGTGCATAATTACCAAGAGCTCGACTGAAATCTGCTAACATTCCACTTATTGTACCTGCTGTTGGTTTTGATTGTGTGTTACTTTGTGTTGTTGCTGGTTTTTCAGGTTCCATATCAACCTAAAAATTCAATTTTTCTAACATTTTATGTTAACATTAACATAATGTTACTACGCATTTTGTTATTCATTGAAATTTTTTGAATTATTTTAACATTTATTGTTATGTATCTAATAAATAATATGAAAAATTCATTTTGATTATGTACCTGCATGTTTGGAAACCTGTGTTTGCTCTTGAAAAAATGTTGTTCCCGGGAATATTCTTTACTGTACGGTCCTTGGGTAGGCATAGGCTCATTAACATCGCATGTTCCTCTCCATGGTTCTTCTTGCATGTAAAAGTTTTGATAATGGTTATCACCGAGCTGCTTGTTGTGTTGCATCAGTTGACCCCCTTTAACTCTGGAATGTATCTGCTGCCTGTGCATTTGCTGTTGCAACTTTTTCATTTGCTGGAATTGCATATCTTGTTGTTGCATCATAGCGTTTTTGTAAACTTGCTGTTGTGGTGAGCCTGGAGGAAAAACTTTATTTTGCATTTGAAGACCGAATTGTGATTGTTGCAATGGTTGTTGTTGTTGTTGCTGCTGCTGCTGCTGTTGTTGTTGCTGTTGTTGTTGTTGCAACATCTGCTGTTGTTGCAATTGCTGTTGTTGTAAATGTTGTTGCTGCAGCTGTTGCTGTTGATGCTGCTGTTGCTGTTGCTGTTGTTGATGCTGCTGTGATTGTTGGTGTTGCTGTAGTTGTTGTTGGTGATGTTGATGCTGCTGGAATGTTTGTTGTTGTTGAAAATGTGACTGTGGTTGAATCTGTTGCTGCTGTTTCCCTAGCATTTGATAAGGTTGTTGAAGCCCTTGAACTTGCTGGACATGGGATTGATGTGACGGTTGCATGTGTGAGCTTTGATGTTGCTGACTTTGAAGCGGTATTTGTTGTTGCTGTAGTTGACTTTGAGGTGTGCCTTGAGTGATTTGATGTTGTTGTAGCCCATGGTGTTGAGATTGGAGGGACGTGTGTTGCGACTGGAGAGAAGTGTGTGGTGAATGCAGCGGTGAACTGTGCTGGCCCTGTAATTGAGCGGTATGTTGCGACTGCAGAGGTGAACCGTGTTGAGGCTGTAGTGGTTGATTTTGCGAGTGAACTGGCTGTTGAATCGACTTTTGAGCCATCTGCTGTTGATTTGCTACTTGATGTTGTGATCCAGGTTGATGGTCATGGAAATTATATTGATCCTCGAGTATTGTTTGCAATTTTTCTTTTCTTTCTAAAATCGCTAAAGGTTGTCCATTGATATGCACTGGAGTTTGCTGATGAGGATTTTGCTGAGATGGTAGGGCTTGTTGCTGGTGGTGCAATTGAGATTGCGGTTGTTGTTGTTGTTGCTGCTGCTGTTGTTGTTGTTGTTGCTGCTGCTGCTGCTGTTGCTGGAGCAGGTTATTTATCGCTTGCCCACTCAATTCAATATTTTTTTCTAAAAACTAAAATAAAAAGCTTAATTAGTAATGAAATAATCTGATTATCGACGAAGAATAATATAAAAGTACATACAGCTTGATACCTATTTTCTGATGCATCTATACTAGAAAGTTGTTTTAGACCTTCACTTAAAGCATCAGTTTTTCTAGAAAGCAAAAAAAAATAAATGTATAGTACTATTATTATTAGCAATTTGGTAATTATTTTATTTCAAATTTGGTCGTTACTGATCATTTCCTCTAGATATATTTATCTAGACATGCTGAAGATGGTTGAATGATATGTCTGACAGACCAACCCAGTGAGGATAGGCAGACCAGAATGATTGGTAACCAAATTTCAGATTCATCACCATGCAAACATGGAGAAATCTCACAATTACATTATTATAAAACAAATTCTAAAGTGAGCCATTTCTATGTTTAGGCTGATTATTAATATACTTATTAAGACAAATATGGTAAATATGGATTTAGAGCCACTCACTCCTGAGAGCCACTCCAACTACACAGAATAATAAGTTCTATTCTTAACATGAAGAAAAAAAGTATGTCTGGGTGTATTTATCGACATCGAGAAAGCGTTTGTTAAGGTTTTACATGAAGGCTTGCTGTATAAAGTGAAATCTCTCTTAACAGACACACTACAGACTACTAAAGTTATATACGGTTCAGTTTGTCGCTTTTATAGATGACCTTGTCGCCATCATAGATGCTGATTCAAAGAAAGAGCTCGAAGAAAAATCAAAACTGGTGCAAAGAGGTCAAATTAAAAATGGCTCCAGAAAAATGCCAATTGCTGATGCTAAAAGGCAAATTAAATACAAGCCCCGTGATTAAGATCAAAGGGAAAAGAATGAAGCTAAGTGAAAAGGTAAAGTACCTAGGCACAGTGTTGGGAGAAAGTTTAAGCCCCACAAACCACACCATCAAGATCAGAGGAATGAAGGGATGCATTTTCTTGAAATTGAGCTCGATTGCGAAATCGAAATGGGGACTGAGTACAACAGCGTTCTCCATCACTTACAAAAGCATATATCTGCCCATTGCAGGAGCAACCTGGGGAACAAAATCAGGAGTAGAAACAACCTCAAACAGAGATAAAGAGTAGCGCTCCTGAGAACGACAAAAGGACAGCCCGTATTCACGGCCTCCAAGTCCTAGCTTCTGCTTCACCATTCAACATTATCATCCAAAGTAGAATTGCAATCTGACAGTTAAAAGATGGAAAGGAGCCAAAAATGGTAAACTTGGATGTGTAAGATAGAGATAGGCTATGAGATGCACCTAGCAGAAACCAGATCTGGGTATATTTTCCAGCTTGGATTAAAAATAAAAATAAAAAATAAAAAAACTTGTGGCAGGAAAGCAGGAAAGATGGGACAGAAGCACCAAGAGAAGCCTAACCCATGAGTTTCTACCCAGTATTGCAGATTGAACCAGAGCATCACCGTTTCAACCAGATTTCCAGGAATTCCGGGCTGGTTACTCCTTGTTCCCATATTTGTTTGTTATTTATTAAAATACTGTACATATTGTTTTTATTGTATTTGTTTTATTAGAAAATGTATTCAAAATTATTAGCAAGCCGGATGATGGTAATGGTGTTGGTGATGAGGATACTAGGAAGCGGAGTTGTGCTCCCCTGGAACTGAAGTCTTTTGGCTTATTCTACCTTCCTAGCTTCTTAGTTCAGTGCAATCGACTCAATCCTTCTTCTCAGAAGTATTAAGTCATTTACTGTTTCTGCTACAATTTCATTCAGGTTTTTTCTGTATGCTAGGTTATGTCTTCATTGAGTCTAGGTTATGTCTCCATCCAATGTTGCATAGCATTCAAAGATGATGTGATTGCCTGTTTCTTCCTCATTACATAACCAGCAATTTATGCGATCATTGAATATACCCATTTTGTGTAGGTGTTTTTCCAGATTTCAGTGACCAGTGAATAGCCATATCACTCCCATGAGTTTTGCCCTCTCTAGCTGTAGTGATGAGTTTGCCAGTCTTGGTGAGGTCCACTTACGTATTTTTTGGATCCATTCTGTAATGGAGGATTCTGTATTTGTTTTTATCCCAAGTATAGATTCAGGGCCTATACATGATCTTGCAGATCCTCCTCTGGCCAGTGTCTGCTTTTTTGTTAGCCAAAATTCCTTTGTGCCCTGGCACTCAAGGTATCATCAGGTTGTTGTGTTTCCCCAGGTTTTGGAGATTTTGGATCCATTCACTGACTAATTTTGATGTGATTCTTTTATATGCTAATGCTTTAATGGCTGCTTGGTTATCCCATCTTATGAAGATTTTTTTGTCAGTGTAACCTTACGTACTTCCCTAATGAATTTGACTGCTCACGTTTTGGACTTGTACCCCGATCCAGTTCCCTCATTTGTTTTAGAACCATCTATATACTTTTTGTATCTGATGCTCTCCTAAGTTCTTCCTTTCCTTTATACCCTGTTGAGACTTTATAGCGTGTTGTAAAGAATGTTTCCGGGATCATGTATTCAGTCATTTCTAAGAGCAAGTCTGATTTTATTAATTACGGTTATGTGCCCGAATAGTTTAGTCAATCCAATTTGGTTGTTTTTGGAGCCTAAATGAGCTTTTCCTTGCTTCTTCTTATATGAATGTTTCCAGTGGAGGTAGGTTAGCAGTTTCTAGTGCAATTTTATTGGCCCTATGATATATAGGTTTGCTAATGTTTAGGCTATGATCCATAGGTTATTTAGCAAGAGGGAGACCTATTAGATTAGATAAATTAATAATAAGAAAAATATTTCCCTACATTCCTTGGGCCTCCTGTTTTAGGGCAAGGCCGAAGGAAGCTGTTAAGCACCATAAAATCCCCTAAATTTGCAAACCGTAGAAGCTAATTTAGTGGCTGTGGTCTGCCATTATGGGGTTTCCATTAGGTACGATTGGGAGGTGGATGGCGGTAAAAAAGCTCAGAAACAATCAAATCACATGGGAACTAAACACTTTGGGCATATAACAATAGTTAATAAAATCAAACACATTCTTAGAAAGGGGATTGACTGCATAATCCCGGAAACACTCTTTACAACATCCTATAAAGTCTCAAAAAATGAAGGAACCAGCGTTTTCTGTACAAGCACCAAATACGAGCAACCAAGATTTTAATTTATAAATAAAGGAACTACACTTCGGTCTTTCAAGATGAAATGTCATGAATACTTTGCCTTAGAAAATCTTAAAAAGAGGTTACATTGTCAAAACAATCCTCATAAGATTGGATAACTATTAAAGCATTAAGCGTGTAAAAAAATTACAACAAAATTAGCCAGTAAATGCATAATCAATCATCATCAAAATGTTAAAATTTTTCATTTATATGGTGTCATTGTTATGTTGTAATTATTAAAATGTTAATGTTATTGTATATATTTATTAAATTGCTTTGCAATAGAATTAAAACATCCATTGGGATGCGCCTAAAAAAATCATGTTTCATGTGAATTAGCTACCTAAGGCAACTACTGTAAGATAATGTGCGTATAACCGTATGACAAAGTTTATAATTTTAAAAAATTAAAGCATTGCTTTAATATACTTTATCAATTACAATTTATAGTTCTTAAGGTAAAATAATACATATAAAACATATAAAACATAATGACCACATACCTAAGGGGATTTTTTCCATAGAAAGAATCCTGCGATGAAAGAGGACTACTGTTTCCATTTTCACACCCTTTGCGCAATTAAAAAAAAAAAAAAAATTTTAGGTTGAAATTATTTTAGTTTTTAACATATAAACACAATCTTACCGATAATTGGAGTTTGGGGTTTTGGGACACTTTGGCTGGAAGTGGAGTAGTTGTTATTCCTAAACTGAGATGTCGATGTCGAAGGTGTGTAAAGCTGCTCTTCCTTTTGTATCACTTGGGCTAACAATAAGAATTACATTAGAATTACAATTGAAAAAACTACTAATCATTTAAAAAACAAAAAAACAACAATTGAAAGTTATCAGTTTATATAGCAAAAAAAGTTTTTTTTTATAGAGACATAAGACATATTATATACACATAAAATACACAAACATTTTCATGAGATTATCATGCCAAGCCAGTAAGCATAAAGAACAAACACAAATTAAGGTGTATTTGTGAAATTACACTTGGAAGTCTGCGAGTTAATGAAATGTTAATGGTTTGACCGAAACTAAATCTGTTCCAAAATTGTATTTTGTAAGCTGGACAAACTTCTTCAACTTAAAATAATATTCTAAGATTTGAGTTTAGGTCAAACCAGTATAAAAATGTTGTATCTGTGTGTCTGAGCTTACAGATTTGAGTTATATTGTGTTCAAAAAGTAGGCCCTGGCTGAAAACAAAAATACAAATTTTCATTTTTTTTTTAACTTTACAGCTTTGTACTGACCTCACCCCTTGAGAACTTATTCAAACAAAAAGGAACTTGATGTAATTGATATCAGCCTTAATATTAAAATTCTATATCAAATCAGGGTCTTATCCTTATAATTTGAAGAAAGGAAAAGCACTCTGTTCCTTCAAGCTTTCGAGGAATGTCTGCTACATAAAAACTAAAAATGTAGACAAAAATTTGAACCAGTTATTTACATTTAATGTTTTTCAGCTGGGACAACTTTTTATTATTATCGTCTTTTGATGTGTGTGCCTGTGTTTGTTTTTATGTCAGTTCTCTCTTGAAAATATGTACACATATTAAACAAACAAAATTAAAAACAGAAGGGGTTAAGCACAGTAAATACAAATTAAGAAACTTTCGGTTGCTTTACACATGGATACACATATAATATAAAAATACCAACAATGAAATTATTACAATTAGAAAAGGGTTCAATAATTATGAATAAAACACATAAATGAAAACACATTTACAACTGACAATTTTGACATAGGTGGGTTTTTTAATGGGACATTTCAAAATTACACTTTTTATGTCAATGCTGAAAATTGTACCAGATTTAAATAGTTTTAATATTATTTGATGTTGATTTTTTAAAATTAATGTTTTATGTAATGCTGTGATTCACATTAAAAAAATATTTAATTAGTGCATGTCCATGGTGAGTTGGATTAATTTGTTGTTGTTATAATAAAATGTAATGTACTTAGTCAAATAATAACATGTAATTAGTCTGTTTTAACCAAGGTGCAATATTACATTTAAAAAGAATAAAATAAAATAAAGAAAATTAGAAGTTTGAATACTTTTGTTTTATAAACTGAAACTTAGGGTAAAGTTTTCATTAAAAATAGAAAAAAATTCAAATTGTATACAGCAATTTTTTCTATTAAAAATAGTTATCACATACTTCTGGCTAAGAAACAATATAATTCAACCAATTTTTTATTTTAGATTTTTTTAAATTTAACATCTTAAATGTTCAACTGGTTTTAGTTTTGGTATACATGTTTTAGATTTTTTGAATGAATTGGCTAGTTTGTCCAAAAAATATATCAAACTCATTCATAAGCAAATTTTGTGACAAAATTTCCTAATATAATAAAAAGGCACGTGTGCAGATTTTCTAGAACGAAAAATTGCCATGACTCCCTTGCTATTTAGCTCATGAAAGCTTCATACTACAGAAAACACATCTAAACATGCACGTCAAACCTATTGCCAGCACCTCGCATTTTCTCCACCTGACATGTTTTGATTTAGAAACCTTGTGATCTTTCATTTTTGATGGAACTTCTGGAATTTTATTATCATTCTTAATTGGCCCTTCCATATGTGGTGAAAAGGCCCTGCAACTAACTCATGAACACACGTACATATATTGTGGA
The DNA here is from genome assembly GCF_000648675.2 of Cimex lectularius. Taxonomy (NCBI): domain Eukaryota; kingdom Metazoa; phylum Arthropoda; class Insecta; order Hemiptera; family Cimicidae; genus Cimex; species Cimex lectularius. The sequence continues at coordinate 131,442 of NW_019392807.1, forward strand.
CTAACCTATTTGGCGGGCCTCAGGGTCCTGGATATTCTGCTGAAGGCCCACTCACATTCACACTAATATTTAAATTCCCACTAACGAGAAACTTTCATACTATATGCATTGGGATTTTTGCCCACAATCACTAAAAAAATAACATAAATTAAAACTAACCTAGGCTGGTGGGTCTATGACTTTATATTCTGCCACAGACTCACTCACAGATACATAAACATTCAATCTAATAAATACATTTATACAATATGTACAGATAAAATTTGACAAGTGACTGGGTATGTTTCTTTCTTTATTTATTCCGCCAGTGCCCACCTCTTTTCACTCTAAACATATCGCTAAAAACTAACCTAGACAGTACTCTGTATTCTGCCATAATACACTCACTCAACCAATCGTGCTAATAAATACATTCATACAGGGCGATAAAGTTCGGAGAGTCTGTGGGGTACTATTATTCCGCCACTCATTCGCTCAAACATTCTCGCCAATAAATACATTAATTCTAGATGGGAAAAACCACATGTGGAAAGCCACCAAATGCGACCATATGCATTTATTTGATTTGGGTTTCCAATCAACTTTTCCCTGATATCACTGCTGTGACTTAAAATGTCTTTGAGATTCATGGACAAGCCACACCTTGTTCCATGAGGCGACAATTGTTCACACTCTATCAGTAAGTGTTTTACAGTTATTTTGGCAATACACAAGGGGTATCACCGTGGCGTATTTTAATTAGGAGATGTCCATACGTTAGTTTGGTATGACCAATTCGTAACAGGGTTATTTCTATTGTTTGTTTTTGACCATGTTCTACTCGGTTTGACTGATGCCCTTTTAATCTGTCTGTCATTACAGCCCAGCAGTTTTGCCAATCTCCCAACGTAAATTTATTCAACAATTTTTGGCATCCGTTGGGCTCACAGGGTCTCCGGTTCATGTGGCATTGTTACAGCTTGGTCACATTTTTCATTGCCTTTTATGCTGACGTGGACCAGATCCAGGCAGTAATGATATATTTATTTTCTATCTTTATTTAATTAATTTTCTTTTCTAGGATTGGTGGGTACATGGAGAAGATATGGATGGCCAAGACCGCACTGCACGAGTCTATGCGTGTAACATATTAGTTGTCTGATCTACCCTATCTCTCAGCAGACAGCACCGCGGTAAATATAATTCCTGGGACGAGGATTTCTATGGTGTGTTCCTCCCAATATACTCCACTGTCCCTCAAACCATCTTTATTTTTTAAATTTTGTTAAACTATATTTTCTTGATATACAGTCAACTTGTTAATTCAAATTTCTTGATAATACAAACTCCTTAGCAGGCCAGTTTGGTAAATTGAAAAAATTCTGGGTATTTTGATACACTCGGTAATACAAAATATTTTTCATAACAGGGCGAGAATCGAAATGGAGCCAGTTCCAATCTTTACAATTTGCCCTTTTTCTTTGTTATATTCCTCTAAATTTTTTACTTCCTTATAGCCTAAAGTTTCTTAGAATTTGATTTATTTTATTATGTTTGGCGGCGTTCAGTGTTTTTTTCAATGTGTTCTCAGCACTGGTCACTTTGGAAAATCATTTTAACAAAGGATGCCAGGCAACATAGAAACAAAAACATTTGAACTATTTTCACTTTTTCATTAATTTTACTATGATTTATATATGGATAATTTAAGTAATAACTTGGAAAAATGCATATCAAAACAACAGTTTTTGTCCCTTTCCTCTTGATAATTTGAATTATTTTTGTGGTCCCTTGGGTTTCAAATTATCAAAAATTGACTGTAGTATCTATCTCAATTCTGAAACTATTTAAAAAGACTCTTGATACAGCACAGAAATAAGTTTACACTGCAGATATTAACTTTTAAAATATTCGATTTAATTAAACTATGGCACTCTTGTAAGTTTGACTAAAATTTACAAAATGTTGCTTTTAGAACTGTTCCACTTAAAGAAAGATTCTATTTATTTAAAATCTAGAGCGATATATTTCGATTTGAGTAAACTGAATCACATATTTTTTTTATGTTTATTTTACCCACGGGCCTTGGCTTTAGCAAATGCTTCCATCTTCCAAAAATTTATATGTAAATTATTCAAATTGATTTTCACTTTCCATATATACATACGTTTCACATAAGATCAAGTCGATTATCCCATATTTTTTACGGCTATTAACATGCATGATGTATGCTTTTAAAAATGTGCTTTTATTACCTAATCTTATGTTCCATGCTCTAATGTGAATCGTTTTTATTTTTTAATTTTCTACCTTTAAGGTTTAATGAGATTGTTTAATCTGAGGCTTATGCCATGAATACATTAATTTAAAGTTACCAATGAAATTATTAATTTTATATTTTAGTTTTTTTTTTAAATAATTTTAATAGGTTAGAACTTTCCTAATAAGACTTTTAATATCAGATAGTATAAAATTTTAGGAGTTGTATATGATACATAGCATGTCCAGCAACTCATAAAAAATAACGTTCCAAAAAATATATATGCCACTTTTAAGCATATATAAAAGAATGAATGGGTTTTTCGTTCTAAGGAATGATGAGGTGAAATGGAAAATCATTTGAAGACATGCAAAAGAGCTTCAGTGAGGAGAAGAACCGGTGGGTTAACATCAAATAAATTGTAGGGTCTAATAAATTCATGAACTTTGGATTCTTGACAATGTTTCAAAGATATTTGTAAAATAAATGTTTAGAGTCACGTATAATTTTTTTTTTAAATCCTCGTCTCTCTTATTTTAGTTCATGTCTTGTTTATTTTAAATTTTTCTTGTTAACAGAATGTTTTGTCCACTTTTTAAGAGGTACTCTCCAATAATGGTCGATCTTTGTTTTAGAATTGTCTCTCTTGTGTGTTTTTCAAATATTCTAAAATTGATTTTATTGAGCAGATATATTCAAAGAGTGGGTCATTAATTTTGTCTTAAGTCTTCAAGAAAAGAATACCTGAATTTTATGGTTTAGTCAATACATTTGATTGTTATAATGATACGGTTGGTGTTTTTTGTTATTAATTTTTTAAAAATATTTCTTGACTGTATTAGTCATTGTATGCCAAAGATTATCATGTGTAACTGTTCTCATACACATACGTATATTTAAATCTGTATGGCTGTATGTCTTCATACTTCAGACCACACCGTTCTTGTGCAATTGGCTGTTTAGGGTTCCACATCAATGCAGCACAATGCTAAAAATAATAAATGCATGATCAAAGGTCACAGAAAGAGTATAGCAAAACATTTGCTGGCAAATACACTGAGATGTGAAGTATGGGAGAAATCGAAGTGATAGAGTGGAGAGGGTTCCGGTTACCTCCCACTACGTGACGTTTTCTTTGGCCGTCACTCGGAGGGCTGGACAATTCATCTTCTTCCGGTATGGTATACACCTCTCCTGGAGTATGCTCATAGAATTTCTCAACGTTGAGGTGGATCTTCATGTCTTCTTTGGATGGAGATGCCTTGTCTTCTTGGGGAGGGGAATGGGATGGGGATAACTCTGGAGATAAAGGCAAGGGAGAATCAGTAGAATACTCACGATCTTCTTGTTGACTCTTCACCACTGATGAGATCTCATCTTTTTCTCCATTTTCCCAAACCTAAAATTTGATAATCAATTTTAAACCTATTACTGTATGTATGTTGGCTGGTAAAATAAATTTAGTGATTAACATAACTTTGATGTCACCTAAAGAACTAAATCTTAGATTGAGTGATTTTACTCTTTTTTTTTTTACTTTTTTAAATTTAAATGTTATTTATTTTTTTAAATAAAACAAACAACTAAAGTGAAAACATAAACTACTAACGTGAAATTAAACTTACTGAATTATGGAAGTATGGATTATTCGATTTCTGTGTAGTATAACTTTCTTGCCTTTGAAGAACATAGTCTTTTCTTGTGCTGATCGGCGAATTTTGCTGGCTGGACACAATATCCTGCCTATTTTGGAAATTGTCCGCACGCTGTTGCCCTTGATTTTGCACGCTTCTGAATGTGTCTATGTTTTGTTGTAGTTCTTCATTCTTATACTGGAAGTTATTGTTTGGCTGGTTGATCTGTTGGTTGAATGAATCTTGGAAATTTTCTTGGATCGGTTGAAAGGAGTCTTGTGGTTGGTTCATACTAATTCCTGAATTAAAGCTCTGTTGTCTTTCTCTAAAATCCTGTTGACCCATATAACCTCGTTGAGCCATACCACCGTAAGTGTCAGTCCTGTTTGGTTCAGCAACGTTCCCTGGAAGCCTGAATTGGTTGTGATCCATAGTTCTAGAAATAAAGCACAATGAAACAAATTTTAGCGATTCTTTATCATTTTTTGATAAAATAATTTGTATTTTGTTTACGGTGGTTTTGGTGTTGGGTCTAGGTCTTTTGCTTTATCCATTACGTTCTGGATAAGGGCCCTTTCTTCAGCACTAAGATGACTAAGATCCAAACTGGGTTCTGGACCTAAAAAACACAACAACAAAAAATGAACATGTTCTATACAAACTTTATAGTTCTTTTTATAGTTTCTGGTCAATAAATTTATTTATTTTTATTTCATTTTATTTTTTATTTTTTATGAGGGTATTTCAACTACAAGGTTATATGAACCTTCAGGGTGAATTGTGCTACATGCGATGAGGTCGAGGATCTGCATTTTGATCTGCAACGAGTACGAAGTTCAGAGAGCTGACTTATTACGGAATATTGCTGGGTGTAAAAGTGTTGAACGGCCTTTCAATTTGGACACTTTAATTGGTACTAATGATATAGATATATATACTCATATATTTGATTTTCTGGTATCATGTAGCATTGAAATTTAAATTAGACGATTAGGCTAGGTTGTGTGTGGTGGTTGTGGTCGGGGGGCGAGTGGGGGTCATTGTCGGGGCGCTTGATTTTTATAAAGCCCTCTAGTCCCCGCTGCGTTGGCTTGGGCCGCTTTGGTAATCCTCCTGGCCCCTTGGCCGTCTCCGCCTCATCGGGTTTCATATAATTATTTCTTTGGCCAATGCATAAAGTAAGGTCAGGAAAAAAAAACCTTCAGGGTGCTGGTGTTTTTGAAAAAAGAAATCCCATTTGTATGTCAGATTCAAATGCAGAGCCACTGGATTCGAACTCGGGATCTTTACCTTAAGCACCACGTCAACACCTAAACTTTAATAAATTTATTATTGTAATGCCACATTGGAATAGAAGGGGCCAAATTTTACAGGAAACAAAAACCAAAATTCCCAGTTCCCTGGACACTTGGCTAACAATATTAACAAAATAATTTTTATCTGATAAAATCACATCTTTCTACCCATTTTTATGTTGATATCCATCAAGCTAATAGAATCTCAATGTAAGAAAAAATGGACCCTCATCATTTTTCTCCTAGACACTTTAATGTAATACTTTTGTAGAGAATAATTTGTTAATTTTTCTATATCCCTGAAAACTGAATATATATTATGTGCTGTAGATTGAGGGGCGGCAGTGCGAGAGACAGATATCTCAGAGAGTCGAACATTCATCAGGATTGGCTTTTCTTCCAAATCCATCATTGGGGCGATAAAAAGTTAATCCAGGTCTTAACACTTCAAACAATGTTTATTAACTGCTTACAATCCAAAAAGGAGGTATCTAGGCCAAAGCCAGACACCCCCTAGAAAGCTAACAAAGATAAAAATTTAACAAAAATCTAGCCTACTTGTCTCAATTTTTGCAACCAACAACTGTCACATTCAAAATTCGACTTCTGACTATTCACTGGACACTGACCAGTGACTATCTCTAAACTCTAATTGACTCATGATTATCTGACCAGTATCACTCAACTCTGCTTAACTACTGACTATTCTGTACTCATGTCAACTACTGACTGCCAAGTGATTACCCATGAATGAAGTCACTGTTAAAATAAGCGTTAACAGAGATTTTTTGGTGTTAAACAACCAGACAATTTGATCACACTCAAATCAAGTACAAGACGCCCTAAATATTATAGACGATCACAGAAAATGGGTTTAAACATAAACCCTAAGAAAACATATAGTATACCTTTACTAGTATACTAGTAATAGTAAGACCTTTACTTACATACGGAGCTATAGCCTGGGCTGATAAAGCAGAACAAATAAAAAAGGAAAGAACTCACAAAAATACAGAGACTTGCATGCATCTGCATAACGGGAGCAATGAGAACATGTCCTACAATTAGCATGGAAAAGATACTAGGATTAATCCCCCTACATCACATGGTAGAAAGGACAGCACAGAAAACCACAATCAACTTTATCAGAGAGAAACCTCCAACAGGAATAAAACTGAAATGGAGAGACAAACAAACAAGACCATCCATCACTCATGGCTCCAAGAGACGACATGAACAGGATGTTTGAATTTAACCAAAAATTCCAAATACATCTGGGTACCAAAAAGGAATGGGAAAGAAAGGGAAATAACTCCCTCAAAAATGGCACTATCCTTTGGTACACAGATGGATCTAGAACACAAGAAGGTACGGGGGCAGGAGTATTTGGACCCGGAACCAAATACTCAGAACCCATGGGAAAACACACCAGTATCTTCCAAGCTGAGATTCACGCAATTGAAAGATGCATCCAATTCAATCTAAGTAAAGGATACAAAAACAAGAATATAGCTATCATGTTAGATAGTCAAGCAGCCATCAAAGCACTAAGCTCAAGAATCATTAGTTCAAGGATGGTGCTGAACTGCCAAAACAAATTAAACACACTAGGTATGCAGAATAAAATCAGCCTCTGCTGGGTCCCAGGACACATGGGAGTAGAAGGCAACGAGAAAGCGGACACCCTTGCAAGGAAAGGGGCTGCCACACTGCTGATAGGACTCGAACCCTTCTGTGGCATAGGAATCCACACTATTAACGAATATCTCAGACAGAAGGACAAAAAGAAAATAAAGGAACAATGGAATTCACTCATTGGACATAGACAATCCAAGAATCTTCTAACCAATTTTGGCAAGAAAGAAATCACAGAATGTGTCAAAGGAAGCAGGAACAGACTGCGAATCCTAACAGGATTCCTAACAGGACACTGTAGATTAAATGGACACCTAAAGAATATTGGAACAATCCAAGATGGCACATGTAGATTCTGCAAGGAGGCAAAAGAGACGCCAACACATTTACTAACAAACTGCGCAGCTACATTAGCCCGCAGGAGGAAAGGTTTGGGGATGTATAATGTGACCATAGAAGAGCTTCAACCATTAAAACCGAGCCTATTAATACAATAGCTCTTAAAGGGCGCAGTATACCATACCCTGAAAAAATTACATCTACATTACATCTACAAGGATTTAAAGCATCCTCTATAAAAGACAAAGCTTTAACTTTCTCCAAAGAAACAATGTACCTAGGTAAAGCCATTGACCAAAGGCTCAAATGGAGAAAACACAAAAGCTGCAATAAATCCAAGGGTCTACTAAGCATTAGTCAGAGATGGCGAGACCCCAGGATGGCGTATTGATTTTACACTACAACAGTCTCGTATTGAGCTCTAGGTGCAAGTATGAGGCAAGCTAAGAGATTTATAAATCTTTCAAAAAGGAAGGCGAAGGAACTCTTTCTCACAGCAGGCAGGATTTGAGAAAAATTATAGACCCCTATACCAGCCAATGCCCTCTTAACTACCGCCTAAAGAAGATGGGCAAAGCAGAGATTTTTAGTTGACCACCAATAAACTAAAGAATTAAAAAAACGGCAAACTTAAAGCCTGTACGGCTTCAATGTAGATAACTGCCAAACCTGGGAGCACTTGATTTTCAATTGTCGTCTTGATGAGTCAACACATACCAAACTTCTGAGAAAGTGGTGTCAAACAGGGACCCATGGCCATTAATACTCAGTGACTTGAATCCAATTATTGCGAGGACTTTGAAAACAACACATCTAGGTGTTTAACATCTAAAATACGGATAAGTAATAACAATAACTCCGAATATTATTATTTTAAGTTATATACAGATCATACTCAGCATAATCATAGGGGTTCCACAATAGATCTATGTAGGTCGCAGACGAGAAAAAGTTAGAAACTTTACTTTACACCTTAATTAAACAAACAATGTGCCAAAAAAATAAGAAAAAGTGCAAACAAAACAATGTGGTGTTTATGGAGAGTAATTTTTATAATTTAGTTATTACATTGTAATAATATAATTAAAACATTTCCGAGAATTATTTTATTCTACTTCTTTCTCCACATAGAGAATGTAATAAGTACGCCTCTCAATATGAGTATTTTTCTTAAGGACAGTAGTAATGTTATTCGTACCCTTGGACTTTTAGAAGCCCTCGGGCATCATCGGCTCAATGCCCTTTCCTGACAATCAGAGGACTCCAACTCTCTTCTTGTTGTTTTGGGTTGTTTTTGTTTTGGCCTTGATTGTTTGTGAAGCTTTTGCCCTTTCGGCTAAGCTTTCTGGTGGGGCAACACAGTCCTTTTTAATTGATTTTCGGTGGACTTTGAGGAATCTCCGTTGGTACGATAAAAATGTAAAATCATAAGAGGACAAATTCAAAATAGTTTCAGTAAGAACTGGAGGTTTAAAATAACCGAATTACTTACTGTAAATTGAATTTTATAAAAGTAAGCCTAGATAAATTTAGATTACGGTAAATATATGGAAAGCATAAGATATAATCTGTATTCATAGATATAAAAATAATGTAGCTTCTAGGCTTTTCAGTAATAAAAAAAAATTAATGTCTTTTTAGGTAAGATTAGAAAAGAAGCTGGCCTCTTTACAATCTGGGCCAGTATTGTAATAAGCTCTTCATTAAGCTTAAGGCTTTTTACCAGATCTCAAAGCTTTTTTTCAAGGAGGACTCCCGTGTGTATCCTTCAGGCCCAGGCTTTTCCTCGCCCAAGAGTAAGAATCTCAGCGTAAATAAGTGTTTTCATCAACACAGGACAGAAGTCCAACTATTATTCTAATTATTCAGAAATCGTGAGATGCGGTCTGAACCGCATCTCACGATTTCTGAATAATTATCGATTAACGGTCACTAATCACCGCATATATTATTCTAGTTCTAACACATCCTAGGTTTAATAGTTCTGCCATTAGTTTCTGCAATGGTACTTTGATGAACTTTTTCGCCTGTGTCCTGGGCTACATTCTACATTAAATCATTGAACGGAGGACTTCTTTTAATCCATTGTCTGATAGATTAACGTTTTTGGCAATTTGGTATTTTTTAGAATGCCATAAAGTTGAGAGCTATAGGTGTCCTCATCGAACTTGCCTTGGGCAGTTTATCAATATCTTCTTTGCCCCTCTGCCACGGTACGTAATAATTTTGTTGTTTCCCCCATGTCTGTCAGGTCCGTAATGATTTAAAATAAGCTGGTGTCCCAAAAGCGTTCTTGGTCCTACCCCTGTACACAACCACCCTTTCAACCTACTATGACCGCAGTTTTATCTTCTAACTCAAATTCTAGCCCAAGTCAACTCCAATACTGCGGAGCTCATCGAAGAATGGTGCAAAATGTGGAAAATGAACTTGCATGACGACATACGATCCTAAATTATGTTCACGCTAAGAAAAACTGGCTTGTCTATAAGTCAATAGCAAAGAACTACCAAATCGCCGTCAACGGTTATGACCTTAATTTGTAATTTCTCTAAATTAATCAATGAGCCAATCTAAACAGTTGCTTAGGATCTGTTCTGGCTGGTATTTGAGGTATTCAGGTTACGAATGCGTTCTCGACATTCCTCCTATAGTGTTTATGGAGATCACTATATTTAAAATGTATTCACGATTCCTGAAAATTTATATACCTCGTGAACACGACCAGCACAAAATTAATAATGTTTAGATAAACTTCCTACAAAAAATCGGGTGATAAGGAAATCTTACCACGTGGTACATTATTTAAGCACGTTCTGATATGGAAAAAAACGCAAATTCTGCCTGAAGCTTTACACATCAGAAGTTTGTGACGAGACAAAAAATCAATAGTTCAATGAAAATGTTAAATAAAAGCTCCATGTTGCACAGCTGATCTACTAGCAAAATCTCACTTCTATTTTCTAAACACTAATATCTGAGTCATAGATCTCTAAAAAGGTAACTAAAGGCATGGGTGATCCATTCATCATCGAAAGCAAATAGTGTAGCTATTCGCCTTAATTTCAATTTATTAAAGGCGTCTCAAAATTGGATAGATCTTTAGCAGCACATGGTCTGATGAGAGCTATTCTTCTAGCATTAAGGAAACCAGAGCTAACGCCATGACATGATCTGGATACAGCCTCAACCCGAACTAGGTAACCAAAAAAGTTTGGGCTGTATTAATTAAATTAAAATAAGTTTAGAAATATTTTATTAGTGGAAATAGTCTCCATCGGCTCAGTTATGCCCTTATAAACGTTTGGGTCTCGGGACTAAAAAATCAATTCAGCTTTCCAGCTGTTAGCGATTATCGCCAATGATGATTATCCATTGCTAATGAAAGGTGAATATCAGATGGGGCCAGGCCAGGTAGGACTTCCCAACCAAGCTTCATTCACCTCCTGGCTGTCCTGGTGAAAAATTATACTTTTTTTTTCTACTCGTTGCAGTTGTCTTGAGTAAATTTCTGTGCTGATGACCACGTGGAGAACGTAATGCTTAATGCACTCCACCAAACACGAAGCATCACCTTTTGTTGGTGACTGGTTTCGCGTCAATAGAACTGTTTCCCATTGGGGGGGTCGCAATGTCTTTAGACAACAAGGTTCTTTAACGTGCTCACCTGGCACATAGGCCTTGTACACGTTTAGTTTCTCAAGTTAGGAACGACTCAGCTCCGCTCATGGTAGATAGTGTGAGTACCGTGAGGTTCGGTGTAGAAGCCACCAAATCCACAGACTAATCAAACAGACACGCTGACTTCTCCCGCTTGCCTCTTCCGAAAAGGTGGTTTAACATTTTGCACTCAACCGTGTGCCGCGGGGAAGGGATATCCGAAAGGGCTGAAATGTATCAGCCGGTCTCCAACGCGCCCCCTAGATAGAGAAGACAACTCTATCCCCTGACCTAGCGGCGAAACTACCGAATCCGCTCCGGTCGCGGTTTCGTTTAAAGTGTAATTTCTAACCACCCCCCTAGAAGAACCTGCCTTCGGTAAAGGAGCCCATAAGGGCACCACAGAACAACAGGCTCTTCTCGAAGTACTCTCCAGGAGCTTCACCACTAAGCCACTACGAGTCCATTCCCACACAGCTGGACGATTTTTCGCTGCCCCGTAGTTCAGATGGTTATGCCCTCTCCTCCGGCTATGCAGACAGGATCTGGTACATTAACCCCCGTGTGCCTCTGATTCAGCACCCGCCGTTCGCTGGTAGTTCGCAAGCCAACAACTCTCTTAACCCATTTCGAGGGACTGGGTAGGCGTAGTCTTTGCATCCTCGCATGCTATACACTTCATTCGTCCTATCTTCCAAATGCACGCGGAGGGTACTTAAGGAGATCATGCGCGCCAGGAAACACGAATACAGCTTGTGCTTTAGAGAGTGCGTCAAGTTCTCAAGGCTATACCATTATTTTGTTCCTGGAAACCCCCTTGCAACCAACGCACCCGCTGCACACTCCCAGGAACTGGATTGAGACAAAGGACATGCCGAGGCCCAAGCTCAACTTTGCAGGATACACCCAAGTCTCTAACCATCCCTGACCATTTGGTGACAGCCAATGGTACGACCATCTGGTGTTACTGTTGAGGATTTTTCGTCACATGTGTTAATCCGGTCAATGAAAGGCAAATGTTTAGACGTTGATTCAGGTAAATTTATAAGGTACCAATTCGCTCAGCTTCCAAGCCAATTTTGCTAGAGCGAATGGTTTCATCATTTACGCTGAACACTCTGGAAAGCTCCTGACATGTTTGATTCGAATTCATTCGAAATTCGAAGACATTCCAAACAGAATACCAGACCGTTGTTCATCTTCAATCCTTTCATTTACAGAAGCAAAATTTTTAAATCATTTTTGGGCAGTGCGCTCACTTTATGGTTTCATCACCAAATGCAGTCCAAATTTTGAGCTGCCTCAGCTGCCCTAGTACCAAGCACAAATTCATACAATAAGCACGCACGAATTATGTGTTTTGAAGCCATGAGAAAGAAAGTATTAGAAAGTATTCAAGAAAGTATAAGTACTAACTAATTTATAGTGAACTGTTCAAGACACTTTATCTTTATGGTCTGACGTATTTTCCTTTCTATCCTTATTATCTGGTTATTTTGCGTCTTAGATCTTTTGGAAACTTCTCTGTAAAGCTATTCATCAATTATTTTTTAGAATAATAATAATATTTAATAATAATTTTAGAAGAAGCTTAATTTTGATTCATAGGGAAAACAGTAGATAAACAAATAACAGTGTTGTCATCATCAGCGTGTTGTCCTCACTCTAATGCTGATTTTCTCGAACCTAGCAGCCATTAGGTTGACCAAGTACTGTATCTTATTTGTTTATTTAGCAGTTACTAAGTCCGTCGAACTACCTTTTATTCTTTATCCGGTACGACAGGATAATTTTCATGAATACAGATCCTCGGGAAATATCCATTAACCGACAGCATGGCGGAAGGATCTGATGAACTATGGACCCTTCAAACCGAACCCGTGACATTTCCTTTGTCTGTCGTATCCTTGCGCCCTAGTCTTACTCTTACTGAACCCAGAGAAACACAGAATCCCCGTGTTTTTGAAAGATTTCCTTTTCGAATTAATTTTTTACTTAGCATATGTATACAAGTTGAAAATTCAACAAGTATATTTTTTATTAATTAAGGTTTTTATTGGAGTTAAAAAAGTCAATGTCACGAGCGGGATTCGAACCCAGGTCCTTCGGCTAGATACGCCGCTGCTCTACCACTTGAGCTATCGTGACTTCACGGGTTTGAGTGAGGATTTTTATTCACAGACACAGGTTCACATGGACTAATTTAAGTTTTTTGTACTGATGGAAACCTTCAAGTTTCGCCGTTATTGATCAAATCAAAATTGCACATACAAAAAATTCATCTTAATTATATATTTTCTTTAAAGTTTTAAAGTGGATTTCATAAAGATACACGTTATTTCACCTTTCACCTCAAAGAAGCCGACTCCACATACAAAAATGTCTTTCTACCCGACTTCCCTCCCCACGCCTTCAAAAATCCAACGTATATAAACATAAAACATCAGCAGCACTCTCAACACTACACGCAATAATGACTCTACACAGAAAACAAACACTTTGAGTGAATACAAATACTTTGATTGAATCTAAAATTTTTAGCGTTGTATAAATTGATTTTTTTTCACAACCCTACATTTATTCGTAAAATTTAAACAGTGTTCATAAATCCCGGACTCTGAAGATGATCTCAATAAAGATCGAAACGTTGGCACGATAAAAAAAATGTTTTTCTAAAACCTACGTCACACCAGACCGCATCTCACGATCTCCAAATAATGATTATAATTATTATTATTTTAATTATTTATTATATTTATATTTATTTTAATTGTTTAGTATATTTAATTCTATATGACTATTAATTGCAATTAATATTCAAATGGTCTTGTAAAAGCCGAATTATTTTATATATAAAAAAAGAGCTAAAACATACAGGAATCTTACTTTACATGTTTATATTTCTTACCATATCTTAAATTTTTTTAATGCTTTAAAAAAAGGGTTATTTTGACATTAAAAAGAGTTAATTTTAAGTTAAAAGGGTTAATTTGACGGAATAAATCTACAATAAGTATTTTTTGTGTGATCATCCTATTGAATACTTCGCCGGTGATTTTTAAAAATTGACTTTTAATTTGGATTTTAAAAAAATGCTTAAGAGCTCAATTATTTTATATTTTAACAAAATTGAAAATGAAATTGAACCCGGGCATTGCTTTGTTTGTTGAACTACTCAAACGCGTTTTGGCATGGGCCATCTTCATTGAGGAACTGTCAGTTTGTCCGAGTGCTTGTATAAGTGTTAACTTGAAATTAAAAAATGGCTAATTTGATGTTAAGAAGGATAATTGGAATTTAAATAGGGATAAATTGAAGTTAAAAAGGGTTAATTTGACGGAAAAAGCTACATCCTTAATTTTAATTGTAATTAATCTTTATATTGTCTTCTAAGAGACCAATTATTAAAAAAAATCAATTACACAGGATTTATATTTTACATGCTTATATTTCATACCATCTCCTAAGATTTGAAATGCTTTAAAGAAGTGATAATTTGAAAATAAAAAGGGTCCATTTGAAGTTAGAAAGGGGTAATTTGACGGGAAAAGTTATAATGGATCTATTAATGAATTAAGACTGCTTAGTAAGGTAAAACTTTTTGACCATTGTTTCTGAATATGAGGGTCTCTGTTCAGTAATCCCTCCAAAATCAAGCACAAAATTTTAAGTTAAAAATGATTTGGCTATTTTAGAAAAATAATACATTGTGCTACACTTATTCCACTTTTTAGTTTCTACAAGTGTTGCTACTTGGTCAAAAGATCAAAAATACATTTGAAACAATGGCTAACTAATAACAAAAATAGCCAAAATAGCAAGATATTTTCTTGTTGGACAGCATTTATTAAAATAAATTGAATGTTTGCCAGATGTATAAAATTTTTTTTAACCCCTGTATAAAAGACGATGGAAAAAGTTTTATATTTTATTACTTGTATAAAATATTTCGTTTTTTAAAAAGTGATAAACTGTTTAGGTTAATTTCGGTTTGGTGTCATCTTCAGCGAGGAACTTCCTGGGTCTTGACCAAGTGCCAGTGTATTTACTCGTAGACCAATATCCACCATCATACTTCTTGCAAAATTTCTACATCTTAAACAGATTGAAAATTGAAAATCCAGCCAACTTCTGAAGGAATGACACTTATTTACACGCCTCCTAAGGAGAGCCACGGTGTCTGTGTTATCATGCCACACAGAGGGCCTGGCAGTCCAGGAGCCGAGACCCTCAGCCAGGACAATCCCCGACTAGTGGACTCTCCACCCAAATTCACATATATTGTCTTCGCCGTTCTAGACTTCGGATTTTATTCTTTTCAGGGACAAAAACAGTTCCCGATACACCACGATGCTCCCAGAACCAAGTTTTGGTTTTGGTTTGTCAAAAGTTTGTCAATGTTTGTTTAGCCCATGTAGAGTCTGTGCGTTTAAGTCATGTATGAGCATGCTATATCAGTCGTTTGCCCAGGTAAGTCAGGTGTATCATGGCCTGAGAACATTTCTGAAATATACTGGTGGAAGCGTTTTTTTATTTGATGTGAATACCACGTCGTTTAGATTTCGTTGAGCTTGATTCTCCACCGTCGAAGCCAGATTCTAGGATATGCAGATGATTATGAAGACTACGTGTGAGATCTTTATCAGCGGAAAAAATGTAGTTTCATCGGCAAAAGGAAGGGTTATTGTCATAGGTTGAGTGGATAGGTCGAATGTGTAAAGTGAGTAAAGAAGGAGTGAAGACGTTGCCCTGTGGTACACTTGCTAGTTTTATGGGATATTTGGAAATAACAATCGGTAAGATAGAATTTTAGGATGGCTGGTAAAATGATTGATCTTTCACGAAAGTCGTGGAAATACACAGTCGAAAGATTAGTGAAAAAGAACACACCAGAGCAATACTGTTTTAATTCAAGGAAGGAGAATTTTTAAATAATGTAGCAAGAAAAGCAAGTCTTTGCTAATGTAAGTCACATATTTTACCAGATTATCTACAATGTGTCCTTCCATAAGAACCCTGAGTGCCATACACTGTCAGAGTATATGTGTACATCCATGAACACACCAGGGCAACATTGCTTTACCTCAAGAGAGGTGAATTTTTAAAAATTTCACTAATTTCGTGGTCCGCTTGACCAATTAATTCATTACAATTAATTAAGGTTTTAGTTGAGATAAAAAAGTCAATGGCACGAGCGGGATTCGAACCCACGATCTTCGGCTAGATACGCCGCTGCTCTACCACTTGAGCTATCGTGACCTCCATCCACTCGGACACTTAACTTCCCATCTCAACCCCACCTTTTTGCCATTTTTCAAATGTCGTGTAATCTATTTGATTCTCGGCGACAAATGAAATGGCCACGGAGAGCTTTAGTGAAGTATACTTCAGTTTAATTCATTAAATTCACTAATTTCGTGGTCCGCTTGATCAATTAATACATTACAATTAATTAAGGTTTTTAGTTGAGATAAAATAAAAGGCCGAGAATCCAATCCGATTACACGACATTTGAAAAATGGCAAACAGGAGGGAAAACTCAAAAGGTGGGGTTGAGATAGGAAGTTGATGTCCGAGTGGATCTAGGTCACGATAGCTCAAGTGGTAGAGCAGCGGCATATCTAGCCGAAGATCGTGGGTTCGAATCCCGCTCGTGCCATTGACTTTTTTATCTCAACTAAAAACCTTAATTAATTTTTAAATAATGTAGAAAGAAAAGCAAGTCTTGGTTAATGTAAATCACATCTTTTACCAGATTATCTACAATGTGTCCTTCCATAAGAGCCCTGAGTGCCATACACTGTCAAAGTGGTGTACATCCATGAACACTCTAAGGCAACGTTGCTGTACCTCAAGAGAGGTGAATTTTTAAATAACGTAGCAAGAAAAGCAAATCTTTGCTAATGTAAGTCACATCTTTTACCATATTCTCTAACCATGTGTCCTTCCATAAGTGGCCTGAGTTCCATACACTGTCAAATTCTATGTGTACATCCATGACCACTCCAAGGCAACGTTGCTTTACCTCAAGAGAGGTGAATTTTTAAATAATGTAGCAAGAAAACCAAATCTTTGCTAATGAAAGTCACATCTTTTACCAGATTATCTACAATGTGTCCTTCCATAAGAGCCCTGAGTGCCATACACTGTCAGAGTATATGTGTACATCCATGAACACACCAGGGCAACATTGCTCTACCTCAAGGGAGGGGAATTTTTAAATGACACAGCAGGAAAAGCAGGCCGTTTCATAAGTAAGTCGCCCATTTTACCAGATTATGTACAAAGTGTCCTTCCATAAGAGGTCTGAGGCATTTTTACCACATTATCTACTAGCTAATCCAGTAGGTAATGCCCGCATGGGCTCAAGTCCTAGCAAATTTAACGATTTATTTTTTTGAGGAAGTGAATTTTTGATAAAATTTCAAAGATGATGAGATTACCTGATGCCCTATAGTTGTGATTTTTTAAAGCTTATGTAAGCCGCTTTGCCCGTTATGGAATTTGTCGTCCTAGCGATAAGAAGGATTGAATATTAATATAGAGGATAAATATTTATATTTAAGGCAGGAGGCATTGATTGTGTAAATAACGTCGAGCAGACAGAGGGCAAGCTTTGCCTTTTTCGTTTTGTTTCAATTGTTAAAAAAAAGGGGAGTTGGACGTATAGAATGGACGTTCTTTCCATTGATTTACAATGATCAATTTAAGCTAAGTGCCTGTGCAAACGAACCAAGCTTTTATGCACCAAAACAAAAAAGGACAGCATGTACAAAACAGTCCTGATTGTTCTTGGCACACATTTGGCCATAATTATTGGTATTTTTCTTTTCCAAGGGACACAAAGTGAAAGAGGATCGAAGAAAAGAGAACCCATAGATTTGCGGATTGTATTGATGAGTGTACTAAATATGATCAGAGTTTATAATTTTTCCACTCGAATTTGACGTGCTTTAAATGTTCCTACTTGATTAATAAGGTTCCAATTACTCAACGTAAATTTCAAAGAGTAAATTTGTTCTAAACGTGCCGAACGCATATTGTAATTTTATATAATTTAAAGTTCGAAACTTTTCGGGTTCTGTGATTTTTAAATGCGAGCCGTATGCCGCTTGGGCGTTTGTGTTTTCCGAGTTCTTTTCTAAACGAATTGTTTCGAAATGAAGAATCCCAGCCTCCAGACCGAAAAGAGATTATTCGCTCTGGTAACTTTTAAATTAAGCTTCTCTCCGACTTTTTTTAAAACTTATTTTTCGCTTTTTACGTCTGCGACAATTAGCAGCCCTTTGAGTCATTTAAAGTTTTTGCAGAAAAGGTCGATCCGGCTCGAATAAAGTTTAGCATCTTTTCGAAATTCTTGGCGAGCGTTCCGATTTCAAACTCATTAGCTGACACGGCAGCTCCGCTGAATGACCTTTGTTTTTCCAAATGGTGAAAGAAAGGATCCAACTGAATCGGAGCTCCTCTCTTTAATGAATAAAAGTGAAAATTCGTTTAGCTTTCGAATGAAAATGATAGGCTTTTCAACCATGACTCACCGAGTGAACTCGCCTGCGGAAGGGTGGGCCTGCTAAGTGGACCTGGAACAGAACAATCATTATTAATTAAGGAAAAATTGATATTTAAAATAGAATTTATGCCTTTTGAAAACAAAATTGAATTCATTAGCTGATACCAGGCATATAGAAATTCAAAATATCGTTAAATTCGATGGAAGCATTTACTTTATTCAGTATTGTAAGTGTGGCTTAAGGACGTGCTTCTTCTTCTATGCCCTTTTCTTTATTCATAATAAAGAAAATTTATAATTGTTTATTCACAATTTTTAGAAAAGAATGCTATTTTGAAAGTAACACAGAGGGCTAAACTAATAATTTTGTTCTGTGTGTAAAAAAAAGATGAAAATGGGCATTGCTCTGAAATAAATAAATTTGGTGTTGCCCTGAGGCAACGTTGGGCAAGAAAAGGTTAAATTATAAACTGGACATGAAAAATTTTATGTTTGGCAATTATACCGATCTATACAAGATGGTGGGGCGAAGTGCCATGTTGGAAATAAAAGATCCCAAGATGGAGATTTTAGATTGGCGCCGAAAAATTCAGTGTTGCCAATAAACACGATGAAGCATTCATGGTAAAACACAGCACCCGCCCTAAACTCATGGGATTTTCCGCTAAACTTAAACAAAATTGCTAAAGTTGGCATTTCTCTGAAACAAATTTGGGCAAGAAAGAGTTAAATTATAAACTGGATATGAAAAATTTTGTCAGGCAACTATAACAATCTACACAAATGGCGGGGCGATATGCCATGTTGGAGATAAAAGATCCCAAGATAGACATTTTAGATTGATGCCGAAAAACCAGTGTTGCCAATAAACGGGATGAAACATTGCTGGAAAAATACCGCACCCGCCCTTAACTCATAGGATTAGTTATGCTTTAGCGAATTTGCTAAATTTGGTGTTGCCCTGAGGCAACGTTGGGCAAGAAAAGGTTAAATTATAAACTGGACATAAAATTTTTATGTTTGGCAATTATACCAATCTATACAAGATGGTGGGGCGAAGTGCCATGTTGGAAATAAAAGATCCCAAGATGGAGATTTTAGATTGGCGCCGAAGAATTCAGTGTTGCCAATAAACGGGATGAAACATTGATGGAAAAACACTGCACCCGCCCTAAATTCATGGGATTTTCCGCTAACCTTAAACCAAATTGCTAAAGTTGGCATTTCTCTGAAACAAATTTGGGCAAGAAAGGGTTAAATTATAAACTGGATATGAAAAAATTTGTCTGGCAACTATAATAATCTATACAAGATGGTGGGGCGAAGTACCATGTTGGAGATAAAAGATCCCAAGATGGGGATAGGATTAGCTATGCTTTAGCGAATTTGCTAAATTTGGTGTTTTGGCAACGTTGGGCAAGAAAAAGTTAACGGAAATAAATCAAGGAAAAATAAATTAAAACACCCTGGGATTCTGGTTTAAATATTATCTATTTTCAGTCTTTCCTTTTATACAAAAAGCTGATACATATTACAAAAGTAAAGTACGGCATGGATAACAATCTTGTCGGGAGTTAACTGAGCTTCAATAATTTAAGTGACAAAACAAAAGAAAAATATTGCAGTGATAGATACATTTTAACGAATAGTTGCGTATGAGTAATAACACAATTATAACATTTAAGTCAATACAATGTAATATTTCTTAGTCCGAGAGAAATAAAATATAACTTTATTTATTTATATTTGAAATATTGATACCAAGCAAGGAGATTACAATTTTTTTAATCAGTCAGGATCTGGATAAACCAAAAGCGAGAAAGGGTGCAGAAAATATTCCGATAAAATTGACCATTCAGATACAAAGAAAAATATCTTCCTTTACCCTTGGGTTGCATAAAGAGCACAGTTCATTTCCATTAGTTTTCCAGGGCACAAAATGTAGAAATATTTGTTCGCAACGCATTTTTAGAAATCATCGCAGTTCGGATAGGCGGAAAATGTTTGCCTGTTCTCCCAGAGGATTGAAGAATTAAAAGGAAAGGTCCAAATCCTTATAAAGGAGGAAAAGAGGCTTTCCTTAGGCAACTCTCATGATAAACTGCCCTAATTCGACTTATAAGGATTTCAGATAATCCTGGTATTGATATTTTCATTTGTAACAAGTACAACCATAATAATGAGCCTACATGTTCCTTTTAAATATCAATAGCAATTCGTGTTTATAACTGCTGCAGTAATTCTACAATGAAAACAAACGAAAAATGGAGCTTTAAGGCGAAAATAAATAGTAGGTCAACCCCCAGTTTCAAACAACGGCATACGTGTCGGTGTAGAGTCGAGAAGGGAGAAAAGTTTTTTTTAATAAGAAAATATCTGAACTTTTTCTACCACCTCATATCTCTGCAACCCCCGTCTGACACGTTAGCACAGGATGGAACGACAAACGCTATTAAATACATCTATATGTTTTTATTTCGTCCTAGTTAACCAAAGTAATTAGCTTAAATTGATTTATAATTTTTATGTAAAGCGTGGTTTCGCGAGCTGGACTCGTTGCCACGACCTGGCCTTCTAACCCACTTGAGCTATCGTGAATTGGCCCTCCTAGAGTGGGACGTGTAAAGTGTCAACCATACTTTACATAAAAATTATAAATCAATTTAAGCTAATAAATACCTTGAACTTTCCTGAACGTTGAACCAGGTCCTTGCTGAAAAATTCCAAACCTATTTACTATTAATTTAGCCAGTGTTGCTTTAGGTTGTAGATGATCAATAAAAGACAATTTCGACGACAGATTGACTCCTAGGTAATTGTAGTAATTTTACATCTATTTTCTTGCTCTTGTAATTCCAACTCTCTGATTCAACTTGCCTACCACCTTTCCTAAAAATTTTTAGATTTATCCAGATTTACGGTCAAGTTCCATTGGTTACAAAAATGCTTCTAGTAGGTTGATGGTGTTTTGAAGGTCCTCGACTCAATCTAGGATCAATATATTGTTTCCGCACGTAAGGATCTTAACGAATTCGCCCCCTATGACGTGTCATATTCAAGAACAGAACTTAAGTCATCCAAAAACAAAGAAAATCGGATTGGGTTTAACAGACACCCTTGTCCCACACCGGTTTTAACCTAAAAAAAAAGCGAAATACCATTTTTATTGCGAACAGCTGAAACTGTAAAACCAAACATAGATTTCAGTATATTCAAAAATTTGAAGATTCCCAAGTTTCATAAGTATCGATTTCCTATCTACAGAGTCGAAAGCTGTCTTAAGGTCGACCAAAAAAACAGAATTATTTTTTTACCTTTCGAAAAATTTAAATGGATTATATCTGAGAGCACAAATAAATTGTCCATTGTCGAACCTTTCCAGAACCATGCCTGAAACTCACTGAGGAGGTTATGCTGTGTTACAAATGCTTCTAAACGCCAAAAAAGTAGACCAGTGAAGACGTTAGTGACAGCATTTGCATAGGAAATAACACGGTAGTTCGAGACCTCGTTGGAATATCCACTATTAAAGGGTTGTGAATGGTTACTCATCCGAATATCCAAATCACCTGTCCTGTTTCAAAAATAAAGTTAAATACAGACAGTAAACATTCCATAAAATTATTCGGGGGTGTAATTTGTTTGCTATACCATCAGGGCCTGGCGCGTTCTTGTCTCTAGCCTTCTTAATACCAGTTTTCGTAATTAAAGGTGCATACCGAGATAGTGCCCAGTCCAGGTTTTTTTTGTGGCTTTTTTGCGAAAAAAATAGGCTGGGTATATTGTCGATATGAGAAACCCAAGCATCCATTGCAATTAGAAAAAACGATAAATGATTTTTATGTTTTAAATTGTGGATTAAGCTCTAGAATATCGACTTTTTCTTTGCAATGTAAAGTATTTTCAAAACTTTTTTTAGATTCATGATACTTTTACCAAATCATCATTTGTAGATATTAAAAGATTTAACCAGACAAATATTTTTTCCTTCCACATTCATTCATAACCGAATCAAGGTTTTTTCTTAACTTGATTACATTAGAAGTTTTGGCTAGATTTAGATTATGATGACTTTTCTTCTTGGGAATCCACCAAGGGTGACTGAAAAGGAGAGCTTCAAATTTATTCCTCTAATTTGTACTTGTACTTTTGTAGACAAGTAAAAAAAAACAATCGTTGAATATGGTAGAACCTACGAAGGAAAAACTTTTACAAGTCAATCTGGTCTTTAAATGTCTTCTATCAAAATGGCATTGACAGTTTGGCAGAAAATGTTTCGGTTTTTCAAGATAATACTCAAGATAATAGAACAATAAAAGAGGAGTCTCACAAGGGAGCATTCCTGGTCCTTTCCTGTATACATTTACACTGCTTACTTTCCTATACTATCATCACCACCTGGATGAAAACATAATTTTGCCTTCTAATCCGAATCCCTTCCAAGCAATCTCATCCATGAACACCTTGGCTTATCAAAGTCTGGCACCAAAAGTGGAGGACATGACTGAATAAAGAAAAATGTACCCATTGTATACGAGCACTCAGCAAACCGAAACAAACCGGAGTCTCACAAGGGAACATTCTTGGTCCCATACTGTATGCCATTTATACTGCTAACTTTTCTATAGATCTCAACACAATCATTACCACGGATTACACCGAAGTTCAGTCTTCTAACTTGAATCTTACCCAAAGAACCAGGATCCAAAAACACTTTGAGCTTATCAAAGATTGGTGCCAAAAGGGGAGGACAAGACTAATGGAGGAAAAATGTACCCAGTGTACAAAAGTATTGTCGATATTTTACCGTAGAACAATAATCAGGAGTTTTGACATCCACTCAAGTCACGTTTTTACAACCGCTGGCAACCTCCCATCCAGCATTCAAGTACCCCTTGAGCTCATCAAAAACTGATGTAAAACGTGGAGGGCAAGACTGGCATGAGAAAAAATGTGAAAAGTCTTCCACCGTTGACCAATAGCCAGGAACTAACACTCAAGACAGTACTTAGGAATACACTAATTTTAATTTAATTAATTTGTCTATGACTCCGATCCTGCTCCCAAAAGTTCCGCACCTAGCTCTCGATCTATCCTAACCCTACTGCTCAATCCTTCTGGACACTTTCATATCCTGAGAACATTCTACGTCGCCTTAAACGACGATGGCCTCGGGACATTCACAACATGTGTCCTCAGAGTGCAATACCGGCCATCGTGTTGTGACAGAAAAAAAAACCATACACGCAAATAATAGTAATGTGCATAATACAGGACAGGATACAAATAAATTATTATTAATAAATTAATAAAAGTTTTCAAGATTGTTTGGGATTTTCAGTGAAATGACGTCTTGTCCAACCTAAAGTGATTTTATAATAATAAAGCGTTCAGTTTAATTAACGGTATCAAGTGTTACATTATGATGTTTTGTTGGAAAGTTCAGTTAATTGCGAAATTCACGATAAAGTCTACAACATCATTTGAACACTTGAATGATCGAATTACTTACCTGTTTCAAACAAATGTCCAGTATTCAGTATGAATTTCCATTTTCTTCTTCAGAATGGAAACGCTCGATTTCTGATCTGTCATTAAAACATGATTCTCTATGTCAACCCAAGATAAAGCTTTGATTGGAATAAGGAAATGAATCGGTTTCCTAGGTGGGCAGACTAATTAAAGTTCAGCAGTTACTACTTGGTGTGCTACTTATATGTATAAATATACAATAAGCAAATTTAATGAAATAAACAGCCAATCGACATAATCATTTCCGTCAAAGATATAAATCTGTGATTGATACTTGATTGGCGCTTTTCCTTTTGGAGTTGTAAGGAGTTCCCACTGGCCAAGCTCTGATAATGGTTTTTCTGTAAAATTTTCGTTTCTTTAACTAAGTACACAATTAAATTCACTAATTTCGTGGTCCGCTTGACCAATTAATATAACACAATTAATAAGGTTTTTAGTTGAGATAAAAAAAGTCAATGGCAACCAACTTCCCATCTCAAAAGGTGCGGTTGAGATGGGAAGTTGGTGTCCGAGTGGATCGAGGTCACGATAGCTCAAGTGGTAGAGCAGCGGCGTATCAAGCCGAAGATCGTGGGTTCGAATCCCGCTCGTGTCATTGACTTTTTTATCTCAACTAAAAACCTTAATTGTAAGAACAGAATTCTTCTCGGGGGTGTTGTACCGAGGTCTTCGTCGCCAATAGTCTTTTTCTACCTATTGCACGACACTTGCATAGGATATGCTCTGTTGTATCCTACTCCTAGACATGGTTGACATCGATCATCTTTTAATAGTCCCAATTTTAATTGGTATTTTACTGGAGCATGTCATATAAATATATTCCACTTTTTCACATTGGGTTCTTTTTGTAAGTAGTTTTTTTCTTGCCTCATGACTGACGTTCCCCGTATTTGTTGTGTTCTTTACTAACCCAAGATAGTTCTTTTTAATTTAATTAATTAATTTATGTCACAATATGATGTCAGGCTTGGTTCCCTTTTTGGCTAGGATAACCGCTACCTGGTCTGAAATTTCCTCATAACCAGAGACCTTATCGTCAGGCGTTTTTAGGGACATATTCGGCATTGTTCGAAATCAACTTGTTGATATTTTACTGAAGCAAGTCCTAAAAATATACCTTTTAGTATTTTTTAATTTTCTGTAGAGTAGATTTTTGACACTTTCTCCCATTGGGTGGTTTTTGCGAATAGGCTTTCTGCTCGACTCGTGCCTGGTGCTTTCGAACGTTTTCGCTGAGGGAAACAGCGAGTCAGAAATTATTATTATATATTCAGTAATAACAAAGATCTGAGGTATTATGCAGAAGTAATATAATATTTGGAGCTCTTTCAATAAACTCCTTGGTTTTAGAGCCATTTACTTTCAAGAAAGATAATCCACATGTACATCACTCTCCCCATTCTCTCTTTCTTTCCTTCTCTTTCTTTCTCTCTCTTCTCATTTTATTTTAAATTATAACGTTTATATGTAAATTAATACCGAGTTTGGACATAAGAGAGGACCATGAGTTCTAATTCTGCGAGGTTAAATCATCTCTCTCTTTCTCTCTCTCTCTCTTCTTTTTCTTTCTTTCTCTCTCGCAGTTGTTGTTTGATTGTATATTATAAGTTTTATATGTAAACTATAACTCATGTTAGGTATAAGAAAGGCTCATGAGACCTAATTCTGCGAGGTTAACTAAAACGCTAACACACACACACACACTCTCTCTCTCTCTAAGAGAGGCCGCCAGCTAATTTTGCTAGATTTTTTAAAAACAAAATGCTATTAACTTTTTTTAAAATAATTTATTAATTATTTTAACTTTTTTTCTACGTGAGGCTAAGTGTAACAATTCGGCGTGTATTGCAAGACCTGCCGGTCGTGACGGTTTAGCATCCGGCGCGCCGTGAAATTTTTTATATTCCAATACCAACTACACTGCCCGTAAAAAAAACCGACCACCTGGTTTTTTGGGCGAAAAGTAGCCAAATTTGGAAATGCACATTTTCTCAGCCTTTTTAAGTCATGGATGAGCATGCGCTGCGTTTATTCTAATCCCTGAAGACCAGGGTTCATTTCAACCAAGAAAGCCGCCCTGGGCCCAACCCCCGACTACCACACCCCGACCACATCACGATATTCAATGATTCTCAATAGAATAAATTCTATTCTATTCTTTATTTAAATAATTTTTATATGATCATATTAATAGATTTTAAAAATTTGTGTAGTAAGACAAATATTGATTCATTTTTACAAGCTAGTAATGTACTAAGATTGAAGGGTTTGGCAACGCTTTCATTTGAGTGGTTTTGTAAATAAAATTTACTCTTGCTGTTCGAATTCTGGGCATTCTAAAAATAAGTAGTTAGTGTCTGCACCGGTGTCACATGTAGGACAATTCGGTGATGAATTTATACCAATTTTGAAAAGATAGCTTCCTCAAAGACTTTTTGTCTTCAGCCTAAATATAGTGGAGTAAAATTGTTTTGGTCTGCTCCACAAAGAGAACCAAGGTTTTTTAACCAGTTTTGGAATAGAGATCGGTAATGATATCCAGCTGATGCCTGATTCTAATTTTTTTCCAAATTTCGTGACATAATTTATGGAAGAATATTTTGCCATCTTCTTTAGGAATTTTTATATCAAGGGAAAATCCTGACAAAGTGGCCTTCCTTGGCAGAACCGTCCACGATTTCATTTTGTCGTATTCCACATGACCCTTAACACAAGAAATTACCACAGTTTTTCCGATTTTTTTATTCTCACACATCTTTTTGTAAATATCGATTAAGATATTTTAATAACGAAGATCAAGTAAAAATTATGCCACAGCAAACATATGGGGTCACGTTCGCCGGCCAATATATGCCAGATCATATTACGATGTATGGGAAGTACTGCCAAGTATATCGTTAAGACCCTCGAGTAAGACAATTGCCTGAGATTTTTCCACTCTTCAGTCCACCGACGAGAGTCAATGATATTTGTCGTACACGTATTATGATGGTTTTGAGAAATTTTGTTTGTCAACGTGTGTAAATGGTGGCTGAATTTTTCAGCTTCCGAATTAGTCCATGGATTGGTCGAAATCCTGTTCTGGAATGACTTCACTTTTTTCATCGTATGTTTACTGTCCTTCGGAGTGGAGAAATCTTTTGCCAGCTTGAGGTACAACCTATCTGGCCTGATTAAAGATGTTCTAAATTGTCAGCGAACTTCTTTGACTGGGGAATTATTAAGTAAATGTGGGAAATCTACATCTATCTCTTTTATAAAATCCAAAACTTTGAACTTATTATTTAGGACTATTGAGGCATAAGAAGAAACAGTGGATTTCCTTCTATTTTCTTCCTGAACCTTTTGATGCACTTTGCATTCTCGATTATTTGCAAGCTGTCGTTTCTTGCAATGAACGCTAGTCGGATCTTGTGATTTACAATCTTTTAGAATGTGATATTCTCCACACTTCAGGCACCGTTGTTTTCCTCTGGATTGGGCTGAACAGTGGAAAAATCTCAGACAATTTCCACATTGTCTTACTCGACAGACCGACCGGGCAGTAGCTCTCATACATCGAAATATGATCTGGCATGTATTGGCAACGTGACCACACATGTTTGCTGTGGCATAATTTTTACTTGACCTTCGTTATTAACGTATCTTTTCATACGATCTCCGGAGATCTCGGGAATGGGAGAAGATAAATGTGTCAAAATTTCTTCTTCGGACAAATCTATATCGATATTTCTTATTACGCCTACTTTTTAACAAGGAAATCTTGAATGTAGAAAAACAGCTTTTCTTTTCTGAGATTATCAGATTCTACTAAATAGCCGTTTTCCTAACGCACGTAATTATTTTAATTCTGCTTTTACCATTGCTCTTATTTCGAGTATGTTGTTATTATTTAAATTTTTGTCCCTAAAAAGCCACTTGCCAAAGAGCAAAGCGAGCCATTACCTAAGTTTTTGTCATCACTTTCGGCGAATACAAAAAAACGGACTTTCTCAACTTGGGAAAACTTACTTTTTTTTGTAAACGAAGTCTGAAATTTTCAATTGCTATGGACTTTTCTTTCAGGATATCCTCATTGGATCGAATCATGGCCTTGGAGTGAGATAGTTTGTCTTTTGGAAAGACTGGAAGGCCGTTAGAGATATTACTCGTGGATGCAAAGTAAATTAGGGAATCATCTGAGTCATTTTTCCGTTTTTTGTATGGAGTTTCAGACGACGGGCAGACATATTTAAGCAAATAAAACAAAGAAAAATTAACTCACGCCAGTGAGACTATAAAAGCGGGGGAAAAAAAATAAAATTGTCTATTACGTAAAATTAAAAATTGAATCTTAAATTCAAAACGAATGAACCTCGGACCCCTCAACCCATGTTGTTCAGCGTAAAATTTTCTAAAAAATTAGACCCAGGGCAGGTGAGTGACTTAAAAGGCTGAGAAATTATGCATTTTCAAAGTTGTCCAATTTTTCGTGCATTTGGTGGTCAGTTTTTTTTAGTCAGTGTAGTTGGTATTGGAATATAGAAAATTTCACAGCGCGCAGGATGCTAGACCGTCACGACCGGCAGGTTTTGCAAGACAATGCACATGCGCCGAATCGATGCACACAGCCTCACACTGAAAAAAGTTGATGATTTGTTGATGAATGTTAAATTTGGTCCATGAAACACTTGATTTTTGAAAATACAAACGTTGGAATTGTGACTGATTTTACTTGTGAAATATTTGGTCGGCTGCTTGTTGCTCAAAGTCCTTTTGTTTTGTTCTCGTCCGCCATGTCTCGCTGACAATTCACTTGGATTAGTATGTTGACCTAACCCTAGCGAGATGTTCGTATGTCCTTCAGAGATCAGCCTAACGACGAACTGACGTTGGACGAGCATGAGGGCAAACAGTGAGAATAAAAGAGATGAATAACAATGAAAGGGTCGTAGGTGGCCGCAACAGTTTAGGGTTGACACTGTAAGGTCCCGGGTTCGAATCCAGCGGCCCTGCATTCAAACCAGTTATAGTTAAAATTAGAATTAGCCCCGAGGGTTGATATGACCTCTAATGATGCCAACCCTCGTAAAATAAACAAATAACGATGAAGCTCCTGAAAAAAATTTGGGAAAAGAACTTCACCTTTCTGAACGGTGCTGATTCTACATTGACCCATAATACATTGACTCGTTGGAAACGGTTTGGAAACAGCCTAAATTAAAAAAACCCTCAACTGCTAATATAAGAATCTTAGCTTCAAACTATACAAAAAATGAATTACATTTAAAAGAAAACTTTAACAACTTGACAAACTGTAATATACAAAAGTGACGTTTTCTTGAAGTAATTAATAAGGTATTAAAGTACAATTGCAATCTTCTCTTAACCGAGAAACTTGAAACCTTCACGAAGTTATTGGCTTGAAGGTCTCGTTGTATTGGGGTTTTAGAGATTGGCTTCACTGTACGACCGAGGATCAATGAATTCTCGAGCCGGATGTGGGCAATCCGCTCCAAGAACGAAACTATGCCGCAATGATTCGACCTCGAGGGAATTTTCAGCCCACCTCGCGGAGTTAATCCAGTCTTGACCGCTCCGGAGGGATTAGGGAGTGATTCTGACAGAGCCAGGATTGTAATCCGTCACGTAACGGTAATTAAGCACGTTCATAGACGAAATACGTATTAATAATACATAAATTTGTAAATCTTATAAGAGTAACGTATAACTGTTATGTCCGTTATATCTTTCAAACCTGATGGCATAAATTAGTAATAATTAACTAACATAAACGAGGATCTTATTTAGTGCGTCATTTCGTTTATTAAAGGAAATATACAGAAATGAAAAATGCCATCCGATTGTTGATACGTTACATGCTCAAATATTTTCAGTTGAACACGATTTATTTTAGACTATTTTGCTCTATTGGCCAAGTATGAAAATCAAGGAAGTGCGCGCTAAGAAACTCGATAATTTTTAATATTACGATAACTAATTTTGTATAAGTTAGAATGACACACACTCTATTTATCTATTTTTCTTTGTCCCTCTCTCACTTTCTTTCTCTCTCCCTTTCTCTATCACTCCTTCTCTCTCTCTATATGCCAATATATTTTTATCCCTACCTTATTATTTCTCCCTCTTTTTCCTAAAACGTCCCTATATCTCTCTATATATATGTGTATATATTTTTTTTCATCACGCTAACCACTCGGCTACCGCGGTCCCCGTCACCTCCTACTCACCCACTCTCTCTCTCTCTCTATCAATCAATCAATCAATCAATCAATCAATCAATCAATCAATCAATCTATCTATCTATCTATCTATCTATCTATCTATCTATCTATCTATCTATCTATCTATCTATTTATCTATCTATCAATCTATCTATCTCCCTTTACCACTCTCTATCTCTATAAGTAAATTATTTTTTCTCTCCCTTTCACTCTTTCTCTACCCATCTATGAATTTATCTGTATATTTCTCTCTCTTTCTTTCTCTTTCTCTCCCTTTCTACCTATCTCTCTCTGTCCCTTTCTCTCTCTCCACCTATTTTTTCTTTCTCTCTCCCTCACTCTCCATAATGATCTCTATCCATCTATTTTTCTCTCCCTCTCACACTTTTATGAATATATATAGTTCTCTGTCTCTCTCTTGTTCTCCCTCTCTCTTTATCAATATTTTCTCTCTGTCACTCTGTTGCTATTTATTTTTCTTTCTCTCTCACTCTTTCTCTATCCATGTATCAATTTATCGATATATTTCTCTCTTTTCCTTTCTCTTTCTCTTCCTCTGTATATATTTCTCTATCTCTACCTATTTTTTCTTTTTCTCTTCCTCCCTCTCTCTGTAGCTATTTATTTCTTTTTATCTCCATCTCTAACTATTTATCTCTCTTTCCTCCCTTTCTCTCTTTTTATCTATTTTTCTCTCTCTCCCACCTATTTAGCTCTCGTCCTCTATCACTCTCTCTATTACTCTCTATGTCTATTCCTATTTATGAATTTATTTTTTTCTCTCTCATTCTTCCCCATTCTCACTATCTCTCTTTCTCTCTACTCTCTCTCTCTGTAATCTTTTCACTTTACATTTTCTAAAAAGCGGCATTAAGAAAACAGTATTGTTTTCTAAAAATTAAATATACAAAATGGATATTCTTTCTGACGGTGTCTATTTATTAATCTTTCTCCTTTTTATCGTTTACTCTCTTTTTGTTTCTCCTTTTTCTCAATCCAAACATTTTAGTTATAAAACCAAAGCTTTAACGAAAAAATCTACCGCGAGAAATTGAAAGTATTACGAGGTGATAAGTGAGGGTGGTTTATTCTTTTTTCATACATCGACAGAATACTTTGCGTTTGTAAAGATCCTGTCCGATTTTCGACAGACGGTCAGTGATGGTGTGGTGTTTTGTAATGATGTTAATATCGAAGTTATTGAAGAGGGGTATCATCGATCAAACTCAAATAATAATTGGAAATCAACTAAAAGCCAGGTGTAAACAAAACCCACTTTATCAAACGAGTTAATCAAATTTTATTCTTACTATTTGAGCGTCAAAATGTGCGATGGCGCTTAATTTCATTCTGAACTTTGAGGTGGAGATTTTTTTTATAAATAATTATTTAAAGCACAGTCAATTTTGCCCCTCAATCAATCTAGCCTTGAAAATTCTAAATCAAGTCAACAAATCTGGAAGCTTTTTTCAAGACCTCGTTCATCACCCGGGCTTCAATTTTCCTGGTTTACGCAATATTCCCTGCTTGGAGAGTGTGGAAACAATTAACAGCTCTTTCCTGTCCAAACTAAGTTGTCTTTTTTACTTTTTTTCCCGACGAGGTTCAAGGCGAATGAAAGCATGGCT
The DNA here is from genome assembly GCF_000648675.2 of Cimex lectularius. Lineage (NCBI taxonomy): Eukaryota > Metazoa > Arthropoda > Insecta > Hemiptera > Cimicidae > Cimex > Cimex lectularius. The sequence continues at coordinate 163,141 of NW_019392807.1, forward strand.
TTTGTTGTTAAGTTGTAATTGCTTTCGCCAGCGGGCGCGACAGAGTAGCAATTTTTTTCTGAGGTGAAATTGCTCTGCCCGGGTCGTTTCTCACTTGAGAAAGTGACGATTTTTATAAGGTACACTTTCAAAATACAATTTTACCATTTTTCCACATTTCATAAAATACATCTGGTTTCTAATCGTAAGCATGATATTGATATTTGAAACATATTGCATTATCGTATTGTTTATTTTTATCTTGATTCTTTTTGGATAATCATAGTCAATTTGGGCCTGTTAGATGGTTAAAAAAACCCATTAAATTGATTAAATTGTGAGATCTCATCTTGGGTGGGGTTCTGCTGAGTGATGTACCTGTAGCTTAGACGTTTCCTATAGTTTTGGTCGCCTTTCGCCAACAATCGTTTAAAAATAAATTTGTACTAAATTCTCTGCAGAGAACATTTTTTAAAACCGATAGGTTCTTTTCAAATACCAGAAATCGATCACAGGGTAAGGATATCTATGAAATTAATTAAGGTTTTGGTTGAGATAAATAAGTCATCGTCACAAGCGAGATTCGAACCCACGACCTTCGGGTAAATACGTCGCTGCTCTACCGAGCTCAAGTGGTAGAGCAGCGGCGTATTTACCCGAAGGTCGTGGGTTCGAATCCCGCTCGTGACACTGAATTTTTTATCTCAACCAATACCTTGCATCAAGAATTAATTGAAAGATGTTATTTGGTACCACGAAATTTCTTTGCGAAATAAATGGGTTCAACCTAGTTTAATACAGTTTTAACTAGTTTTACATTTTCAGCACATATAAGTAATTATTTATTTCGTATGAAAGTGCACTCACAAAGGAAATCTACGAACGTTTGACCATTGAATTTATTAAAAATATTTTCGCTGATAATGGTCAGACATATATTACAAAAATGTACACGTGTGATCCTGCCTGCAGACCATATTAGCCACGAGAAAAAAGTAATTTATTAAATAAATTTTTAATGTATTTTTCTGCCATTATTATGTATTTCGAGGTTATTAGATATCGGTTGATTCATTTTTGGACGTAGAATAAAATATTAACAAAATAAGAAGAATCATAGTAAATCAGTCACGAAAAATAAGCCTGAATACAAATTTTACCTAATTTAAAATATAAAAAAACGGTTTGTTCGAATTTTTTTTCCAAACCAAAACAGGCTTCTGATTGTTTAAAATCACAGCAGTATCGTTAACATCGAAAGGCCTCCAATTTGACTTTCATAAAATTTTTATAGGGATTTAGTACCCAATGAACTACACGTAATGTCATAAATTTGGATTCTGTGAATAAATAAGTACGTCAGATTTAAAATAAATTTTTTGAAACGTTTTCGTTTACATCCTAACATACAGTGTAAAAATAGAGAAATTAACTTTTTAAACTGCAGTAATAATCCATTTATGTTTGACTGATCTAATTGACCAAATTACTTATTTACTATTAATTATTATTTAATTAATTAACAATTAATTATACTCTTTATTTAAGGTCTTGGTTGAGATGAAAAAGCTAGTTTTACGAGCGGGATTCGAACCCACGACCTTCCGCTAAATACGCCACTGCTCTACCACTTGAGCTATCGTGACTTCGATCCACTCGGACACTAACTTCCCATCTCAACCCCACCTTTCGAATTTTCCCTCTTTTTTGCCATTTTTCAAATGTCGTGTAATCTATTTGATTCTCGGCGACAAATGAAATGGCCACGGAGAGCTTCAGTGAAGTATTCTTCATTTTGCTTATTGCATTTTATCAGGTTTCGTGGTCCGCTTGACCAAATAAATTCTTTGGAATTAATTAAGGTTTTGGTTGAGATAAAAAAGTCAGTGTCAGAAGCGGGATTCGAACAATTTTGGTTGAATCGAAGTCGCGATAGCTTAAGTGGTTAGAGCAGCGGCGTACTTAGCCGAAGGTCGTGGGTTCGATTCCCGCTTGTGACACTGACTTTTTTATCTCAACCACAACCTTAATTAATTGAAAAGTAATCATTTATTTTTAAAAAATAAACAGCACAAAAAGAAAATTCAAACGATCCGGTCCTCTTACACCAAAAATGCAATTAAAAAAAACCCGATTTAAAAAAATGGACGCACAGTGGATCTGTACGGAAAAGAAGCTCTCACATATCAACCTCGTTCGATAGATGACCCCGGAAATCTGAATTGATGGGTGTTCATATCAGCCGATTCATCCGACTAAGAACAAGCCATTCGAGGAGACGCAAACAATTTTGGGTCAAAACCTATGTGTAGAGAAACGTCCCGCATAATTGAACGGCGTTATTTATTGCACAGCGAGTAGGAAATTAGGAGAATTTTTTGTTGTGAAAGCAGGTTAGTTTTATTGTATATGGTTATTAATATATGTCTTGTTTTTTGTAGTTTTTGTGTTTTTAGGTTCTTTGAATAGTGAGTGCTCTATCGACCCTCAATTATCACTCCACCACCCCACTTGGGAGTGAACTGACAGCAGGAAAATATGTATGTAGAATTGACTCGGGTTAAGTTTAAACACTGCATGCGTTTTGGCTGAAAAAAACTACACGAGACCTTAATCCTAAACAACGCACAAACCAACAAAACGAGACCTTAAACAACGCATAAACCAACCACTGAAGATGTCGAAAAGCTGAAATGTGTCTGGCATACCAAAGGATCGAGCATGACGAGGACATCCTTCCTTTAGTAGTTTGGTCGTTGCCAATCAACCTGGCCTAACTGAGCTCGCTGATTTTATTCTCTGACGTAATGTGTTTTTGTTGTACTTTTATAAATATCAAGCTTAAGTGAAGTTAAATTATAAATAATACCAAAACAATCACTGAATATGGCAGAAAGCTGAAAATTGTCTAACAGAACTTCTGTCGCATTTTCGTTGCTGCTAATCAACCTGGGCTCGCTAGTTTTATTCTCTGACGTAATGTGTTTTTTTTTGTAGTTTTATAAATATCAAGTTTAAGTTAAGTTAAATTATAAATAATACCAAAACAATCACTGAACCTGGCAGAAAGCTGAAACTTGTCTAACAGAACTTCTGCAGTATTTTGGTTGCTACTAATCAACCTGGACTAACTGAGCTCGCTGATTTTATTCTCTGACGTAATGTGGGTTTGTGGTACTTTTATAATTATCAAGCTTAAGTTAAGTTAAATTATAAATAATACCAAAACAATCACTGAACCTGGCAGAAAGCTGAAACTTGTCTAACAGAACTTCTGTCGCATTTCGGTTGCTGCTAATCAACCTAGGCTAATTAAGCTTGCGGTTTTTGTTTGCTAGACGCATTGTATTGATTTCGTGTGTAATTTTAAAAGTATCAAGTTTTTAATTAAGTTATAGACACGCACAAAGTAACCACTGAAGTTGGCAAAAAGGTGAAACGTGCCTGACAAATCTTCTGTACCTTTCTGCACTATACCGGTCGATGCCAATCTATCAGGTAAGCCTAGCTTAGACGAGTTTTGGTTTGTAAGACGTATTATACTGTTTTCTTGTGTACTTTTATAGGTATGAAGTTTAAGTTAAGTCATAAGTAACACAGAAAATGACGATGGTGAATAGCTGCAAATAGTCTGACAGATTTGGTCGTTGCTAAACTACCTGCTCAACCTAAGCTTGCTGTATTGGTTACTAAAGGAGTAGAATTGCGGTATTGAGCCGATCATTTCAATACCCCCACAGGAATATTTTTCACAACCCTAAGGAAAATCGTAATGCTCTATTTTATAAATCCAACGAAACTACAATAAATAAATTGTGCTATATTTCGTCAAAAGCAGGAAAAACGCCATGTTATAAATAGAATATTATAAATATTTTGACATCGTAGAGTTGTTTAGTTAAAAAAAAAGTATCTCAGTATTTCTTTAAAAATCCGTTTATTATCCTTCCAATTATTGACTTCCAAGAATGGAAAAGAGTCCCTTTTTACAAATTGAGAGATTTTTCTTCTTCGCTAAAGTATAAACAGGTCAGATATAGAATATATGGTTTAAGGATCATTTTTCCATCCCCGCGCACAAAGCATCTCCCAAATCCCCATCTACTTTCCGTAATGTATGCTCAATTCTGTTGAGTAAGTGGCGGGAGAAAAGGAAGGACGAGAATTTTTGTTTGCCCTTATAAACATTGATTAAAAGGAATGTTTAATGTTCATGTTTATTCGAACTGAAAAAATTTGAAATTGATCTCATTTTGAAACGTTTGGGAATAAACGAAGGGTGAATTAACAACATAAGGTACTTTAATTTAAAGTAGGGGTTGGATATATTCGCCAAATGTCTTTTAAGTGGACGTTTATGTAAACGTCGTAAAAGCTCTGGCGGAGATGACCCATCATCCTTTTCTTCTGAAGCTTTTAACTTAACTCTTTACTACTTTGGTACACTAAGCGATTCTTCTCATGGCAGATTCTCCTTTTTATTGCGTTCCTTTCGAATAAAAACATCTTTATTTCTATGTTGTATTTGCAAATCCATTAAAGGATAGGAAGCTGATAACACATTGATTTTACAAGCTGCGTAATAAATTATTTCCAGGGTTTTATGGTCGCAATGAAAGCTGGGTGGGGTTTTTATTTTCGCGGTTCTACCGTGTTTACACACCGGCTTATGCAAGGCTTTAAAAATTCAGTCGATATGCTCGTTGGACAAACTCATGCATGAGTTCTTTTAGTTTTTGTATTTTTTATTTACAAACCAACCGATATTGTGAAAGCAACTACTTTATTTGTAGTTTGGTCATTTCCGATCATCCTGGTGATAGACGAGTTGCGACTTTTCGGCATTTTCATTGATAATACATATAATTTGCCTACCTGTTATTTTATAGTTATAAAAAAGCACGATAAGTCTGAAAAAAAGACCAGGTAGAAAATCGGAAACGACCAAACTGACCAGAAGGTATTTTTACTTTGGTCTGACAAACATGTTCCAGCTTTTCATTATAATCAGTGGTTATTTTATAGGTTATTTCCAACTTAATTTTAACTTTATATCCATAACAGTATATAAGAAACAAAACAATATGTCCGATAAACCAAAGCAGCGAGCTTAGTTAGACCAGATTGATGATTGGAAAAGACCAAACTGCTACCGAAGGACATTTAAACACGTATCAGCTTTTCGCATTTTCAAAGTTGTTTTTGGGATATTTATTACGTTTAACTTGATACTTATAAAAGTCCACAAAAAAAACAAAAAACAATATAATAGTCTGATAAGCCAAAATAGCAAACTCAGGCAAACGAGGATGGTTGGCAAAGACAAAAAAAATAGAAAATTCTGCCCTTAATTTGTCGCATTGTTTTTTATAAATAAATATTTGTTTATGCTATGTTTTGAATTGGGAATATCAATTAGATGTAAACACACTTAATCCTTAATCCAAAACAAGGATAAAGGATTTTTCGATGTTTAATTTTTAAGGAATTTAAAATGTTTATTCAGTCTCATTTGAATTCTGAAGATAAACTGTTTACTTTTCATCTTTGTTTTGTTAATTTCAATTTTTAAACTTAAAAATGACACTTAGTGCTGACGATGTTGCGCATGGTGTGGCACTTATTGATGATGGACGTCCCATCAAGTATGAGGCTATTGACATCTCAGTTCCCAACGAAACACTGCGAGACGCCGTTAGACGTCTTCAAGAAGCTGAGTCCTACCATAGAAGGCCCGGTTCTGGACGCCCTAGGGTAACAGAACCACACGATTACCTTTTCTTGTCTTTTAGAATTTTGCGAAAATGGCACCTTAATGGTTGTCAAGCGATTCATCAGCTCCAGGAAGTACGAGGTGTCCAAATTTCTGAACGCACTGCTCGAAGAAGATTAAATCAGTATGGACTGATGGCTTTTCACCACGGAGTTGCACGGCTCGCATTTCCTCGAGAATACAACCATTGGTCCTTTGGACGATTAGACTGCTGTACTTTTTACAGATGAGTGTAGATTTGCTCTATTATCTCCAGAGGGCGTGAAAGAATGTGGAGAAGGCGAAATAAAAAGTACGAAGTCTGTAATTTTTCCCAGAGCCAACCTTTTCAACGTAGCTCAGTGAGGATGTGGACGGGAATTTCAATGGAGAATCGCAATTTTGTCACATCATGCGATGCCTATCCTCGATGAAATCAGCGACAATCCTATTCTAATGCACGATAATGCCCGTCCACATGTCGCTCGCATAGTACAAACGTACCTACAGCAGCATAACGTCAGGGTCTTAGCCTGGCCAGTCCGTTCTCCAGACTTGAACCCCAACGAAAATTTATGAGATAAGCTCAAAAGACGAATACGAGCACGTCCGTCACTTCCTGATACACTCCACGATCTTGAAAGTACGATGATGGGCTACCCTCCAGCAAAGAGACATTTCCAGACTGGTAGAAAGTATGCCGAAGCGTCTTCGCGATATAATTCAGGCAATAGGAGGAAATACGCGATATTGAAATGGTAATTAAAAATCTAAAACAAAATTAAAACAAATTTTAACTGTCGGTATTTTTTTTAATTTTTCATTTTCTTTAGCAATTTACTTTTTTAAACAAAGATTCAATTATTAATCGTTAAAAACGTGAAATTTTGATTAATATATAAAAATATATACAAATCAAGTTATATTACAAGTGGGCGGAATTTTTTGCCTGTTAGTCTATTTCAGACACGTTTCCGCTTTTCGTTATCTTCAGTGGTGGTTTTATGAGTTATGTATAACTTCATTTAAACTTGATACTTATAAAAACACACAGGAAAGCAACACAGCGTGTCTGACCAACCAACACAGCGAGCTTCGCAGACCAGGTTATAGTAACGACCAAACTCGTACGGAAGGTCAATCTGAATGCTGCATTGTTAAACTTCGGGCTGGGAGTTAAAGCCTAAAGAAGAAATCATTTATTTCATTCTAGTCTCGTCAAGCCGTGGCATTGTTTAGTTTAAGCTTACAACTGGTTTGGGATTAGCCTGGTACAACTCTTGTTGAATTCTAATAAGAAACAAGAAACTCGCCAGTTCTAATTTAATTAGCTTTTTGAATTTCTTTTTAATTTCCCTTTCTTTCATCTTTTTGTTAAATTAATTTCCAAACTTTTTTTTTGTAAAGAACAATTTCTAGTATTAAATTATGGTAATGTTGGAAAAAAACAGAAAATTTGTATTAAGAAAAAAAGGAATTTTATCCTTTTTAAGGATCATCGGAATCTGGCCAACATCTTTTAAAAGTGGCATCAAGGAAATCTCTTTCGGAAAATAAATCCTTTAGAGGGTTACTAAGAACTGGGGGAAAGCTTATAATTCCAAAGCCCTTCTCTTCATTTACCGTAAAAACCTTGAGATCATCTATTTTCTCGGACGATTTGATGTATTTCACTGCGTGTTAATTTTTACCACACCTCAAATTGTATGACCTTATAACGATAGAGGATATAACCTTCCGCACATCGACCTGAATAGATCTATTGTGCTCTTATATTTGTTTTATAACACAATGGCCAGCTTCACGTTGTTAATCAACCTCCATAACCTTGCTAGAGGCTCCTTAGTATAGGATCTCGCTTGCGGAGTTTCCTCTCCTCGTAGCAAGAATTTACACCTGGATAGATCCACACAAAAACATAAAACGTGTTCTGCCATCTTCTTCCTGGCAGTATCTTCTTTTGTCTGTACTCCTATCCGGTGCGTGTGCCATCTTAGTGCCCAGTCAGGAGTCCAACCAGAATCCTGGTTCTCTTGCGGTTACATTCCAGTAATTCTTTTTAAGTCACATTGCATACCTCATGCCTGGGATATTTTCCATAGGTTTTGGACTCTCAAAGTATTGGGATGTATTGCGGCAAGGCGCTAGGCGACAATAGAGTTTGAGGCATTCGTAGTGATATAAATATAACTGCTACTAACTCAAAAAAACCCATAGAACTTGTTCTGGGTCAGTTCCTCACTGAAGATTGCGTATATTTTACAAGAACGTTATTCTTTTATTTGGCTAACTATTCCCTAAAATTTCTACTCCACTTTGTCAATTAACATGTGGCCATATCAATGAAGAGGTTTTCATTTCCTATCATTTACAAAATGAAACGGGATCATTTATTTGAATATTATTCTTTTCCTTCAACAAGAACCGAACTAATGTTAAATAATAACGATAAAAGCTCCGATCCCTCGGAGGAAGTTCAAACGGAGCTTCGTCACTTATCTAGAAACATATCGGTTTTTGATACTATCGGATGGAGGAAAATTACGTTTCTTTGTGCGTTTATATCCGCTCGTATACTACCAATAATTCTACGTAGAGCCATGGATTTAGTCTTCTTTTAACAATATAAGTATGGCCCAATGAATCTTGGCCCGTGGAATTACTCCCGCAGGAGTTCTGAAAGGGGACTTCTTTTTTCTCTCTCTCTCTTACAACACTAGACCTAATTTCATTTCCCCAGGCTACGGTTTACTGTTATTTCAGTTTTCCTCATAATTTTAGTCGGTTATGTGATTTCAAGGAAAAAAAGATGCCTTGTAAAAATTGTCGGAATAACGATAAACCAAATTCGATATGATTCTGGAGTTTCGACTGTTAACTCGAAAAGGTTTCATTTTCTTAGTTTTCCACCATTCACGTGCCAAGCATCAATCATGTTCCTCTTGGATAATTGGAAGGATATAATGTACGTCACTCAGTATATGGAGGTTATATGAATGTTATATTATAAGGTGGCAGAGGTTATATGAACCCCCGGGATACCGAAATTTTTGAAGACAAAATAATTTTAAAATACACACGAATTTTACTTTACATACTATTTCATACCAACTCCTAACTGCTTTAATGCTTTAAATAAAGAGTTCATTTCAAATTAAAAAAGGTTAATTTAAATTTAAAAAAGGTTCATTTCAAATTAAAAAAGATTAATATGAATTTAAAAAAAGGTTTATTTGAAATTAATGCGGTTAATTTGGAGTTAAAAAGGGTTAATTTCAAATTTAAAAGAGTTAATCTGAAATTAAAAAGAGTTCATTTGAAATTACTGCGGGTTAATTTGGAGTTAAAATGGGTTAATTTCAAATTTAAAAGAGTTAATCTGAAATTAAAAAAGGGTCTTTCAAATTGATAACGGTTAATGTGTCGCAAAAAAGAGTTAATTTGAAATTAAAAAGTATTCAGTTGGCATTTAAAAGGGTTAATTTGAATTTAAAAAGAGTTGATTTGAAATTAAAAAAGGGGTCAATTTGAAATAAAACAAGGTCAATTTTGAGTTAAAAAAAGTTAATGTGAAGTTAAAAAAATGTTTATTTGAAATTAAAAAAGGTTAATTTGAAGTTAAAAGGGTTCATTTGAAATAAAAAAGTGAATTGAAAATTATTAGTTTATTAGTTATTAATTAGTTAGTTTGGTGGGAAAAAGAATTAATTTCATATTAAAAAGGGTCATTAAAAATTGTCTTAACTTGTTACTCATTTATCGTTTTTGTCATATAATGAAACATTTTATGCTTTGATATATATTATTTATGTAATATTTTAAATTGGTACGGGGATATCTCTTCTAGGCGCTCGCTGCACCATGTTTTGCTGAGTTGCTGGTGGCGGGTTGTTGCTGCAGGTCGTCTCAAAGGGGCATAGGATGTGAGGCCAACTACACACAAACGGGATTCGAACCCACGACCTTCGGGTCAATACGACGCTGCTCTAACCATATGAGCTATCGTGACTTCGATCCACTCGGATACCAACTCCCTATCCCTATCTCAACCTACCTTTCGGATTTTCTTTCCTTTTTGCCATTTTTCAAATGCCGTGTAATCAAGATTCGATTCTCGACGACAAATGAAATGGCCACGGAGAGCTCTTAGTGAAGATATATTTCGTTTTACTTATTAAATTGTAAAAATTCCATTATATTTCGTGGTCCGATTGACCAAATAACTTCTATCAATTAATTATTCTTTTTATGTAAGGTCTTGGTTGAAAAGCTAGCATTGAAAAATGGCAAAAAGGAGGGAAAATTCGAATGGTAGGTTGACATGGGGAGTTGGTGTCCGAGTGGATCCAAGTCACGATACTTCAAGTGGTTACGCGGAGGTGCAAAGGTCGTTGGTTCGAATCCCGCCCGTGACACTAGTTTTTTCATTTCAACCAATGCCTTACATAAAGATTAATTGATTCAAAGAATTTACTTGGTCAATCGGACCACGAAATATAATGGAATTTTTACAATTTGAAATGAATAACGTTGGAAGAAATAAACGGGATGCGTTGCCCTACCCTGTTAATAATCCTGACGAATCATTTCACTATGGTTTTTTTCTGGTAAATAGTACTTTTAGTATGAACTTACTCGGTGTCAACTATCTTTAAAGCAAAATTACTAGTCCTAGAATACTGCAAGGTTACAATTGTAATGCTACTGTTGGATAGGCAGGCAGCTCTAAAGGCTCTCCAAGCCTACGATATCAACTTAAAACTAGTGTAAAACTGTCTTAAAACCCTAATTAACTGAAAGGTACAAATGCCCTGACGCTAATGAGGTGGTCTCAGATCATGTGGGAATTTCAGACGAGACAAGAAGACAGCCTCAAAACTAGTCAGCCAAAATCCATTTTTTAGCTTAAACTATAACAACATTAAAAAAGAATTGGAATGTTGGACCTCGACACAATACCTCTGAGAAGAAAAAAAATCTTTAGCAGAGCTCGAATACAATATACGAAAGTTTAAGTATAAAAGACGAAAAAATAGTCAAAAAGTTGCTAGTGTCATATCTCGTTTTCCGAAAAACTCACTACTTAGAAAGAAAAATAATATTGTTACCATATGCTGGTTTTTAATACTGCAATAATTAAAAGTACAAAAAAATTATTTTTCAGACGGTAACAAATATTTTCATTTGCTCTTTTTCGTTGTTTTTAAGTCGACTGCAACAATTAAGTTTACTTCGTGTTGAACTGGCGTTCAGTGAGGGGCTTCATACTTTACACCTTCGTCACAATATTTATACAAGAAGAAAAATAATAAGTAACAATTTTTCCATTTCCAGAAATTCGTAACTTAATGTTGTGCATTATTTATTTACAGTCAAAAACAACATTAACTAGTTGGTATGCCTGCGACTTTTGTTTTCTGTGTATTCACCTATCAAATAAAACAACATACTGAATCAAATAAACACAATACTGAACAACATACTTCGTTATTATTTGGAGGTCGTTAGGTGCGGTCTGGTGTGACGTAGGTTTTAGAAAAACACTTTCTTTACCGTGCCAACGTTTCGATCTTTATTGAGATCATCTTCAGGCCATTATCTTGGCACTCTCAACACGACACACAAGAATGACACATCTACACGGAAAATAATTTGAGCCCTGAAGATGATCTCAATAAAGATCGAACGTTGGTACGATAAAGAAAATGTTTTCCTAAAACCTACGTCACACCAGACCGCACCTCACGATCTCCAAATAATCATTGGCTAACGGTCACTAAACACCACACATTCGATATAACTCTCCACTAGAACCACCGAATATTTGACGTGTTATTTTCATTTCCAGCCCTTTCCATCACTCAGTTTGATTAGAGTCTCAAAGGGTTTGATGGCGCAAGTTACAGGTATTTAAGGTCGGTTTAATTTATTAAAAGCAAGGATCATTGGGGGTCAATTCTATCTGTTTATCGGTTTATATTACGTTCCAGCCCACGTTTCTATTTCTTCCACAGTTGTATTAAAAACGAATAGGAAAGGCTTATAAAGGCACTAATGAGGTCCTTTTGCAAAAGGTCTATTACTTTCCTAATCGGATCTGTCCGTTCGTAGGAGTGATGTTTGCCAACAGCCGAATGGAAAGGGGCTGCACAGTGATATTTACGATAACAAATTGGGTACATAATAAGTAGTCACGCTCGGGCCTAATAGTAAAAATCATTGATGATTTCGGTTCTGAGAATCAGATCCATTCAAATTCACAGGCTCGGAAAATCTCTCGTTTGGACATTTGGCAACTAAGTGTTACTTTTGCCAATTTTCGTTTTGTGTCCTGGAATAAAATTGCTTATCCTTTACATCATTGAGCTATCATCTTTCACCGTTCAGTTTATTTGATATTGAATTAATTATATAAAGCAAAATAATTGAAATTAGCAAAGACAAATTCTTCTAAATACTGGTAAATTATTTAGTTCAATTCGCTTGTCCTAAACTTATGAAATTGTAATTTATTTAGCTACAATTAGACTGGTTATATGGATCGAAAACCAATTTGGACATGACCCTTTATATCCAATTCAACAAATCATCGCTGAGAATTTTTTTCTCCAAACGATGAGCCCTTTCACACAGAAGGGCTTAACGTTCACAATCCCGTTTGGACGTCGCAGACCACTTTACACAATATTTTTCCAAATTATTAACGATTAAAATTAAAAGGGACCAATAGGAATCGGCCTCCCTGACCTCTCTGTCTCCGCTACTCTTAAACTATATTGATATTATTATATAATTGTTCATTATTTTTGGATAAGATTTAGATATTTTGCAGAAGCACGATGATGGATGCTGGTCTGCGAGTCGGTGATTAAATGTTGAACCGGTGAGGATCCATTCAGCTTTCAACCTCACTTAAGATTGCGTTTATGTAGTGCAACAAACCCGGGAGTGAATACAGACCAAGAAGTGGTCCAATGCAGGTTCAGCATGAAATACCAAAAGTTGAGGAAAAAATTAATCTGTGATGTAAAAACTTGCATGGTGGATATCCCCGTACCAATTTAAAATATTACATAACAAATAGTATATCATAATAAGCATGAAATGTTTCATTATTTGACAAAAACGACGATATGAGTTGCAAGTTCACTTTGCCACTTCCAGTCTCTCGGAATGGACTCTAAAGCCCGGGAGACTATTCTCTGAGAAGCGCCAACTGCCTCTGCGATATCCACTCGCCGATGACCTCGATGACTCATTCTCACAACAATATTGCAAACTTCTGGTTCAAGTTGTCTTTCCACAGTTAAACTGGATTAAAATGGAGAAAAGACGACAAAAGGCGTGTGTTTAGAAAATGAGTAATCTTCATGTTTATTATTCTTAAGTAAATCCGTTATTAAAAATGAGGATTAACAAATTTTTTGTTTTTTGGTTTGTATTTTCTATTTTATTTTATCCAACTAACAAGAATATATCGGTTAATTTCATTAAAATTAATAGAATAAGAATAAATTACAAACATCCATTTTTGCACAGTTTATTTAGATAAATAGTATAGGTTAGATAGATAACTAGATAGATAAAAAAGAGTGGGAGATCGCAACAGCAGAAGTTATATCAACCCTCGGGGTTGCCGGGGGGGGGGAAAGCAGGGCCGCTGGAATCGAACCCGTGACCTTTTCCTTACAATGATGAGCGCCGTGTCAACGCCTAAACCATTTCGGCCACCGACGCCCACTACGTCCTATTTCAAAACGTTTTCCTATCAACGCACCGTTATTATTTTTAATTAATCAAACAAGTAAATAGTGAGAAAATTCTTTTTAAACAACACACCAAGTATCAAAATAGGATAACCATTAACAAATGAATTAACAAAAATATAAAAAAATGAGATTAACAAGAACAATGCAACAGTAGTAATTGAATTATCACAAATTGTCTTATAGTATCACAGCTCTGCTAGAGGAAACAATAAATATATCACAGATCCTAAATTTATGTATTGTGCCTAATCCTTGTTCCATGGAAAGTTAACATCATACACTCCTACATCCCTACAAGTAGTGTTCTTGCTGGTGGAGAGACCCATAAAAAATTTCCTGGACAGACGCTTTAATTCGGACTTAATATACTCCACTCCCGTTCTCTGATGGAAGAGGCCAATTCTAGTGTATCGAGGTAGTGAGGTTATAAATCATAGAAATTTATTTTGGATCACTTACAGTTTTTGGATGTTCGATTCGCACGTGTAATTTCATGCTGGGCAAGCAGGATAGGTTTAATAGCTACTTTATAAATAATTAGGTTATTTTCAAAGCTCATTCCACACTCACGGGCCATCAGGGGAAATAAGGCTTTTATGGCTATTTTACCTTTCGTAACTATATCATTTATATGCCTAGAGAAGTTAAATTTTCGGTCCAGAGTTAAACCCAGGTACTTTACCCCCTCGCACCACTCGATTTTGTGTCCGTGAATGGAAATGATCCCTGAATATTTGTCGTCGTTTTGTGAAAAATACGGCCTCTGTTTTGAATATATAATTTCTACGTAACTACCTTTTCAAAATGGATTTTTTTTGTAAAGGTAAACAACCATTGGGGTTAAAGTGCCTATATTACATTAAATTATTCACTTGACTATATTTACGTATAACAATTAAATTTTGTTGGGCAATCCAGCCTCACGCAAAAACATCAGTCTGTCATATCTCGACATTCACTCAGAAATCCCGACAAGCTATCCGGCAAACTATGACTCGTGGAGGGCAATTATTTCATACAAAACACAAGCAATTGTTTTACAGTTACTATTGCTTCCCCCTAGTTCCCTAGCCTAGGAGTGATTACTTTTTTTTGTGGCTTTGCTTATATGTATACGGCCAGTGTCCCGTGTTGCCAGCGACACCACCCGCCCGACCCGCGCGAGCCGACCAAAGCCACCCCCGGTAAGAGACCTAGAGCACCCACCCTGACTTATTTTTTTTTACCATTGGGAACTCCGCCCTCTCTTACGGGTGCATTGGGAGGATATAAATAAAAACCACTTACATCGCTTTACAGCGCTGTGGAAAAGTCCACATCCTCCCCGCAACTTGGTGCAAAAGGCGCCCTGAGCACTCCACTCCTCCCACCGACGGCCGCGCGGGCAGGCCTCCCGGATATATATTATTGTTTGAATAGTCTATATATCTATTCCGCTATCTTCTAGGAAGTCAAAAATATATCTGTATATAACACCACTACTTGTTGCCAACAATGTTTCATAGCTGAACGGCTTGATCACCTCTTTCCGCTGGAAGATCCGTCTTAAAAGATTCTCTCTTTCTGTCTCATATTCAGGACAGAAAAAGACAATGTGCCTCATGTTCTCCGGCTCATCACACGTGGAGAAATTTGGCGACGGCCTAAACCAATTCGATGTAGGTAAGATCCACAAATGCCGTGATTTGTTCTTAAGCGCGTTGAGGCAGAAAAATTTTTGTTGCTTCCGTACTCTGTCGAAAACCATGGAGCGATATTTATTTCCGGAAACAATGATCGATAAAATGACGCCGCCGAACAACTGTTGTACCAAATGCTCCAGGTTTTACCCATTTATTAATCCAGGGAACGTTTGGTGTCAGACTTTGGCAATTTGATGTCAATAAAATCCCCGTCCTTTGTTGCTCGTTTAGCTAACAAGTCCACGATTTCGTTGCTCTTTATACCACAATGCCCCCTACTCCAGCAGAAGACTACAGTTTTATTTTGCGATTTGAAGTTAAACGCCTTGTCTATTACTTCCGTTATTAAATAATCGCATTTGGAGTTTGGGTGGAAGTTTTCTATTTGGGCGATGACACTTTTGCTGTCTGTTATAATGCAAAATTTGTTGTCACCTAGCGTCATCAGATAATCAAGGGCTGGCTGAATTGACATAGCTGTCGATTGCCCCTTGGGTCAAACCTCAGTGACTGGGTGGATAAGACCGAGGTCTGAAAAGCTCCAATTGCCGGTAGACGACGAGAAGTTATATACTCAACTCTGCACACGTTGTATGTATGTACGTACATGGGCAGATTTGAGCTTATGTAAATCCGTAATCTGTGTTCTCCCTGAAAGGATTTGAATCTCATAAGGTAATCGAGGTTAAAACGACGTTCACGTTACAAGAAGGTTCAAGCAAAGACTGAAAATGGATTTTAATCTATTCTGTAGCTTGTAGTTATAACGGAATTTATAATTGTATCTGTAACGAAAAATATAATACGGAGGGAAAAAGATTTAAAGCTAAAAATATGCGACACAGTTTGTTTGACATCAAAGGCAGTTTGTAAAGACCGGGGACCCGTTGTCGTCCCTGCGTCTGACAACTCCTTGACTTCGAATGAAGTTGTTACCGCCCACTTTGTTACGTCGATACCCTTGTCTCCCCATTTTCAATGTCGATTATTAAAGCTCGTGCACAATGAAAATTTATTAAATTGTTAGTGCAGTTTATCACGGGCTAACAGGTGTAATAATTGGGTTCATTAGTGAGCTTCGAGGGAGGCAAGTTTCTTATGCCCCTTATGCAACTTTCCTACAAGTTTGTTTAAATTGAAACTGGTCTAAAAATAAAATTTAATTTAATATATTTTCACGATAAATATATTTTCTACGTCTCTAAAGAAAAAGTGTGTTTTTAACAATTCTGAAAAAAATATAACTTCTTATTTAAATTTTTAATAACTTCTATAAATTTAGCCATAAACAAATTGTGTAAAACGAATAAATCAACTCGCCAAAACCCTTTTTAAAATTTTTCTTTTTAATTATATAACAAAACACGTGGCTTTTTTTTAGATTTATGGCCGGCAAAATACATTGGTCACCTTCAGCCCTCTCTTTTTTTAGCTTTGCATTTTTTCTCATCTTTCTCGCGTTTTAAACCTACTAATTTATTTTATTATTACTCCAGCTAAGTTATGATGTTTTATGATATAAAGGTAGCCAACTCTCTTCTTCCTTCATTATCTTTCTAGCCTCTCAGGATTTCCTCAATTGTGAATAAAATAACACAATTAGCTAACCCAAATACACAGAAACAGATAAAATCATGTTGCTCTCGTTAACATTTTCACTACCCCAGAGTACTTGCTAGTCCAGGGGGTAATTAGGGATAAGCCAATGAAGGCATTCGTACCAATAAATTCGCTTATTAACCAAATGGAAGGCTATTTTTGTCAATTAGCTTCGTAAAAAAAAATTTAAAAATCATAAATTTCTATTGAGTTTAAATTAGCTTTGAAAATATGAAATAAAATGTTTGTAAAATAATTAAATCACGTTTTGTCCGTCATTTTCTAACAAAACAATAATACTCACTTTTACATTATTTTACGATTACGGGGCTGATTATCCTTGTATGGTATGAAAAACGATTGTATTTTCAAAAATCAAGCGTTTTATGGCCCAAATTTAACATTCGACAACAAACTTATTTTAACTTTTTTTTCTGTGTGAGGCTGCGTGCAACAATTCGGCGTGTCTTGCAAGACCTGCCGGTCGTGACGGTTTAGCATTCGGCGCGCCGTGAAATTTTCTATGTTCTAATACCTACTACACTGCCCGTAAAAAAACCGACCACCTTTTGGACGGAAAAATAGCCAAATTTGGAAATGCATATTTTCTTACCCTTTTTAGTCACGGACCGGCCCTAGTTCTCAGTTTTTAGAAAATTTTACGCTGAACAAGATAACTTTTTTTTGCCGAGCTTCAGTCATTCATCCCTCCATTCAAAAAATCCGGAGCATGTTAGTTTTTGCAACTTTTACGAACACTTCAAATTGAGCTGTGGAGCCTGGAAATTGACATGGAGCGGCGCCCTATAGCCATCGGTAAGAAATTTTAATAATCTTTCAATTGGTCACCTTTCACTTTGCCCGATTTCTCAACCGTTTTCGAGTTATTCGCGATTTTTGAGCAAAAAACGCGATTTTTACGAGCTCATGGAAAAACCGATCACTCTCTCTCTCCTGACCTAGCGCATTTACAAAGTTAGCCATTTTTTCGTGCAAAAACCATGTGGTCAGTTTTTTTATTGGTTGTGTACTTCATAATTGATTTAGTTTACTTTCGTGGTAAATGTGTACTGTATTCGTTAATAATGAGTCTTATCTCTAAGCCGTTGCTTATATGAATATCAATCAACCAATTTAAAGAAAAAATTAAACAAACTTCGTTGTAAAGTGGGCCAGAAAGGATGACAATGAAAACTGGCTAATGTGGTTGTTATTACTTCTTTTCTTTTCTTACGCCAGTAAATATTAAGTCAAATAATATTAATTATAGTTGTTCCATAAGATGCAAGGATAAATTGTTAGTTAAATTTTAATTTATTACTAAATGATTTTCCAGGTTTTGTTGAATTTTCTTTCAAACCATCATAATCTTGCATTATGACAATTATGACAAACATTTTTTTTATTAAAACCCACGAATTTCTGTTTTCGTTTAATTTGATTTATATTAAATTAATTATGTTGTAATTGATTATGATGAAGAAGATGATCATGATCATGGTTCCTTAGAAATTGGGAGTCTTAATTCTTCAAGAACCGCAGCCTTCTGGCTTATTGTATATTCGAACTTCCTTAGTTCAGAGAAATCGACTCGATCCTTTTCCTAAGTAGAACTAGGCCATCGACTGTCGTTGCTGCAATTCCATTCTCTGGGGTTTCTTTGCATCTTATGAGTTTGTTTTGTAGTGTAACTTCATTTTATGATTTTCCAAGTCATAAGCTTTGATGGCATCTATTTCAGCTACGTTCACATATGATGGAATTTTATTTTACATGCTTTTATGTCATACCATCTCCGATTTTAATGCTTTAATGAAAGGGTTCGTTTCAAATTAAAAAGGTTAACTTGAAATTAAAAAAGGTTCATTAATGTTATATAATGTTAAATTTTCATGTAGCTTTCTAGTAGCCCAATTATATTATATTTTAGAAAAATTCTCAAAAACACAGAAATTTTACTTTACACGCTTATACACTATGGTATTGTGACAAAAAAATAGGGTTTTATAATATCATGTTTGTAAGAGAGGAAAGTGGTTTTTTTGCCCCAAAATCAATTTTTTATTTGTTTATTTTCTCGCCTCTATCAGCTTCCTTTTCTTGTGAGGAGGTATGTAACCTTGTAATAAGATGGATACATTTTTATTAGTTAAAAAATTTGGTGAAAATCAGCAGTGAGTGTTGTTATTACGAGCGTGTATTTAGTGCCGGGGATTAAGCGATAACGCGATCGCTTGGACCGTGCCAGAGGTCGCCGAAGAGAACAGTGCGGAAAACACCTACGAGTGGGCAAAACGAATAGAGATTCTTCGGAAAACAGCTCGTCCGGATTTTTCCTTCGTGGGCATTTCCATTTTTGGAGTTTCCACCGGGCGCCTTTCTCACCAGACCACGGCGACGAGCGAGGACCGTCTGTTCGCGGTTTTCGGACAGGATATAGAGGCGTCCCCAATTCTCCGGAGATTTTCTCTTTTTGGAGCGGATTTCGGCAGGACTGGAGCCCAGGAGGACTCGGCGGATGGTTGTGGCTGGACCTACGATTCCCAAGTAAAATTGTTGGTTTACGGGAAAGACTGCATGAAGAAGTGATTTTTGTTTGTTTTAATTTTAGCGATTTTCTATTGTTAATTTAGATGATTAAGTTTTAATTCTTTTAAGTTAGTCCAGATCTGGTTTATTGTTTATTTTATAGCTGGTTAAGGAAACAAAGTACTTATTTTAATTTCACTCTGCTTAGGAATAATAAATCGCCCCATTGTTAAGAGGATTCTCATTTCTTTTTTTTGTGTTTTATTTCCCTCCTTATATACTATAATCGTATATATAATTATTATAACCTCCTTTTTTTTGTTTGACTTGATTACTTTGCATGGCCAGGTACCTCGTAAATATATGAATAATCATTTAAGCTGAGGGAATTCGAATGCGATAAGGAGAAGGTAAGGTTGCTGATCAGGACCCGCCGTGTTAGGCTGGCTTTATCCTGGCCCAAGCCTAGTGGCCTTGCCTGGAGTGCACCCCCCCCATGGCGAGTGTCCGCCATGGAATAAAGTAAATCTTTTATTTTTTTTATAGAAAATACTACTTTCCTCTCATATATTGATTGTTTTGTTTATTTATTTATTTTTCTCAAATTTATTTAGAGTACAAACAAGAATATATTTTTTAGTTAAAGGAGTTCCCCATTACTCTGGACGCATAAAACGGGGTGGCGCCCAACTCACCAATATTTCTTTGGTTTTTAATAGTTTTTTATTTTTATTTTATTTTTTTAAATATATTTTGTGTATTGCCCCTCCACTCTTCCCCCCCCACTCACGACGAGCTACCGGGATAAATTTTTCTCTGACCCGAAACAACTTTTGGGTGTAACAGTATTTAAAAATAAAATGTTTATTACCTAATTATAGAAAAAAAAGAAAATTCGAAAAACCTTGTTTGTCCCCTTTAATACCGATAATAAACGATTACACCTCTGGCACTAATCACATTCGTTAAACGCCTCTGCATTCCTTGAAAAAGATTTCTGACAAAATCCACAGGAATTCTTTCCTATTCGTCAAGAACAGCCGTTTCCAACTGTTCTTGGGTGTTAGGACCTGGGTTTCCCCGTTGTACTCGTCGCTTAAGTTGGTCACAAATGTGTTCGATTGGGTTCAAATGTCGACTTCGAGCTGGCCACACAAAGCACGCAAATCCATCCTCTTTCGGTAGTCATCCACAATACGTACTCTATGGGTCTGGTATTATCCTGCATTAGCAATCAACACCGATGTGGGGGGCAAATGGCACTACGTGTTCTTTGATTTTGTCTTATTTTTATGTGAAGTTAGAGTTCTTCCTCGCACTACGACCAATTCGGTGCGGGCGTCCAAGGTAATGTGTCCCCAGAACATCAATGACCCTCCGTGGAATGGCACTTGAGGAACCATAGGCATGGGGCGTACCTTTCTCCTGAGTTTCTCCATATGAAATTACCCTCATCTGAAAATTTGGTGCCAACTCTCACCTCATCGGTATAGAGAACTCGTCCCCAATCTTCCATTCTACAATTCACATGTTCCCGTACGAATTAAAGTCTGGCCATTTTCTGAGCCGTGGTAAGAAAAGGTCCATGAGCCGAGTGCAGGGCCCTGAAATTATTTTCATTGAGCCTTCTTTTTACAATCCTGGAGGAAATCGAAACATTTCGGACTAGTCTTATCAAATTTCTTATCTCATATCCCGTAATGCTGCGGTTTCGTAGGGCCTGAAGACGGATGATTCGTCTCTCTCGCCGTAGACCGTAGGTTGACCCTCTGCTGGGTTTCTAGAGTGAAATCCTCTTTCTCTGAAGCGCCGAAGAAGCCTTCGTATGTAAAGTGATTAACACTCAGTCTCTGGTACTTCGCGGTGGCTTTATCTTTCCTCTAATAATATCATAATCCTCACACTGTCATACTCAATCAAATGCCTTACAGGTGCAGTTGAACAATGTTTAAGAATAAGAATAATATCAAACAAAATCAACGAAGGACAAAATTACAGCGAACTTTAGGCGTAGCAGAATGGAAGGGGGAGTAATGCTGCTTTTTGGGCAAATGGGATTAACCAGTACAAAAGTAAACAAAGGAAGTAAACAAAGCATTATGTTTATTTGGATTACGATAGCTTCTAATTATCTGTAAGTAGAAAGATAATGGGTTTAAATTTAATTAACGCTTAAATTAATGCTTTAAAGAAATAATTAATTTGAAATTAAAAAAGTTAACGTGCAATAAAAATCGGTAATTAATTTTATTTAATTTTTACATGTCTTCTAATAAACTAATTATGTTCTATTTTAGAAAGATTCTCAAATATACAAGAATTTTACATTACTGGCTTTTTATATCATACCATCTCCTAAGTGAAAAGGTTCAAAGGGTTAACGTGAAATTAAAACAGGTGTTGATGGTTTGTTGGTGAGAGTGACCCGGTGCCAGTAAAAAAGGATTAATAGAAAATAAACAGAGTTAATTTGAAATAAAAAAGGTAATTTAAGATGATAAAGGTCCATTCAAAATTAAAACGTGTTAGTTTGTAATTATTTAAAAGTTTAATTTGATATTAAAAATGTAATTAAAGATGAAAACGGATTAATTTAAAATTTTAAAATTAAAAAGGGTTAATTTGTAGTTAAAAAGATTAATTGACAAAAAAATTAATATTAAAAAAAGCTTGATTTAAAAATAAAAAGGTTAATTTGTTTAAAAAAGTTTAATTTGACATTAAAAAAGTTAAATTCATGGATAAAAAGAGTTAATTTAAAAGCATTAATTTGTAGCTAAAAAAGTTAATTTGACATTAGAAAAGTTAAAAATTATAATTTTTACAAACTGAACATTAAAATTTTTTAATTCAAAGTTACAAATAGTTGGTTTAAAATTAAAAAGGGTATTTTTATTTAAAAAGATTAATTTATAGTTTAAAAAGGTTATTTTAAGGTTAAATTGGGTAATTTTTGTAGTTAAAAAGGTATTTGCAGTAGTGTTATCTTAAGGTTAAAAAGGGTTAATTTGTAGTCACAAAGGTTGATTAGACATTACAAAAGGTTAATTTATGGTTAAAATGTAGTTTAAAACGTATATTTGACAGTAAAAAAGGTAAATTTAAAGTTGAAAAGGGTTGCCTTAAAATTAAAAAAGGGTAATTTTCGGTTAAATAAAGTAATTTGTAGTTTAAAAAAACGTTATTTTAAGGTTAATACGGGTAGTTTTTGTAGTTAAAAAGGTATTTGCATTAGTGTTATCTTAAGGTTAAGAAGGGTTAATTTGTAGTCACAAAGGTTGATTAGATATTACAAAAGGTTAATTTTTGGTTAAAATGTAGTTTAAAACGTATATTTGACAGTAAAAAAGGTGAATTTAAAGTTGAAAAGGGTTGCTTTAAAATTAAAAAAGGGTAATTTTCGGTTAAATAGAATAATTTGTCGTTTTAGAAAACGTTATTTTAAGGTTAATACGGGTAATTTTTGAAGTTAGAAAGGGTAGTTTGCATTAAAAAAGTTTTCCAGGTTAAAAATGGTTAATTTGTCGTTATAAAGGTTAATTGGAGATTATAAAGTTAATTTAAGGTTAAAATGGTTAATTTGTTTTTAAAAAGGTTAATTTTACATTAGAAAGGTTAATTTAAGAGGAAAAAAGGGAAATTTGAAGGAAAAAGGCATAGTAACCAGTTTAAACCACAGAAAATGGGTTTATCCCGCACCAACACCTTTAACCGGTTTTAATTTCAAATCTTTAAAGAATTAAAAACGTAGGAGATGGTATGATATAACATAAGCATGTAAAGTAGTGTTGTAAAGCTGTTTCCACGGAAGAAAAGCTAATTAATTATGGCCTATTAAAATGTACATAACACCGGTTTTCACGAAGATAATCAGTCCCGAAATCCTGAAATTGTTATGAAATTATGCATTACAACGATTGTCATACCATACAAACCAAATACCTTAATGGGATACGCATGAGCCGGCCATAAAGTGGATAAGCTCACCTGATTTTCCCGAAATCCAGGAGGTCTAGCAGGCAGAAAAAATTTGTTCATTTTTACAAAAGATGGACGTGTTCTATGTTCCGTTTTCGGCTTTTAAAAGGGAAGCCATCGACATCCTAAAGTCGATGAACCAATTGGACGAGAATTGATCAAATTATTAAGCTTAATTGTTTGGGATTTCAAACGCGCTAAGATGGGTAGTGGCAACAAAAAAAGAATATCTCGAAAAAATTGACCATTATAACCGGTTGGTTGACCCTTGACATTGACAACAAATCGATTAATAAGAGCTGTCGAGTAAACTAGAAAAATACTACGCCACTTTTAGAAAGTTACGTTTTGGATAGTTCAGATTCAATTGAACTAAAGCGCATGTGGGTACATTATCACATATCAATACATTATTAACTGATTTAGACCATCACTGACAATAGAAGCAATACAATCCATCCACACCATTTATGAATTATACAATTATACCAAGCCAATTTGTTACTTTTAGGAAACACTTTCCCAAAACAGGAATCATCTAATTTACGGATGCAGCCATCAAGACAGATCAAGATTAAATTTAATTCGCAACATCGTGAAGTCGCTGGGCCGGCAACTGTAACGGAACTAATTTCTAAAATTTATCATAAGAGTTAAAACGGAAAATTTGTTTTGACGAAAGTTTTTTGTAAATGCTTGTAAATGTAAAATTATAATTGGGAATTAGTTATACATAAAATGTTTTTGTGCCATTTTCAACATCTTGTAAACCTTGTAATATGAAAAATTTGTAATTAAATTTTCGATAGCTATTTAATATCAACTTATTTTATAATATGATTAAGAAACACACGTATTTAAGAGGGGAACATGTTTAAATAAACGGAAATAAAAATTAAAAAAAAAAGATACGAGGAAATGTGGCGGGATAGTGATTTTGACGGATTCAAGTAATCGAACCAATCAACAATTTTTCCTCTTTTCAGTTTGTCAATCGAAGTCAAGAGAAAAATATTGTTGGTCCTAAGATGAACAAGAAAATTAAGGCTAAGAAAGGCGTAAAGTTTATACGCAAAGTGACAAACAACACGAGAATTGCGCGTTGCACCAGGTTTCAAGATTATACAAGGAAAATAAGGTTCGTATCCCTGAAATTGTTGCGCAATTGTGGGTTCGAAGGACAAATGCTCTTAAATAATTAGACTAATTTTTTTCTAATGTAATTCTGTCTGTCAAAGTCACCGGATTAAAAAAACACTATTTCTTAAAAGGTAAAGGATATTTACTTTGTGTGCGTAGTAACAGAATTAGAATCTCCTAACATAAAATATATCGTGAAATATTTGTTGTTTATAGTTACAGTTATATATTAAATATATAACTAATATTTTTTAGTTTCCTCGGCAGCTGTTATTAATCGATTTTTTGCCAATGTCAAGGGTCAACCTACTATCGGTTATTAAATATTTGTTGTTCATACGTATTTGTTGTTTACAGTTATATAAGAGGGCGCGTTATATAAAAATGAAAAATTTAATTCTTCATCATCGTTCTTGAACTGTTCTAATTTTCACCGCCACATCGGTCGACGATTATCACGAGGATCCGTTCAGGAGACGTGAGAAGTGATAACTAATATAGAATAGCATCCCGTTATTTGTTTTCACTTTTAGTTTCGTTGGTTCTTTAGAGAAAGGCGAGGGAGAAACAGACTGTCAGAGAGTATGAGAGGGAATAAGAAAATGAGTGTGTGTGTGAGAGAGACAGACAGTCAGAGAATGAGAGAGAGAGGAAATGAGAGAGAGGGAGTGGGAGAGAGACAGAAAATGTGATGGGGAATGAGAAAGAATGAACAAGAGAACGATAGTGAGAGAGAAAGAGAGAGAGAGTGAGATAAAGAGCGAATGAGAGATAGAAAGAGTGAANGTGTGTGTGTGTGTGTGTGTGTGTGTGTGTGTGAGAGAGAGAGAGAAAAAAAAAGAACAGACTACAGATCTTTAATTAATCTTTAACCCGAAATTAAAAATAGAATAGCATTCCGATATTTGTTTTCACTTTTGCTTTTCATTTTTATTTAACCTCATTCTTTCAGTTTATTATTCCACGTAGGAATAATAAACTCCCGGTACTACTATGCTGTACTGCCGGGCTACCGACAACGAGGAGTTGAGATTATAGATCGTGGCGAGAGGATTCTCTGGGTACACCACCAATAAAATCCTCAGATAAGTAGAAGTAAGCTGACAGTTCTATAATGAAAAACCAAGATAGTAGTGCTAAACTGAGGTGTAATTAAGGACACAAGCTGGTTAGCCTGTATTGATTGCCCTTTTTCACTTGATTGAAACATTATTTCAACATAAATACTTATAAAAATCAGCTACTTTTAGAGACCCTGAAGACCTCATTCAAATGTTTGTCAGAATTAATGAAATCTACTGATTATTTTACTGTTGGCCTGCAAACCTGGATAAACAATATTTTTATATTGTACTCTTCCTGCACGATGTTTTATTTTTGAAATTCGGTTCTTTATTTTTTTTTTATCGGTCGGTTTCCTTATATGTATATTGTGAAAATGTTTGTGGTGTGTATTTCCATCTCGTGACGTTTTACGGCGTGTAAGCCGTTAGTTTTCAAAACCTGGCGGTCGTGATGGTTTAGCATCTGTTGCGACTTGAAACTGTTCCAATACAAACTCTTATTAAACCTCATGGTGCCGACAGGTGTATGTGAATGTGTGTGTGTTTAATTAATTAATTTATTTGGAACTGAGCAGCGTGAGCATTTCATCATGTTCCGCTTACAGCACTACATGAAATTACATGTCTCATTTTTGAACAGATGTTATATATACATATAATTTTGAATTTTTTCAACAATCGCCATTAGTTATCTAAAAATGTAAGTATTTTCGATATTTATTTGAACTGGAAATTTTCTGGTTGAAGAAGCGGCAAACATACCGGAGACCATGGGGCAATTTGGATCGCCATATGTTTCATCAACTGTTGTCTCGCCGGTAGGAGGCTGCAACAACATCAGATGGTAGATCACAGGCACATGATGATATTTTGCTCTTGTACAAATAGGCTGCCATCATGCCGTGTCCGGTTGGGATTGGTGTTGTCAGCGCTTCAGGTTTGAAGTGGTCCAAACTAAGGTGGTCTTCAATAGGGAAGAATTCTTTTATTCGCCTCCCTTTTAGGGACATGTGTATTAAGGAAATAGATAGATAGACAGATTTAGAGAGAGAGAGAGAGAGAGAGAGAGATAGAGGGAGGGAGGGAGTGAGAGGGGAGAGAGAAAGAGAGAGAGAGAGACAGAGAGAGAGAGAGAGAGAGAGAGAGAGAGAGAGAGAGAGATAGAGGTCTTTACTTTGATTATCCTAACATGAAATGTATCATTCAGTATGAAAGTAGAGGGAGCATTTTTTTGAAGACATCCGAATGAAATGAACGGCACAAGTGCTTAAAAAGTCATAAAGATAAATAGATAGATAGATAGATAAATATAAGAGTAAAATATAATAAAAAAAATAAATTTAAAATTATATTATTAGCAATTAAGAAAAACAGATAGCCAGATGGATGGAGATAGAATGAAAGCTAGAGGTAGAACGAGAGAGCAAAAGAAAGAGCGAGGGAGAGACAGACATCCAGAGAGGATGAGAGAGAATAAGAAAGTGAGAGAAAGAGAGATAGTACGATGGAGAAAGAGAGAGAGACAGACAGTCAGAGAATGATAGGAAATGAGAGAGAGAGAGAGAGAGAGAGAGAGAAAGAAATTGAAGGGAAATGAGAGAGAATGAGAAAGAGAAAGATAGTGAGAGACAGACAGTCAGAGAATGATAGGAAATGAGAGAGAGAGAGAGAGAAATTGAAGGGAAATGAGAGAGAATGAGAAAGAGAAAGATAGTGAGAGAAAAGGAGATAAGGAAAGAAAGAGAAAGAAATAGAGGGAGATAAGGAGCGAATGCAAGAAAGAAAATAGAAAGAAAGAGAAAGTGAGTGAGTGAGAAAGAGATGGATAGATACATAGATAGATAGATAGATAGATAGATAGATAGATAGATAGATAGAGAGAGAGAGAGAGAGAGAGAGAGAGAGAGAGAGTGAGTGAGTGAGAAAGAGATGGATGGATAGATAGATAGATAGTGAGAGAGAGGGGGGAGAGGGAGATAGATAGATAAATAGATAAATAAATAGATTGATAGATAGATAGATAGATAGATAGATAGATAGATAGAGAGAGAGAGAGAGAGAGAGAGAGAGAGAGAGAGAGAGAGAGAGAGAGAGAGTGAGCGAGGGAGAAAATAAACGGGCTATAGATCTTTTTTCATAATCAACTCGGAAACTAAATATGAAACAATAAGTTTCCAAACTTCGATTGATGTTTATTTATTAGCCTTGTGAGTATTAACAATAGTTTCAAAGTCCTGATGAAGGAAATGCATTCATGAAAAATTTGATGAAAGAACGGAGTGTTTTCTTCCCTTTCAAATTAGCGTTATCCAAGATCTTTTTAATACAGAATTGTAACATTGAAAGCCGATATCAATCATATCGAGACAATTTTTTCCGTGTTATTACATTTGACTCGTTCTCCAAGTAGTGGTTATGCCGGAGGTTTTAATAGCAATAACCTCATTCCTACAATCATTTATGCTTTAACATACGAATTGGTAAAACGTATGAAATTTGACCAAACACCAGATAATGCGCAGTAAATTTCATTATATTTATATTTTACCAAGGGTTAACTAAATTTAAAAAAAACTAAAACTTTATTTATTTCCAAACAGGAAAAACCGAGGGTGTAAAGGGTTTGAAAGGTCTTAGGACAAAAAAAAACCCCTTGAGGTGAAACTTATTCGATGACGGACGCTGACTAGATAGTACAGCCCGGAAACGAGCCACGGGGAGAAGCTGTTAGGGTTGATTGTTGATGATGATGAACACGATAAGAAGTAAAATACGTCTGATGCCGTTTCACCAAATAGCAAATGGAACCTTGACGACCAGAATACTAAAACGAACCACACTTCAATACCCTTTCAAAACGGACGGAAATATTTTAAAAATGTGTGTGATTTTGTAAAATTGGACGTACGTTGAATGGCAGTTCAATTCAGTATAGAAGATTGTAACAATGTTGTGTGAGATGGCCTGTAAATAAAACTTAAAATGTTTAGATTATTTAAACTGCGCGTTTTTATATTTCTTTAAATTATTTTTGTAATGCGCCTGTATATGATAATGTGAATCAAGAAAAGTGGAAAGCGACTTGAAGAACTTTTTCTTCGTACTTTTCAATAAAAATTTATTGACCGTCAACTTTTGTGGTAAAGACGCCAGAAATCAACTTTGAACGGCCATCCAGCGTGGGTTGAACTATAATTTTTTTATATGCCTGTATATGTTAAAGTAAATAGAAAAAAATTTTACGAAAACCAAGGGTTTAGACGGGGGACCGCGGTAGCCGAGTGGTCAGGATGAGAGACTCTCACGCCGCGGTCGTGGGTTCGATTCCCACCGTCGCCTCTGGCCCTTTTTTCCCGATAACCCCCAATTTGAACAACATATATACGAGATTCGTCATGGCTAATATGCAAAGATCATAAGGCCAATTTAAAAAAAAAAAAAAAAAAAAAAAAAAAAAAAAAAAAAAAAAGATTTAAAAATTATTATTTTTTCAATAAATAAGTGATATTAATTTTGATAATCTTGCGTTTTATGTGACAATATTAATAACTTTTCAGAAGCTGGATTGTATATTAAACTTCAACCACTGAAGATGGCGTAGTGTCGAAATGCGACTAACCTAAATAGTGAGGAAAGGCGGACGAAGAATGGTTTTCGTTGACGATGACACACAATTTAGCAAAGTTCATTTCCCCTTGGAATTCAGTCAGTTTTGCTTAATTGAACTCGGACGTAATGACGAAAATAAATTTTATTACAAGAAGGGGCATTCGCTCGCTTTCATAAATTAATTAGCTAGAAAGGAAATCCTCTGATAGCTTATACAAAACCCAGATGTAATCCAGGACGGGGGAATAAAATATGGTAACTAAGTGGCCGTCCCAAATTGTACCTGTTGAATCTCCCCCGCTCTTTGTCACGACTCGGCAGAAAAGAGAGAAAAGAGGGCAATGAACAAATAACTTCTAACAAAGAAATAAAAATATGAAAACATGGAAAAGGCTTTTTACACCTTTTTATTTTTTCCTTGAAAATGATGAACGCCTGTTGGAAAAATTTAGTAACAAAGCTATCGGCAGACTGGATAATCTTTTAATGGTAAGAATTAAATTTTTTTTCTCGAGAGAAATACACTGTTACATAATAGAGCGAGGATTTTATCAGAATTCAACGTTCATGAAGCTTTTATTTTAATTTTTTAAAGCCAAAATAGGACTGACCTTGAAAGATTGTGTTAAGTAGCAGATCGCTTTACGGCATAAGCGTTCAAAACGTGCGTAACAGGTTGATAATTATTGTCTTCAAGCAATCATCGCTCTGAGAGAGTCACTTCAACATCGAATGGGTTGATTGTCAGTCTGGGGGGTTCTGATTTGTGCATGCGCCCTGCACACACCCACTCTCTATTCCTGCTACCCCACCATGCATAAAAGAGAATTTATTCCAATCGGGCAAAATTGAACCTCCCCCTGACCTAAAAAGTAGTTCTGTTTTTTATTGAATCGGCCCTTTTAATTAATCCTGGAAAAAAAGCCTGTCTATTATGGCAGGACCTCTTAGCCGAATAAGAACGGACGGGGTGGGAAACAATCAAGAATTGCAAACATCTCGCTTCTGTGTTGTCGCCATCGTTCAACCTAAATTTTTGAGATGATGACGTGTCCACGGGGAGAAAAACCCAATAGCATGCAGTTTAAGTGGGAACGTACTTTGCACGTAGCGGTCGCCGTTCACGGAAGAACGGCTATATGGACGATTAGAAAAATTAGAAGAACATATTAAATCAGTGAAACCAAATATTTAGTTAATTAATCTTTATGTAAGGTATTGGTGAAGATAAAAAAATCAGTGCCAAGAGCGGGATTCGAACCCACGACCTTCGGCTAAATATGCCGCTGCTCTAACCAGTTGAGCTATTGTGGCTTCGATCCTCTCGGACACCAACTCTCCATCTCAACCCAACCTTTTGAATGTTTATTGCTTTTTGCCATTTTTCAAATGTCGTGTAATCAGGATTGGATTCTCAGCGACAAATGAAATGGCCACGGAGAGCTTTAGTGAAGATATACTTCATTTAACTTATTAAATCCATTAGATTTGGTGGTCCGATTGGCCAAATAACATCTTTCAATTAATTAATCTTTATGTAAGGTACTGGTTGAGATAAAGATGTTAGGCCACGAAATCTAGTGGATTTAATAAGTTAATGAAGTATATCTTCACTAAAGCTCTCCGTGGCCATTTCATTTGTCGCTGGGAATCAAATAGATTACACGACATTTGAAAAATGACAAAAAGGAGGGAAAATTCGAAAGGTTGTAGGTTGGGATGGACGTTGTGTCCGAGTGGATCGAAGTCACATAGCTCAAGTGGTTCGAGCAGCTGTGTAAGGTCGTGGGTTCGAATCCCGCTCGTGACACTAGCTTTTTCATTTCAACCAAGACCTTACCCAAAGATTAATTAATTGAAAGATTATTTGGTCAATCGGACCAAGAAATCTAATGCAATTATTTAGTTTTTACTCATCCGAAAAAGTCTTACTTTTGCAAATGATCCTATTGGACAACAACTAAACTGCCTATACTAAAATAGTTCAATTGGTCGGTTCATAGCATTGTGTTGCATTTTAAGCATTTATGAGTACCCAATTAAATTAATGTAAAAAAATAACCACTGAGAAAGTCAAAAACGTACAAATACAGACCAAACAAAGGAGGATTGGCAGACCGAAAATAAATAACACCAATCGTAACTTTTTTTTCCTATTGACTTATTTAGGGACCATCACACCAGCTTGGCATAAACTCTCTATAGTTTCTATAAAAAGATGGGCTTTAACTCAGTTCAGTCCTGAAACAAATTGAACTCAAAGTTGGCGTTGTTTTATTTATCTTAAACCGAGTTCAATCGATGATCCCAGTTCAACTTGAAACGGCCATCGAGCGTTGGTTAAACCGAGTTCAGATTTGAACTATGTTCATTTCATAATATAATATGTATGTTTTTAAAAACGCGTTATACGATTTAACTTTTGATCAACAAAAGTGGTACGCGACTTGAATCAGTTTATGTTTGTCGCATGTTCAGTAAAAATTGAGTGATAGAACTATGATCTATGAAAACATAAAAACTCACTTCATCAACTAAAAAAAATATATGTTTTGTTGTAATTAGTTTTTTTCAATAAAAAAGTGGTATTTATTTTGATTTAATTTTGATAATCTTGTATTTTACGTGACTATTGCACGATATTAATATTTTTTCAGCAGCTGGATTGTATAATAAATCTCAACCAGTGAAGATGGCGTAGTGTCGAAATGCGACTAACCTAAATAGTGATGACGTTCATTTCATAATATAATATGTACGTTTTTAAAAACGCGTTCTCGTTCTCACGATTCAACTTTTGATCAACAAAAGTGGAACGCGACTTGAATCACATTATGTTTGTCACACTTTCAATAAAAATTGAATGATAATTCAAGCAACTTTGAACGGCCGTCTTGCTTAAACTAAGTTCATTTCATAAACTAACCTGTATATTGTTAAAAGCGCATTCTCACGATTCAACTTTTGATGTTTACCTAAACGATGCGAAATCTGAACGTGCCTGATAAAACTGCCGTTAAAATAATAGTTCGTAAGAGGTGATACACGTGGGTACACTTTTCGTCTCTGGCCATCCAGGTCTCCCAATTTTTACTTGTTTTCTCCACCCGACGGTTTGCAACAGTTCAGCTTCGTTATAAACGGACATACATAGACATTAGATACAGGCCGGGGTCTCAGAAGGAAGGGTTGTATACAATTTACACTGCTGACTTCCTATACATCCCGATACTATAATCACCTGGATGATACTTCAATTTCATCTTTGAACCCGATTCCTATCCGAACGAACTCAAACATCCTGGAAAACTGTGAGCTTACTCGTAGAAGAAAGTGAAGGACAAGACTACTATGACAAAAATGTACGCAGTGAATCACAGTCAGACACTAAGGACTACTTAGACAGCAGTCTTCCTCAACAAAACTTAAGAGACGATTTAACGGACTTGGGCAAATAAGTAAACTTTTAGAACCGAAATCTGTTTTGACCGTCCAACCTCAAATAAATTTGTGCAACATATTACTCAGACCATTTTGGACATTCGGATGGAACTGTTGAGTTTCGCCGTCATACAGTATCCAGCGGATCCAATTTTTCAATTCGAAGGCCTTCAGAAAGAATGTCAAAGCTCCTTACTCTCACTATCAACAATATTAGTTTTCTCTACAGACTGGTCTTTTTCAGCTTATAAAAACTATAAAAATTTATTGATCAACAACTTTTGTGCCAAACACGCCACAGAACGGCAGCCGAGCGTTGGTTAAACTGAGTTCAGATTTGAACGACGTTCATTTCATATTATGGCCTGTATGTTGCTAAAACTGCGTTATCACGATTCAGTTTTGGATCACGAAAACTTACAAGCTGCTTGAATGGTTTTTATTGACGCTTTTCAATGAAAATCGATAGATCAACAACTTTTGTGCCAAAGACGCCACAGGGTAACTTTGAACGGCCGTCGGGCGTTGGTAACAATATTAGTTTTCTCTACAGACTGGTCTTTTTCAGCTTATAAAAAACTATATTATCTCTTGGCCAACTCTATTCCACAGACGGAGACAACCAAAAAGCTTTTTCAGCTTAAGTACATATATTACGAGGTTTGTGCGAAACAAGCAAGAATGGGCAAACCAAGATCTTGTGATGGACCTGTAGTTAAAATCAAGTGTGTGGCAGACTTTGATGATTGGGAAAGCGAATAATATTAACAAAATTATATAAAAAAACATTATCACCAAAGTTATTTTAATATTCTGCGAAGGGGCGTCAGTGGCCGCAACGGTTTAAGCCGGGAACACACTTACTCAATGCAACGCTATGCGACACTACCCGACGCCTTACCACGTTTTGGTTGGGTGTGCATATCTATGCGACGTCAAGCGCACGCCATCACAATCACACAGCGTGTATCACAAATCAGTATCGCAATCGCAACGCCTCTTTTTTTCTTAATGCATTATTTTAAGCAACACCTTATAATCAATTGTTAGTTACATTTTATAAACACAACCATGTAATAAATGTCAGTTAAATTTAATTGTTTTAAACAATGTTATTCCGGTGTTTTGATAAATTTTCTGCCTAACCATAATAATTAAATATTTTTTATAAAGACTCATGACTTTTTGATCTCGTTTAATTTGGTTAATATTAAAAGAAGTATGTTGTAATTAATATAACGACAACAGTACACGTAGTTTGAGTAAAAACATAAGTGTCCGGTTCTTTTGTCTTCGACTGTACTCGAAGCTACCCGACGAAAATCTGGAAGTGGGGATCGCAGAGAGTAGAGTAGGGTAGTGTTGGATAGCTTCGGGCAGATGTGCACGGGGTAATACAACCTTATGGAAAATTGGTCTTTGGTTTTGCGTTGAGTAGCATCGGGTAGCGTTGCATCGAGTAAATGTGTTCCCGGCTTTAAGCCAGAAAGACACTTACCCGATGCTACGCCATGCGACGCTACCCGATGCTACCCGACGCCTTGCCACGTTTTGGTGGGGTGTGCACATCTATCCGACGCAAGTACACGTCGCGTACAGTCCACAGCGTTTGTCACAATAATCACGACCACAATCGCAACGCATCTTTTGTTCTTAATGCACTATTTTGAGCAAAACCTTGTAATAAATTGTTAGTTAAATTTTATGAGCACAACCATCTAATAAATTGTTTGTTAAACTTAATTGTTTTAAATAAAGTTACTCCTAACCATCATAATTAAACAATGTTTATAAAAACTTATGCATTTTTGATCTCGT
The DNA here is from genome assembly GCF_000648675.2 of Cimex lectularius. Classification (NCBI taxonomy): domain Eukaryota; kingdom Metazoa; phylum Arthropoda; class Insecta; order Hemiptera; family Cimicidae; genus Cimex; species Cimex lectularius. Next base: position 197,501 of record NW_019392807.1, read on the forward strand.
TTAATTTGGTTTACATTAAAATAACATGTTGTAATTAATATAACGACAAAATTACATGTACTTAGTTTGAAATAAACTACAAAAAATATGAGTGTCCTGTTCTGATGCTACCCGACATTACAAAATGGTGTAATTTTACGAGCAAAACTATGAAATAAATTGTTAATTAAATTTTATGAGCAAAACCGTGTAATAAATTGTTCCAATTTTAGTATATGTACCGCCGAAGCGAGTACAATAAATTGTTAGTTAAATTCATTATATCAAAAAATCGTATTCCGGTGTTTTGATTAATTTTCTACCAAACCATTAAAATTAATTTTTTAAATAAAAACTAATTAATTTTTAATCACAGTTAATTTGGTTTATATTAAAATAAGTATGTTGTAATTAATATAACGACAATAATACATGTAGTTTGAATAAAAATATGAGCGTCCGGTTCTTTTGTTTTCGACTGTACTCGATGCGACCCGACGAAAATCTGGACAGTGGGGATCGCAGGGCGTCGGGTAGGTTAGCGTGGCATAGCATCGGGTAAGTGTGTTTCTGGCTTTAGGCGGTGACGCAGCACTCATCACTGTAAGGTGAAGGTCCCCGGTTCAAATCTGGCGGCCCTGCATCCGAACCCGACATACTTACAAATGGGCTTCTTATTTAAAAACACCGGCACCTCGAGGGTCTACAAAACCTCGTAGTTGAAGTACTCTCGTTAATATAAAAAAAAAATCTGCGTAAAATTGTAGTTCTAACTTTCTGTTTTCAATGAAAAAATGCTCTTTTTTAACCCTAATTTGAGATCTAATTTAATGCAATTTTTAGTTCGTAAAACATTTTTTTCTTAGTGGATTATTACTTTAATGAATAAATTCAATATTATTTTTTTAATAATGACATTATCACTATTGCCAAGGGGGCGTAAAAGAATCAAAGAATACTTATAAAATTAGTTTTTCAACAAAATTTGGTATAAATCAAATAAAGTACTTAATGTATTAAACATTTCTTTATATTTCATCGTTGTTATAAAAGATAATAATAATTTTTATTATAGTGAATACTTCAATAGAGGTTTTTCTCAAAAGCATTCGTGTAGACTTCCAGGCAGATATTTGACTTTTGTCACAACTTTGTTTATCTTTGCATAGCAATGATTCTGGTTGTGTTGATCTCGTCCACACTGTTATTCTTTTTTTCATAAACAAAACTCAACCTTTACCGATTGAAGTTGTATATGATGTGAAGTTGAAGATATTTTTTCTCCTGTCAAATTTCTTGGTAATCAAGTGAAATGAGTTGTTTCAGCTTGTTATTTTTCCCTGCTTGTCTTGTTATTTGCCCAAATATCATTCTGTTAATACGGTGGAATAAAAAATACAAAAATATCTGATAACCCTCTATCGCGTTTGAAAGTTCCAAAACCAGAATTTCGCACTCAAAAAATTAACAAATAAATTAAAATGAAATTTTACAGGTAATTGAAAAACTTTATACAGTTATACAGTTCAAAACTTTACATTTTTCTAGTTAATTATAAAATTACTTGTAATTTTTCTAACGTTTATAATTTAAAAAAAATGTCATTCGCTGTGATCTTTTTGTGTACTTATTTATAAAGCAGATGTGTAAAAAAATTATTTAAAAATTTTGGTCCATTTTAGGCTTACAAGCTTTATTTGTTAGTTAGTTGTTTATTCCAATGCTTTATTTGTTTAATTATTTTATTATAAAATAGAAGTTTTCCCTATAAATTTAATCAAGAAACACCTTTATCTTAAAACAAAATTTTAAATTTTGTAATTTTGACATGTTCCAACGGATATTGGCTAACATTTTATGTCATTCAGATTATTGCAAATAGAAGTATCTTACAGCAAATTTAGCGTTCTTTCAAATCGTGTAATTGGATTGGTTGTAGTCTCCACATTTTGGAAGTTGTAAGCGTTTTTATGTGGTAAGGTAGTGAAAAGTTGAAAAAACCTAAATTGACGAATATTTTCAAAATAGAGAACTTTCCGAAAATTTTCTCCTGGGAATTTTTTGCTCGAAGCGAAGAGTAGAATTTGAAAATCAGACATTGGACAATAGAAATTTTTTTTACCTAATTTGAAATGTAGAATGTCCTGAAATACGGAAATTTGTTCACAAGATACGCTGTATAAACGTAGTTCTGCGATTCTTCAGGAAATCTTGTCCTGATTTTTATTTATAAAGATATAAAAATAAACGGTCGAATGGGATTCAACTACTGAAGAGGTACGTGATACATCATGATTTTCTTTCATAACTGAATTTTTTCCTTTGAACTAATGCCATGGGAATGAATAAAAGATAAACCTTGACACCTGCGTAAAGGTCGTCGTTTAGATTTATTGAAAATTAATGCAAGGGCAGGTCTGCTTGTGAAAATATCTTAGACTCAGCCATGGATGCATATTGCAAAAGGATACTTTAAAGCATTTTAATTATTAAATTTTCATTGCACTCTGCAAAACCGACGCAAGACGGAAGGAATGAAACTTCCCCTTCATCGGAAGGTTTCACAAGAGACCTCGAATATTTTATTCAAAAAATAATTGCACTAATAATTTAAGTCTTTTTATTGACAGTAATTAAAATTTTATATTCGTGTAATTACTGATTTGCATAAGGTCAAATCTGCAAAGCACATACACCCATGCGCCCGGGTACAGAGTTGAGCCTATCACATCTTGCAGTCCAACGTCAATTCTAGCTTTTGTAATTTACAATAAATTAACCCGCTGGCATAGAGAATCATCCACTTATGTGGCAGTTCGGGGTCAGGCCTCGGTCATGTCAGTCCTGCCACCGAGGTTGAGTTCCATGGACTATCAACAGCTAGGTCCTTTCAGCCTCACCCGCAAACAGTTTCAGTCCAAACACTTTACTATTTACAGGGTGGTGGAGTACTTGTTATGCCTTCATCACCACACATATTGCATAAGAAATCTAATGAAAAATCGATGAAGTATACCATATTCCGCCTCTCACGCTAATAAATACATTCCGTCTCAATATACACAAAGAAACACAAGAGTTATCTATAAAGTAGGGAACCCAGATACTCGCTGCCGTGCTCAAGCCGATTCTCATATTGGGTCATTCTTACACGCTCTCTATATGGAGCCAAGGAATTGCACTTTTCGGTTACGCGGGAGACATCAAGCAACCTTTCTCTGCCGGAAACAAACGTGGGCTTTGGCCCAAAAGTCTGTGTGTCAACCACGCATGGCCTATCCTTAATCGGGTGAGAGTCAGATCCTCTGTGGGCCATCTATGTTTTACATTTGGTTGATCTATTACTTAATACGATTTATTCTAGCCGATGCTGAAATTTAATTCCAATAAACTTTTGAAAATAATTAATTTCAATATTTGTTAATTTTTTCAAAGTGAACTTTACAAGTAAAACATTCAAATGAATAACTGATTAATATATTTGAACTGCTCATAATTCCTCTATCGCATTATTTGACTTTATTAATATATCATATTTCGTGGTCCGATTGACCAAATAACCTATTTAAATTAATTAATCTTTATGTAAGGTATTGGTTGAAATGAAAAAGTCATTGTCACGAGCGGGATTCGAACCCACGACTTTACGGTAAATACGCCACTGCTCTACCACTTGAGCTATCATGACTTCGATCCACTCGGACACCGACTCCCCATCCCCATCTCAACCTACCTTTCGAATTTTCCCTCCTTTTTTATTTTTATTAATTTATTTTCACTGTTCAACTAGAACAAAATATTAGAACAATGTGAAAACAGTAAACATCTTCAATGAGCTATCCTGAGGATCACCCTAGTGTCGTCAGGAAAAAGCAGGAGAAAAACTCTGTGAATAATTTCACATACGAAGTAAATAATTTTAATTAACTAAAAATTAATCTTGATTTACTCAATTTTTGATATATCCCTGCTGATTAAAAGTTACAGTTAGCAAGAACGAAGTTTATATTTGGACTTAATCCAGCCAGAGTACTTAAGGTCGATTCTCTTTAGGAAATAAGTAGGCCTTATTTCATTCCTTAATTTTCGCTCAAAGACCGTCTATTTACTAACAGATTAAACGGAAATATGAATCAAAGTATAATATTCTTAATTTAATCCACACAAAGGATATAACCGTTTCTTCTTTATAGCCTTTACTGTAACAAATCACACCTCACTCCATCTATAGCTTTAACACCGTTCTTTTTACTGTTATTGCTGTTTGCACTTGGCGTTTTGTTTCAGTCGTTTGTAAAGTAGTCATAAACGAACTCTAAATTGAAGTTCACAAAATTATGTCTTATGTCAAACACCAATATGTTGTAAATTGCAAATTAAAACTTACCTCAACGATTTAAATAAAAAATTTAATTCTAATCTAAAGTTATTTTGCTTTTAATGATTAGATGAAGTTAAACAGAATATCCCCAATGTCACGCTATTTCGTCTGTCATAGATAACGTGTATTTCAATGTAGATTGTCCCGGCCAGTTAGAATTCCTGCCCAACTACCAGCGGTATACTGAACATTTGGTTTGCCCATTCACAATTTTCAGTGATCAAATGCGCATTGTCATGACGAATTAAGCCAAGAACACACTTACCCGATGCTACGCCGTGCGACGCTACCCGATGCTACCCGACGCCTTGTCACGTTTTGGTGGGGTGTGCACATCTATCCGACGCAAGCACACGTCGCGTACAGTCCACAGCGTTTATCACAATAATCACTATCACAATCGCAATGCATCTTTTGTTCTTAATGCACTATTTTGAGCAAAACCTTGTAATAAATTGTTAGTTAAATTTTATGAGCACAACCATCTAATAAATTGTTTGTTAAACTTAATTGTTTTAAATAAAGTTACTCCTAACCATCATAATTAAACAACGTTTATAAAAACTCATGAATTTTTGATCTCGTTTGATTTGGTTTATATTAAAATAAAAATGTTATAATTAATATAACGACAAAATTACATGTACTTAGTTTGAAATAAACTACAAAAAATATGAGTGTCCTGTTCTGATGCTACCCGACATTACAAAATGGTGTAATTTTACGAGCAAAACTATGAAATAAATTGTTAATTAAATTTTATGAGCAAAACCATGTAATAAATTGTTCCAATTTTAGTATATTACGCCAATAAATTGTTAGTTAAATTCATTATATCAAAAAATAGTATTCCGGTGTTTTGATTAATTTTCTACCAAACCATTAAAATTAATTTTTTAAATAAAAACTAATTAATTTTTAATCACAGTTAATTTGGTTTATATTAAAATAAGTATGTTGTAATTAATATAACGACAATAATACATGTAGTTTGCGGTTCTTTTGTTTTCGACTGTACTCGATGCGACCCGACGAAAATCTAGACAGTGGGGATCGCAGGGCGTCGGGTAGGTTAGCGTGGCATAGCATCGGGTAGATGTGCACGGGGGTAATGCAACCTTATGGAAAATAGAAGTTTTGATTTGCGTCAGGTAGCATCGGGTAGCGTCGCATGGCGTAGCATCGGGTAAGTGTGTTTCTGGCTTAAAGCTTGTTTTGGCTTTCAAACAGTTCAGATTCCAAATGCCTTCCATTACCTTTGATGAGGTTTATGAGGTTCGTGAGGTACGGTAGATGGCCTCAAATCCACAGCCTAACCGACACATTGTGAACTTAACCAGCGCCGAGCGTAAAGGGATACTTAAAAGGTGGACGAAATGCATCGGCCAAGTCTCCCACGCACTCCCAGATAGAGTCGACAACTCTATCTACCTGGGTATAGGGGCTCCGCTAGCGTCGAAACCTCCGGATGCGCTCCGGCCGCGGTTTCGATTTTAGTGGAATCTCTAGCAACCCCCTAGAGGAGACTTTGCCTACGGTAAAGGCAGCCCAGACCACCGATAAACATCCGCCCCCGTCCACCATTCCTCACGCATTCGAGGGACACCGTCAGCGTAGTCATAGGTCCTCGACGGCTATACGCTATTGGCAGTCCGTAGTTGCTACCCTTAGTTCTGTCGGTTATGCTCCATCCCAAGTTTTTCAGACACTATCTGGTTCACTGACCAACCAGTGAGACTGATCGCGTACCCGCCGTCCTTTCGGGATATATGTATATGATAGAATATGATTTCTTCGGGATAGAATATAATTTCTCTCACCATTACACAAAGACGTCATGAGCTTTAGCGGCTTTGCCGCGCCCTCTGGACTGTATTATTTTTCTCCTTATAACAAAAGGTTAGGCAAGTGGGGTACTGTAAGTATTGCGGACTAACCATAGGCTGCAAAAGATTGAGAAGGGATTGTATGAATATGAAGCTCACCTTTATCAGGTTGCGCCCCATACCACGAATTCCTGTTTATTCTCCAGTGGTCTACATTATTCTTTGTGTAAGGCTTGGGTTGAGATAAAAAGTGAGCGTCACGAGCGGGATTCGAACCCACGACCTTCGGCTAAATGCGCCGCTGCTCTAACCACTTGAGTTATTGTTTTAAGTTGTTCGATCCTCTCGGACACCAACTTCCCACCTCAACCCAACCATTCGGATTGTCCTTCCTTTTTGCCATTTTTCAATTGAGGTAGAAGTTGGTGTCCGAGTGCATCGAAGTCACGGTAGCTCAGTGGTATAGCAGCGGCGTATGTAGCCGGAGGTGGTGGGTTCGAATCCCGCTCGTGTCGCTGACTTTTTTATCTCAACCCATACCTTACATAAAGATTAATTAATTGAAAGATGTTATTTAGTCAATCGGACCACGAAATCTAATGGATTATTCTTTAAGGGACGAGGCTTTCGACCATGTCTGGCTTCAAGCCTCCCTCTTCCTTAGAGACGAATGGTTCGAAGGATGACTCTTTCGGGCTGGGCCCACTCACCAGCAGATGTTCCAGACGTTGCAGACTGTATTTGCTACTCTTCATGGGATAAATATCTGCGTTGTCCCTTTTGGTTTGGTCCCCCGAGGGAAACCTTATCGGCGGCTGCCACGGGAGGTCAATTAAGAACGGGAGAGGTTATGCAAGTGACCCTCACCACTGGCCAATGTGCAACTTAATGAGACGCAGTTGGCATGATCTTTCCATCCTCGCATGCTGTACACTTTCTGATCTTATTCACACCATACGCTTGCGACGGGCTTACAATGATCTCTCGGTGACGATTGGTAAGTCACTGTAAAGGAGAAACTAGCACGTGAAGACTCATTTGGATGTAAGAGTTTTAAATACGAAAAAAAAGCGAGACCTTAAGGTAAGACATGAGGAGGAAGTTACATTAATTAATTACTCCAATTGTCCTGAAAACAAAATTTTAGTAAATTGGCGCGGTCTGCCGGTATAGGGTCTTTCTAAGGTATGGCGGGACGGTGGATGGGCAAAAAAACGGATTTTCGTTTTGTATACTATCGACAACACGCATTTAATTCGTTTTTCATTTTCCATTCATTTAAGACCCTAGACTTAAATATTAATTAAATATGGCGTCATGTTTTCGGAAGGAAACAAACAGCATAATTTTATAATTGCCCTTTTATTAATTAGTTGGTTGGAATAACCTTTTAACTGTTATTATTTGTTCAAGAAGAATTAATTATAATTTTAAGAGAAATTGATTATTGAAAGGATCATAAAAATATAACTAATAATTGAAACGAGTTTAAAAAGGTCACTGTAATTGTTATTATCTACCCGTCCAAGATTTTGTTATCTGTAGAATAACTGATATCGATAATTCTTTACAACCAAACACATATCGGATTCAAACTTATTCTGGAATCTAGTGCAAGAGTACGTAGTAATAATTCGTTCCTGGTAGAAAGGCGATGGCATTCGATAAAGTCATAGCTCTGTTGATATTAGCCCGTTATGCAGCCTATGGCGCCGGGGATGTGGATGTGACAGCTTTTGCGGAGTTGGCGTTGTCTTCTTCAAATATGAAATTGTTAAGAAGTGAAAATTCTGAGTTCTACATCGGCAGTCTTAACACGACAATTCAGGACGGGAAAGTCTTGGACGGCATCTCATTGGAATTGATGACAGTGAGGAACTACGGCCCCGCCAAACATTCGATGGATGGACATACGGCCAATTTCACTGCCGTCCTCACGTTCGACAATTGCACTTTCCACTTTTCCAAAGGTGACCCAAAGCAGGACAAACAGACTTCTCAACACAACGTCCTGCGGTTTTTCTCGTCTGCCTACGTTCAGGGTGACACCTGTTTGCGTTTTAAAACACCACAAGGAGCCGTTTGGCTCGAACTCGGTTCAAAGGAGAACACATTGCCTCAGGATATCATCAGTGTTGTGAACAACAGACCGGAAATGCATCTTTTGGCCGAACTCTTGAACGACAATTTTAAAATCTGCGGAAAAAGATTTTTCCCCGGTGAGGTACATGTTGATGTAATATATTAGTACATATAAATTATTCAAACATATAATTTCACTAATCAACCAACTAATGAAATAATTATTTTTCTGTAAAATAATTTATTAAATTAATGGCATTTATTTGGTGTAAATATATTTTTGGCAAGTGTGCACACCAAACATATTTATCACAGACTGATATCCTTTGAGTGTTCATTTTATTTGATTTAAAAAATTGAATGTCTCACTTATTGCCACATTTGTAATAAGCTTACTAAGTCCGACCCACAAAATGTTCTCTTTTAGCATTAAAAAAAGTCAAATTCTCCCATTCTTTTGTGTGATATGACGGAATACGGAATAAGGGTAATACAGCATTACACATTTCTTTTAAATAATCTAAAACTAAGATCACAGTTCAATAAGATAAGTTTTCACAGCTATATCGTATATTTTATCTTCATTTTAAGACGAAAATTATAATCTATGTTTATAGAAATTTTTTTTCAAATGTTTGTTACAATTCTCGTTTCAATTCAGGCAATAAACCTCTCTGATTTTATGCCTTAATCCTTAATGCATTAATGAATTCATAACTTCTTAAATAAAATTAATAAATAAGCCAAAAATACAGTTATACAATTTTTTTCTTATTATAATAGAAAATCAAAAAGAGTTTGTAACAATTATTTATAATAAATACAAAATTTAACAATTTGATACATTACCAGTCTAACTTCTTTAATTATTCATTTTTCATCATTTTAATAGTTATACCCCATAAAATATCTATGACATCAGAACTACTCTAAAACTTTAATATAAACAAGAATAATCTGCATCTCGGAATAGATTTGAAGAAGAAAAGAAATTTAATTGTTACTACCAAGCTTTTGGTGAGCTTAAGGTCATCATCAGATTGTAATAGGCTACAGTCGTAGGAAATGTTAGGACTTAATCGGTCTTTGAAGCACTTTGAAAACCAACTATTAAATCTTAATTATGTCAATTTGTAGACATCTTGAACATTGCTTTGCCCTGACGATGACCTTAAAATAGGTTGAATTTCTTGTCGTTTCAGTCGTTTGTGAGGATTACACGTCAGATGGTTGTCTGTACAATCTATCACGTCCTAGATGCCGCACCTTGTCCGCAGTTGGTAGGGGTATTTGATTGAAGTAGACTGGGGGAGGGATCTTTTTGCGGAGAGGGAAGGTTACGTGAGTAGATTCTGGGCTAACTTTTAAACTTTTTTCACACCATGATTCCAGTAATCTGTTCCTGTTTCGAGTGGAAATGACTGGAAATAGCAGGTCAGATAAGTAAACCTGGTACAGTACGGAGGCCAGAACACTGCCCTGATGTACCCCAGCAAGGAGAAGGTGAATTGGGGAAGACGCCGACCCTTCAATTACTCGGAAGTACCGCGGCCATTGAGGTAGCTTCGAAAGATAATATAGAGGGAAGAATGCCATCGAGCAAGAACAGCAAGCCCGGTTGCCAAACTCGATCCAAAGCCAGAGCCACGTCAAGAAAGGTCCATGAACAATACTGTCCCAACTCAAGGGAGGCAGAAAGAACTCCTAAAACTATGTGACACTGCTGCACTGCTGAGTGACGGTTGCGAAATCAAAACTGACAGTCGGGGATAACTTTTTCAGAATAAAGGATTGGGAGGATTAGTTTTAAAATAAGCAGTTCTAGGACTTTTCCTAGAATCGGAAGAAGACTGATGGGACTTTAGTAAGTATGATAATGAGTGTTTTTTGGGTTTGGAAATCATACGGATGCCGAAATGTTGGAACGAGAATAGTATGGATTTTCTGGGACGGTATTTGTGGATCCGAGAGGTTAAAAGATCAAGATTAGGTTTGAGATGGCGGTTAGCATATTGAACATCTGACGGAGATGAACGGTTCACGAATGAACGATAAGGGGAGAAGGGAAGATTAGGAGGAATCCTTCGATCAATAGGAAATAATCCGTATCTATGATGTTATCGTGTGGGGTATAGACAGTGGACAGGCAAGCAGCAAAGTCATGTTGAACCGGCACAGGGGGCAAGAATCAAAGTGATTAGCTTCTGACTAAAATTCGTCCTCTTGGCGAAGAGGGAAAGATACCCATAGGTAAGACAGGATTTTCCGAGTAGCAACTCAGAATGACTTACATTCTATCGCTAACTTCACTAGTTTCGTGGTCCGCTTGACCAATTAATATCTTTCAATTAATTAAGGTTTTTAGTTAAGTTAAAAAAGTCAATGTCACGAGCGGGATTCGAACACATGATCTTCGGCTAGATACGCCGCTACTCTACCAATTGAGCTATCGTGACCTCGATCCTCTCGGACACTAACTTCCTATCTCAACCCCACCTCCTATTTCAAAAAATTCAAAAAGGTGGGATTGAGGTAGGAAGTTAGTGTCCGAGTGGATCGAGGTCACGATAGCTCAAGTGGTAGAGCCTAGCTGCGAAAAATCGTCAAAAATGAAATTTTCGGCCGATCAGGGTGGTTTTGACCTCATTCGACGCAGAAATTAATCCTCGTAATATTTCGAGCTGTTTTACGGTCAAGCTAACGGTTTACTAACAATTTCACTAAGGTAAAAAACGTGGTTTTTCATGGTTTTTTGCCTGTAGCTCGGAACTGAAGGATTTGCGGACACAGGTTCATAGGACCTTTTCTACTCAACGTTCGATTTCCTATAAGATGTGGAAGTGTGGCTGAATCGATTGGGGACACCCTGTATAGTGGGGTCAAATCAGGGCTCTTCCCTGGCCATGCCACGAGAAGAATGTATCTAATTTTTATTACCAACTAATAAAATGTTTCCATTAAGAATACGGCGTGTACAATGACGCTGCTCTCTTTGGGTTCAATATCATGTTTTTCAACCTTGCAATGGAGGTTTCATTTAGACGAAAAGTTTAAAAAAAGGAAAACTGCGTATATCCTTGGAATATTTATAAAATAAGGCAACTTTAGTGAAATCTTCAAAAGTTTTGATGAAAAAGTCATTGCACGAGCCACAATTGAGTATTTCCAAAAATACATGAATTTTGGTTTTTGTTATTCTTTGAGCGGCTATTGTGTATTCGAAAGCGCTAATTTTTCAACGGAAATGTTGTTATCTTGGTGAAAATTTATTGTAGTTAGCGAAATTAAATCAGATTTATCTTTTAATTTCAATAAAATTGAGAAATTACGTTTTTAAGTGAATAAAACCGATTTTAGTCTAGAATCACAAAAACTCTTTTACTTACACTAACTAACTAGACACATACTTTAATAGAACTATTGTATTGAATGTGTAAAAGTTTGTAAGTTTATATTAAATAAATGTGTTTTTAAAAACTTAGTTTCTCGCATCGAAACTATAACTTGTATATACAATTGGTTTTTAAAATTCTGCGTATTTATTTCTATTTTTTATCACTCTCTTTCACTTTCAATTTCTATTCCCCCTCTCTCTCACTCTCTCTCTTTTTTCTCTTCCTTCTCTCTCTCTCTCTACCAACCTTCCTATCTGTTTGTATATTATCTATCATTCCATCTATTATGTATCTTTCTTTCTATCTATCTTATTAAGAACCGAACAGAACCAAACAGAATAAAAGGAGGGGAAATTCAAAAGGTGGGGTTGAGATGGGAAGTTAGTGTCCGAATGGATCGAAGTCACGATAGCTCAAGTGGTAGAGCAGCGGCGTATCTAGCCGAAGATCATGGGTTCGAATCCCGCTCGTGACACTGACTTTTTTAACTCAACTAAAAACCTTAATTAATTGAAATCCTATTGTTAGTTGTTCAGTATACTGTCTGCATTTCTCGGAGCGATAAGCTCTTAGTTGATGGGTGTCCGTGGAATGTTTGCTTATCCCAAGCGTCGCGATGCCACTTTTGGCGAGCATGACATTTTGTGTTGATGAGTTATCGTATTAGAGTGGTACGTTAATGTGATGGCTAGAAGGGTGTTCGTATGTGTGCAGCGTCGAACCATTGATGGCGTCTGTTATCGAAAATGTTAACTATTCTATGATTAAGGTAACAACGCGCAGACACTTTTGGTGAATTTAAATTAAACTAAATAAAAATAATTATTACAGTTTTATTGTCCGGTCACCAATTGTGTTTCTTTCTAATTTATTGATTTTTTACAATTGTAAAATAATTACAATTATTAAAAAAGCGATACCTTGAACAAACAGGCCTCCTAAAGGACCTAAAAAATTTCACTTTCCCTTTTATCAGATGTGTGGAAAGAGATGGATGGAATTTTTATAATTGGCTTTTCCAAATTGAAGAACATTAGGAATGTTAATGTTGCGTGACTTTTGATAGATAAAAGAAAAGATTAACAGTTTTTTCTAAGAGCTTTTAATTGGAATCTTTGGACGCGTTGGGAGTTAATTAATGCTTTGTTGAGCCTCCAAAGTTAGATACCAGCTTTTGTAGTTTAGTGGAAGTTTGTGACGTCTGTTCGTTCCGTGTTAGTCTTTTGTCTGGATACAAAGTAAGTCGTTTGTGAAGTTGCGAAGTCCCGAGAAAAGTACGTGTTGGACAGGGTGTAGTGAAATTTCCTTAATGTAAACGGCAGTGTAATCCGTCTAAATGTAATGTTAATATAACTTTGTCTATTTTAATATTTTGGAATGTGTGCCGAGGCTCGGAGAATGTTTTTGAAGGTTTCTTAACGCGGTGAAGGGATCATTATGCGGGGAAAGGAGGGGTCTGAGAATACTCCCATGTGGAACGCCAGCTTGGATAGCTGTTCCCAGTCAAGCTCTGAATTAAACGGGCAAAATTCAGACAGGTAAAATTTTAGGATTAGTTTGATGGCCCAGGTGCCGAACCTTGCCGAAGGGACCGTGCCAAGGGTACACCCGGACAATACTGCTTCTTTTCAAGGGAATAGCATTGACGGATGGTGGTGCTTGCAGACCTAAATCTAAACTGGTGACTCGGAATAGTTTCTTGAGATTCAATGATGAGAATTTTACTTAATACACGAATTAGACTGATATGGTGGAATAAGATTTGGTTGGTTTATAGAATGGTAACTGATAGAACTATAGTGAAAAATGTCCAAAGAACGTGGAAGTAACAAAATTAAAGATGTAGGACAACTAGAGTTTTCCTTGGTAGATAACAAAGACACATAATCAAATCCAAGACATTTTTCAAAGGGATAAAAATGGATACGTAATTGACTAGGATTTTGGAAAAAATAAATATTCTTATTATTATGTAAGATTAATATGAGCCATATTTCAAATGATTGATTGAAAAATGGCAAAAAGGAGGGAAAATTCAAAAGGTGCAGTTGAGATGGGAAGCTCAAGTGGTAGAGCAGCGGCGTATCTAGCCGAAGATCGTGGGTTCGAATCCCGCTCGTGCCATTGACTTTTTAGCTCGACTAAAAACCTTAATTAATTGTAATATATTAATTGGTCAAGCGGACCACGAAATTAGTGAATTTCAAATTATTGTTGAAATTCTTTCATCATATTTACATAGCCATCCATCAATATGGTGAAACAAAAATTTTATGGTAAAAGTTATGCAGGTATTGCGTTAATAATCGATTACTCATTTAAAAGCTGTTTTCTTGTTGAATTCAACCTTAATATGCTAACAAATTCCATCGATTAAGAATGTCATTGTCAGCTTTTGCCAACTAACTTTTACTTCAACTAAGCGATGGCTATTTATCTAAGCATATGGCTATCCAACTAGTCCTAATGTGTTAGGAGTTAACTATTCAACTACTATACATAATTTTTCAAATATTCCTGCAGGTTCAAGAAAAAAATTTTAGACCTAACCCCATCAATATCCAAGAGGACAGCTATGAAATTGAGCTCTGAGCACAGGAAATCATAAAAATATCGAAAAACCGCAGATATAGTTTCAGACAGACACAATAATAACATTAAATACCTCCAAGGTTGTCTGGAGTTGCAAAAGCATTTATGTAGATGAAACACTTGACATTAAGAGCAAAGAAAGACCAAAACCACACCATTCCATAGTATCTAGTAGTAGAAAAATAATAACTATTCCAAATAGGAAGAAATACTTGTCGTTCAACAAGCAGAATTAAAATTATCGTGGACAATGCCAATTGAAGAAACACTTCATAAAATGAAGCTCGGACATATACTTGCCAATTCTGACAAGATGTGGCATAGAGTGCTTTTGTTTAGAAATCCTATTGCATTTTCGTAGGGTTTGACTTTAAAAATAAATCACCAAGAACTGTAATACTTTTAATTTGATTTAAAATTTTAAAGCTAAATTTTATACGTTTCATGAATGAATGACTTTCATACAGCATAACAGGGTTTAAAATCAATAACTGAATTCAGCTTTTTGTGTCATTTTGTGACATTCATGAAAATAACACTGCTTTCAATGGTATAGGATTGAAACAGTTTATCTTCTAGGCTGCAGTTCTTGCCAGAACTTTCACAGCATAACTTAGTTAAGTGGTTAAAGTTAAATTAAGTGGTTTAATTTAAATCTTTGTAAATGTAACAGAAAACCGACAAATCAACCAAAAAGGATGATGAACAGAATAAAGATGTAATATAGTTGTAGTATATGGTTAAAAAATATTAACATAAATTTTGATGATTTTAACATAAATTTTAATGGTTATAGTTTGTGCTTCTAACGTTAACTTTTTTAAAAAAAAGAGGAAATGCTCAAATTTTAAATCAAGCTGAATGCCCTGTGCTGTTGAAGTGCAAAAGTCCCGCTACTTTTGTGTCCATATAAATAACGTAATCTCAAATCCTTTCCTCATTGCCACTGGAGTCCCCCCAGGGTTCTATCCTGGGACCAACACTTTTCCTCCTATTCATGAATATTCTCCCTCAGTTAAGAAATTGCCAAATTGCACTTTATGCAGATCATATAGCAATATACAGCTCTGCTCGGAGGTGTGAAAAAATTGTCAGGAGACTAAACGAGGCTGCAAACAGGGTATCTAGTTTCTGGACTCGATGGAAGCTCAAAATAAATGCCGCTAAATTAGTAATATAAAAGCTGTATTTTTTCACTAGACTACGCCCACTTTTCAGGGGGGAAAGTGTCAAGTAACGGTTTTCCGATTGCTTGGGTCGAAAAAATTATTAAATTATGCAGTTCCCCCAATTGATAGTTTAAAGAACTTGAACTACAGACAAATTTGACCAAAAAATTTCTAAGATCATTAAACAATGTATTCACGTTAAAAATATGTATGAGATCAATACATTATGCTGAAATTTCTATGTAGAATTTATTATCTTGTTATTAATAGCTTTGTTTGTCGGGATTCCAAAAACACAAAAACCACTCTGTAGAGCTGGTGTGCTAGTGACTCTCCAAGCTTCCAGAACGAAATTTTCCAGCACAAAGAACGTATAAGGGATCCTGACCCAGATGCTTCAACGAAAATAATCCAGCTGATGAATTCGAAGTTCAGTTTTCTTTTTTCAGAGGGATATTCCTTGGCAAATAACTGTTCCCTGAGAAGCAATTGGCCCTTTTTCCCATTTTCCCAACTGGACCAGCTGCAATGCGTAAATGATGGAATTGCACCTTGCATTAACACTTAGAAAAGCGGATAAAAAAGATTCCAGTCCAAAGTTATTCCAAATAAAAGTTTAGATCAATGAAATATTGTACAAATACAAAAATAAAATGAAGACAGTTTCGGTCAAAATGCCAATAATTTTGATCAGCTGAAGGGACTAAGTAGGATGGCATTGCATAACAGCATTATGCCATTTCGTAATGGAATTTCCACAAGCCAGCTGAAGAATAGGAATTCAGAAAAGACAATAAATAATAATTTCTTTATTGTCCATTTTCTCCAAATAACCGATAAATTATAAAAACAATGTAAATTAATTTAGTAATAAACTGATTTTTGGCAGTTGGCTACCACTCACACACACCACTCACATACAGAGAGAGAGAGAGAGAGAGAGAGAGAGAGAGAGAGAGAGAGTGAGAGAGAGAGAGAGCGAGAGACGGACAGACAGAAAATACGAATTTGTCCGTTTTTCGTCGTTTGACTTTTGTAATACAAGTCGATTGTCAAAGTTTCTTGGGAAACTAAAAAGCAATAAACATAAAAATGAAAGAGGGAGGCAGAGAGGGTGGCAGAGAAAGAAAAAGAGAAAGAAGGAGTAACGGAGAGAAAAAGATAGGGAGCGAAGGATGAGAGAACAAGATAAAGAGAAAGGGAGTGAGAGAAGGGAGAGAGGGAGTAAGAGAGAGAGAGAGAGAGGGAGTGAGAGAGACGGACAGATAATACATAATTTTAACAATGACAGAATAGTTTAAGATTCAATCTGCATTACCATTCAATCATCGAATCTAACATGGCCATATTTCGATCATGTTTTTGAGTTGGACGTGTGAACCATTTACAAGTTTTCATTTATTTTTTAATTCGGCTTGTTTTACCTTTTTCCCTAGCTTTTGAATAACCATTTAAAGTGACTACTTTTCTGGCAAGGAGGAACCGATAATCTGAGATTGTCGAGACCCTTTTATGGTTTGCACTGTCATTATGTACTTCAACTTACCACTCTCAATCTAATGGCCTCAGATTTCTCTCATAATACAAATAAGGCAAAAACAACATGATAATTTGATACAAATTAAAGATTTAGGAAAATTCGTGTTTAAACATGAAGAACTGAGATGATCATATTGAAAAATATAATTTAATTGCCTGCTATCTCAAAATATGTATGCTGTTTCATTTTTATTATTGTTCAATGTGTATGTATTATAATTTCACCGACCCATTTGAATTGTTAAAAAATGGATCGTCATTAAACCAGAAACCAGTCGATGTATGACACCCCTTACATTGAAAGTGACCCCACATTTCCTCACACAAAAAAAACATATTCATACTCGCTACAAGATTTTTACTTGATTAAATTAGAAATTGGAAGGGCAATTTATCACGGCAACCCATTAATCTATGCGTCGACCTCGAGTAGTTAAGCCCAAATGCGTGGTTACATCCGCTTTTCAACTGACCGATGAAAGATTACTGGTTTAAAAAACTCAAAAAAATCCAAAATAATTTTTGTTTTTTATGGCCTTATCCGTTATTTGACAACTTCCATGTAGTATGTATATATCACATTTTTGGGGAAAGGGGAGCGTGAAAGAAAATTCCAGGGTCGACGGTGGGAATCGAACCAACGACCGCGAGATCGAGGTCTAAAACAATATTCTAATTTTAATATTTTCTTTTAAGATTTCAAAGAAAAGAAATAGTTAAGTTTCTTTATCTATAACGTTAACAAATATAGACAAATAAAAATACAAACTGAAATTGATTCGTTAAGTTGCTTTTTTCTGACAATTTCGACCAATCTTTCGATTGGAGAGCTAAACTTGAAAACTCCCATATACCGAGACTCCATGAAAATAACAATTTCAAGGTCATCAAACTGTCAGCTAAATCTAATAAAAATAATATTGTAGTTCGATTTAATGAAATACAAAAAAACTGCCATTGCAACTTATCGATTTGATGAGCTGGCTAGTGGGACTTGAAACGTTGATCCAGCCCGACATACGGTAAACTTGGTCCTGATTTCCCCAACATACAAATGGCATATCAGTAAGTAGCTGAAAGTAATGAAATAAAACAAAATCCTCAAATAACGAAAGTTTCCCATTAAATGACAGAAAGAAATAGTAACTTATGCCTTTATGAACGTCTGAATAAAGAAAGAACTGTATTTACAAAAAAGAAAACCGAACATAATAATAAATAAAAAGTTCTTATGCAGCAATGATTGAAAAACCGTCTGCTGGAACGGAAGAGGTGACGGAATTTACTTGAAAACAAGGATATACAGGGTGTTCGGCTACTCGTGTTACAAACTTTGCCAGTACATTCCACGTTCAAAATGAAACCAAAAGGTCTTAATTAACTTTGGCCGGAATCTCAACAGTTTCGGAGTTATTCACCTATTTCTTATTTTTTAAGATTTCACAACCTTGCCTCAAATAAACAACGATAACCCCAAAACTAAAAGGTTTTGGATCAATACGTTGATAAGATTGAAAACTACGTTAAATTTCCAATAAGATGTGATAAATAGGAAACTTGTAAACGATGGTGAAATAAGAGTTTTACTTGCCAGAACTTTGAAAAATAATTTTTTTAAAAATAACTAATAATAACTTTTCACCTCAAAGAAGCCGACGCCTTATACAAAAATGTCTTTTCTACACCGACTTCCTTCCCCACCCTTTCAAAATCCAACATATATAAACATAAAACAGCAAAATCTCACTGGCACTCTCAACACGACACGCAAGAATGGCCCAATTACACAGAAGACAAACACTTTGAGTGAGTAGAAATACTTTGATTGAATATAAAAAATATATTTTGCATTGTATAAATTCACTTTCCCACATCCTAAATGTATTTGTTAAATGTAAACAATGTTTGTAAATCCTAGGCCCTGAAGATGATCTCAATAAAGATCGAAACGTTGGCACGATAAAGAAAATGTTTTTCTGAAACCTATTCACCGCATCTCACGATTTCTGAATAATTTTTGAAAAATATATTTTTTTTCAAAGTTAAAAAACTTACTATGGTGATTCTAAACTTATTTCCAAACCTAGAGACCAGCAAATTTCAGAAGAATTCAAAAGAATAATTAATTGTGTACTCCATAATGTCCTTTTTACTTGTGTAATTGCTTTTACATATTAATTTTGTATTATTTTAATTACTAAATTAAATATTAATTAATTTAATTGCTCAAATATGAAAAAATTGATGAAGGAAAAGAAAAAAACCGTGGTTGAAAGATTGGTAAGGTGGAAAGATTAAAAAAAATAACTTAAAGAAATTTTGAATGAATCTATTAAACGTTTTTTAATATGGGTTTGAAATCAAAATAGTGCGAGTGTTTACTTATTTAACATCACGAATTCAACTTTGATTAAAGGATTATTGTATTATTGTATTACTATTCCCCGGAATAAAAGAGTTTTATGATTCAAAGCGTTTTTAGTTCGTTCATTCAAAATTTCCTTAAGATTTTTGATTATTATTAATCTTTACTCCTTACTAATCCGTCAACCACGGTTTTTTCCTTTCCTTCATCAATTTCTTCTTATATGAAAAATGTAATTAAAAAATTAATTGCACCACTAAAAAGGAAATTAAATGGAGTACGTTTTCTGAAATTTGATGATCTCTAGGTTTGGAAATAGTAGTTTACAATCACCATAGTAAGTTTTTCAACTTTGAAAAAAAAAATTTCAACCCATTATATTTCGTGGTCCGATTGACCAAATAACGTCTTTCAATTAATTAATCTATTTATGTAAGGTTTTGGTTGAAATGAAAAAGTTAGTGTCACGAGCCGGATTTGAACCACGTTAGCTCAAGTGGTTAGAGCAGCGGAGTATTGAGTCGAAGGTCATGGGTTCAAATCCCGCTCGTCACACTAACTTTTTCTAGCTACTGAAACGCTTATTTCACCACCGTTTACAAGTTTAGTATTGGTTACATCTTATTGGAAATTTAACGTAGTTTTAAATGGTATCAACGTATTTGTCCAAAGTCTTTTACTTTTGGAGTTGTCGTTGTTCATTTGAAGCAAGGTCGTGAAATCTTAAAAAATCAGAAAGAGGGAAATAACTCGGAAACTGTTGAGATTCGGACCATAGTTAATTAGAAGTCTTTGGTTCATTTTGAATGTAGAATCTAGCGGCAAAGTTTGTAACACGAGTTGACGAACTCCCAGTATACAGACCAAAATGCAAAATAATACTAATCACAAAAAACATAATTGAAAATTAAATCTTGGTGACTGCTCTTCGCAGAATGAAAACAAACACTCATAAGGCTTCTCAATATAAAACCAAAATTATAATAAATTAATGACTGAATTGTTTCACGAGCTCTCTGCTCTACTCATGTGTGGCAAAGCCATTCAGGTTAGTATGAAGAGTTGAGTATTCGAAACTAGGTTATTACCCAAAAAGAGAATCCGGAACTCACAAAAGATGGAACACTCATGGAACACACAACCAGAAAATTAATAAGGTCTTCCCTTGCGCAGGAGTTGCACATTGAACAGCTATCAACAGAGCCATCTCTCAATGGGGAGGAATAAGGTAGATCATCTCGCACCTAAGTTCGAAGAACCACTTTATTTTACATAGGGACAACATTAGTTTTCATTGTTTAAGTTACAAAAAGCTTTTGAATGATCAGGTTTCTTGTACAGTACACATTGTGTGGAACTACTAGCAAATTCGGAAGAACCTTCGACATGTCTGGAACGAGTAAATGTTCAATTACAGGGAATTTAGAAAACCATCTTCATAGTTATTAAAAATAAAAACCAACTCCAGAATCGTGGGAAAGAGAATTGAGCGTTTTGAATCCGGGTAAGTTGGCATTAGCCACTTCAACCGCAATAATTTTAGGTAGCATCTGTTTAGGTCATGCCTAAATAGGAGAGGTGAAGTAATTTTCTAATAAAGAAGCGTTGAATGGATTCGACTAAATCAAAACGTCGTTTCTGGGGGCGTCGGTGGCCGCTCATCACTGTAATGTAAAGGTCCCGGGTTCGAATCCAGCAGCCCTGCATTCGAACCTGACATTCTTACAAATGGGATTTTTTTCAAAAACATCGTCATACTGCCTTAAATACCTTAAACTTCGAATTGGTTGGGATAGAGGGTTTGAGAGCAGGCTGGACCAAACCAATTGATCGCGAATTTGAACGTGTGAGATTTCTTTTTTAGATGAGAAATTAGAAAGAGTTTTGACGTGAAGATGACACCAAGATATTTGTATCCCTTCAAATTTTCAATTCGTTTACCCTGGAAGGAACAGTGAACCCTACGTGCTAGCCTTTCTCCACTACGAAAAATCATAATTTTTGATTTGTTTAAATTTGCAGAAAGTTTGAAAACAATAATTTTCCAATGGAACAATGTTTCTTTGAAAAGCACCGGGAGAACTAACGGGGATGACTACATCGCCAGCATAGAAAATACATAAATAAATTAGAGTAGCGAATACCAAAATCTAGAACAATAATAAGGTCGTTTATAAAGATGGAGAATAATATCGGGCCGAGGACGCATCCCTGTCGCCACACTTAACAGGGAAATAGGGCGTATTATTAATTTGAACAGCGGATCCTGGGGGCCGCAACAGTTTAGGCGTTCACACGGTGCCCATCACTGTAATGTAAAGGTCCCGGGTTCGAATCCAGCGACCCTGCATACTTACAATTTTTTTTTTTGTTTCAAAAACACCGGCACCCTGAAAGTTGATATGACCTTTGCTGCTGCGGAAAAAAGCGGATCCTGATCGGAAAGGGCAAACAAGGCTGCTAGTTTGTCCACCATTGCCGATGAGAAATCGAGTTTTGCAAGCTCTACCGAGCCAAAGGCCACTTTAAAGTCAACCAAAAACGCAAGTATTTTATTCCCCATTTTTGAGGTTTCTAGGTTAATAATATTCGTAAGCCCTTACCTTTTAGTAGAAATGTTTTATTGGGTTGTCCGGAAAATAATGCAGGATTTTGGTATTAAACAAAAAAAAAGAAACTAGTTACTTTAAAGCAATGTTCTTTAATCAAAATAATTTCCCATACTCTCAATACATTTCTCCCAACGTGTTGGTAACTTATTAATTCCGTCTGANCAAACAATATCATTTGGAAGAGGATTAATAAGTGTTGACATTCATACAAATGAGTAATCCTGTAAACGTAAACAGAATATTTTATATAGATTTTTTTTAATGAAAACTTAAAATCCTGCATTATTTTCCGGACAACCCGATATATTTTTTTCAGCAAAAAAAGGCGAGAAGAAAGAGAAAAAGGTGTAACATTGATTGCGTTCTCTTTCGCTTAAAAAAAACTATATTACTAGCGACTACCAAATTGTGTGAATGTATTTATTTGCGTGAGTGTTTGTGTGAATGAACACGGTCTGAGTGGAATATTGAGTACTCGCAGACCTGTCGAACCGATGGGTTACCCATAGGTCAACTTTGGATAATGAATGTGTGATTTTCACTGTGTGTGAATGTGTTTATTGGCGGGAATGAAGGGACGTGGAAATCTCCGTGACGGGCTCACAACCGTAGGTTTAGGCTGTACATAATTTTAGTATGGGGGGTCTCAGCAGTGTATCGAGTACTCTTGGGACCCACCAAATTTCGGTTAGTTTAGGTTAGATCATCTTTTAAATAGCCTTAATGTGTATTTTAATACGCTTTGGATGTTTTAATCACGTGGAGGGGTTAATGATCGAAGATAATGGTAATAAAACAAATGCGACATAGACATAAAGTGAGAAGAAATTTTAAGCATAATATAAAGAAAAAAAAAGAAAATATAAGCGATAGTTTCAATTTAATTATCACTTATATGATCGTATTGGGGACCGCGGTAGCCGAGTGGTTAGCATGAGAGACTCTCACGCCGCGGCCGTGGGTTCGATTCCCACCGTCGCCTCTGGCCCTTTTTTCCCGATAACCCCCAATTTGAACACATAAGAATTCGTACCATGGCTAATATGCAAGATCATAAGGCCAATAAAAAAAAAAAAAAAAAATCGTATTATCTTGTTCCTCTGAGCTTGATGAGAAATTTTTATTGCGTAGGGCCCTGTGCGCTGTAAGATTGATTAAATTTTATCACTAATTGGGATAAAGTGAACACAGTTTTATCTCTATCGCTCTAACTGCTAGGCGGTCGAAAAAAGTTATTAATGTTGTACGTTTCAAGTCAACTATTATTCTTCATACTAATCATTAAGTAAAATAAACGAATAAATTCAAGTGTCCTGAATTTTGTGACTTTGAGTGTATTTTTATGTAAATATACAGAGATTATATAAAAATAGTAAGAGCTATTAGTATATTTAAAGCATATTTTGTTAAAACGTGTGTCAGTTCGAAGAGAATGCTGTAGTTTTATTTTTGTTTAGAAGCTGTAATTATTAAACAAATTGTTTTGGATTCTGCTTGGAAAGGTGGAAGAAATATTTGTCATTCATTGGTTGAAAGGGACAGTATTTTATAATTAACAAGTCAAAAAAAGAAGAAGATAAAATTAGCAGCTTAAAAAAATTGTCTCACCATACAGTCTTTAAGTAGTTGAGCTCTCAAAAGATTTACCTGCAACAAATCATAAATCAAATAAACTAGCTATAAATACGTAATAAATACAAAAATACATAAAAATCTATAGATATGGAGTTAATGAAAACATACTGTTTAAAATAAAAACTATGTCTGACCGACATATTATGTTCCTTTTGAATTAATTATAGCAACTTTTTTTTTAATGGCTTCACGCTTTCCTTTCTAGTCAAGCCACAGTTGTAGGTTTGTATCTTTTTTTTCTTTTCTTTTTTTGAGGGGAAGAAAAACGTGGGAACGGTGGGAATCGAACTCAAGACCGCGGATCTACTACGAGCCGTGAGCTGGTACGCTGGCCGCTACCGCGGTCCCCAATTAAATTTTTTCAATAACAATTTTTGTTTTTTTCCGTTCTTTCCTCAGAGACCAGAGTTAACATCCAGGTGGCGATAATTTCAATTTTATTATCACTTATATGATAGTATCATCTGGTTCCTCTGAGCTTGATGAGAAATCTTTATTGCGTAAGACCATGTGAGCTGTAAGATTGATTAAGTTTTATCACTAATCGGGATAAAGTGAACTTTTATCACGATGTTATTCGGTGAGCTTTTGGAAGGATGGAACAAAGTAGGATCGTTTTTCTCTGTTTAATACCGGGGAAACACGGGGAAAATGTGTACTGTGCTGCTTTGGGCCGTATTTGGCTTGCCAAGGTTGAAGAATACAAAGGAATAACACAAAAATAATCCGAGGCCACCACTTGAAATAAAACACATCAGAGACGGTTGGTCCCAGCTCAGTTAGTTTCCCTTGTAATTAAATGAACATTTATTAACTACTTCACAGAACAAATATATTCAAAAGAACATCAAATTTGGTGGGATTGAAGGAAAATCCCAATATTATTATCAACTGTTCTGGACGCGAACAAATCCGATCAAATATTTTTCTCAACCTGCAAGGTTATATGCACAATGATTTGAACTGGTTTGGGTGAATAGTATAGAATAGATTCTTAATTCAAAAATACGTCCGATAATTTACACATGCTTAATCTTTTTTTAATATGTTTTTGGTTGAAATGAAAAACTTAGTGTCACGAGCGGGATTCGAACCCACGACCTTCGGCTAAAAGCCGCTGCTCTAACCACTTGAGCTATAGTGGCTTGGATCCACTCGGACACCAACTACCCATCTCAACCTACAACTTTTCGAATTTTCCCTCTTTTTACCATTTTTCAAACCTTGTTGTTCAAGAGATAGCTCAAGTTGTTAGAGTTTGACCATTGAATTTATTAAAAAAATTTTCGCTGATAATAGTCCGACTTATATTACAAAAATGTACATGTGTGATCCTGCCTGCAGACCATATTAGACATGATAAAAAAGTAATTTATTAAATAATTGTTTAATGTATTTTTCTGCCATTGTTATGTATTTCAAGGTTATATCGGTTGATACATTTTTGGACGTAGAATAAAATAAAGGAATCTTCAAATTTTAAAATTTCTTTAATGTCAATCTAAGTAAAACCTACGATCAAGAGCTCATTAGTAAGAATAACATGACAAGAAGGTTTTATGGATATTGGATACCATAGGTTGGTAGAAAGATGTCAAATAAAATGGACAATCTATCATGAATCAATCATTTACAGATTTAAAAAACTGATCTAAAAATTGGCATAAATTACTATCTCGTCAAATATACTCATAAATATTTCGATGGACACATCGTCTGGTTGTTTGTATGTTTGATAGTTAGATTCTTGTGAAGCTGTGCATGTTAGTGTGCGTTTTTAACAATGTAGCTCCGTTCTGCACGGAAATGGGACTTTACAAAAGTTAAACTTTTAATTAACCAATTTTTTTGTGTACTAGCGTTGTTTTCTCTGGCCGATGTTTCTTTTCATACAGTTGGAACTTTTTCCAACTTTAAAGAAGCCCCGTCGGATGCGGGTGTCGCTCGCTTTGAGGCATGAGGGCTTTAAACCGTTCCCAATGGAAATTTCCCTCTTGGATTTTGAGAGATACAGATGAAAGTCGTTTAAGTATGCCTTTCATCAAGCGAAGTTACATTATTTATTTAATATAAAAAAATAACTTCCACCTCTCCATTTAGTAAAGGGTTCTTAGTTTTTCTAATTTTTTAAGCCAACTCCTTCGATGTAATATAGGCAGAGAGAATTTTCATGGACAAAATGATAAAACTTGACACGGATTTTTTCTTATGAAGCAGCTTACCGTGTTGGGCCAGATGTTTGCGGATGGTTCTGGAGAATACATAAAACCCACCTTGCTGTTTGACAACAAAAACATACAAATCATACTAAATGCAACGCAACAAGCAATTCAAAAATATTTAAATCTACGTTTTCGTTGTTTATTGTAAATTATTGTTAGTTATTGTCGTTTTTTAACTATGTAGAATTAATTAATTACCAGGCCTTAATACTAGCGAATTGTTTTCTTTGATGAGTAAAAAAGTATGAGAGAAGCACAAGAACCGTCATAAAAGGAGTTCACAGAGTTATTAAATCCTGAGCTGTTTGTTTAGAGTTTACTGTTAAAAGGTAAGAAGAATAAGACTGCAGGCAGGAGAACAAAGGCAATTTCTTTAAAATGTTTGATTACTTTAGCAAACACGCGGTTTTGTAAAATTCGTAAAATTTTCCTCGTCTGGCCAATTCAAGAAGAGGATAGATGTTTCGTATTCGTATATACATAATGTATCGAGGGCCATTTTCAACTCGCGAGATCGAGAAAAAAATGTGATATAGGAGATTAAGGTTTGAGCTTTAACGACGTAACGAGGCTTAGAAACCTCTTAAGCTTTCAGCCGTATAGACATTGATCCTAAATCTCCTCAAAGCTCGTGACAATAATAAAACCACCCTCTTACTCTATCCGGTTTCGTTGATTGGTTAGACGGTCGTGAAAGAATTGTTTAACAGTCGGTTAACCAACTAACTAAAGAAAATATGCATTTGTATAATTAATAGATTATTATGTGAATATACAATTAAATAAATATACACACTTTTACAACGTTAAGTTTACAAATACGACGAACAAAAAGTGTGAGTAACTATAAAACGACGGTTTTTATTTTGATCACTTGAATAATTTCGTTCACATAACAATTACCAACCCTGTAACTTTACCACCTTTTTCTTGTGATCGAGCGAATAAAACAAAACTCCAAATATACAAACAAATAAAAGTTCGTATTTAATTGAAATAAATATTTTAAGATCATTGAACTGGATCGATCTAATTTAACTGTTCAAATAAAAGGAAAGTTGTGGTACCAATAATCGACCTAACCAGAGGCGGCATTTTCCAAATTTCTTGAGTAACGTTTGATAGATCCATTAGAGACATCTGTTCCATACAATTTTGATGCTGGAGTTTCCAAGGTGTGACGGGATCTTCTATGCATTATTAAACAAACTCTATAAACTTTCGACTCCGCGAATGGAAACACTAGGGGGACACATTCATCATTGACAAGAATTCCAACGATCCTTAGAAGTACAAATAGTGGAGTTTTGTACCACTGTGGAACCATTCACGCAAACCGTTGTATTATGTCATATGTGTTTTTCGGATATTAAGAATCTAATAATAACGAATAAACCTGAACAACCATTTAGATTTATATTTGCTCATGTATTCAGAAAGGTTATTGATTTCAAGTGTTGTGAGTACTTGCTCATGGAGAGAATGACGTTGGGAATAGTTAGGTAGAGTTCGAGACGGGCCAAGTTAGGTTATTGTTAGTATTATGCTTAAAGGCAGGTAGGGTTAGTTCTGGAATGGTTATGCTAAAGGAAGGTTAGGCTAGATAGGGGTTCTTAAACATATTTAACTGAAGATCTGCAGATTACAAAATATCTAAGTGATGTAGTTGTATAACATCCCGTCTTTAATTTAAATGGATTTGATCTTGGGCTGGATACACAGATGATTTTGTGTGGAAATTTTCCTGTCGTAGATTTCGCGTTACATGGTGTGTTGGGTTGGGTAAGAAAAGGTTAGGAATGATTAGGTTGCGTTAGGTTAGGTTGGGTATTAGGGTTAGGGACAGGTTAGATTAGATAGGGTTAATGTTAAGTTAGTTTTGGAATGGTTACGTTTAGGGGGGTTAGGATAGGTTGGGTTTTTTAAAAATCTGAAGATCTACAGATTACAACAAATATCTAAGTGATGTATTGGTGTAACATCCCGTCTTTAATTTAAATATATATGATCTTGGGCTGGATACACACATGATTTTGTGTGGAAATTTTCCTGTCGTAGATTTCGTGTTACATGGTGTGTTGGGTTAAGTTAGAAAAGGTTAATGATTAGGTAGAGTTAGGTTAGGTTGAGTGTTGGGATTAGGGACAGTTTAGATTAGGTAGGGTTAAAGTTAAGTTAGTTTTGGAATGGTACCTTTAGGAAGGTTAGGTTAGGTTTCTTAAAAATCAGAAGATCTACAGATTACAACAAATATCTAAGTGATGTATTTGTGTAACATCCCGTCTTTAATTTAAATATATATGATCTTGGGCTGGATACACAAATGATTTTCTGTGGAAATTTTCCTGTTGTAGATTTCGCGTTACATGGTGTGTTGGGTTAGGTTAGAAAAGGTTAGGAATGATTAGGTAGAGTTAGGTTAGGTTGAGTGTTGGGATTAGGGACAGGTTAGATTAGGTAGGGTTAAAGTTAAGTTAGTTTGGAATGTTTACGTTTAGGAGGGTTAGGTTAGGTTTCTTAAAAATCTGTAGATCTGTAGACATTAAGATCTAATTTGGTGGATCTAGTTGTAGAACATTTCGTAGATATATTTTTGGGCTAAATACTTAAATGTTTTTGCATTCTGCAAATATAGTTAATGACAATTATTATTATTATTTTTTTTTTATTAGATTATCTAAACCGTTCAAGCAGCAATGTTGGGCTAGGTATAAACCAAATATATGCCTTTCTTTTAACTACTATTGATGGATGTTAACTTATGAGAAGTTCTTTTTATTTTAATGAACTAAAATCCATTAAAACGGAAACAGTTTGAGAAATGAAATTTTATCCTTTTTAGATCCCCCTTCTCTCAACGTGCTTCTTCTTTTCTGTTTCTTTTAATAACAGTTTTGTTAATAAGCATCTCAGACGTACTCAATATATCAAAGTCTAACGTTATAAGGGTATACGAAATAGCACACTAACACCTCGGTTAACACACTACCGCGTAATTAAAGCGTCTAGATTTGAAATAGCACACTTAGATCATAAAACTTAACATGATTAGTATAGTTTGCATGAATACCTCTCATTTAATTAGATTCTTAAATGTAATAATTAATGCGAAGAATCTTTCATCCTTAAGAAATAAATAATAACTGATGAATAGCAAAAAAAAAGTTGAAGCAATATTGGCAGGATCAATGCAATCTTTTAAAATAAACTTTTTATTTAGTACTGTAGTTGACTAAAATTTGAAAATAATATTTAATTCAGTGGTCTTAACAATGAACATTTAGGATTTTCAATACGAGAGGCATTTCCCTCGCTGTAAATTCAAGGCCGGTGTTTTTAAACCTGAGATTTTACATGGCCGATTAACTTTAAGAAAAAGAAGATAATGCGGATAATAAAAATCCCTCAGCCTGGCTAAAATCTCCCCTCGATTCGAAAAATTCTTCCATGGAAAACCATGCTTAATCTCCTTTTCATTTTAGCTGCCACCTTAATCCGTCCTGCCATAGAGTTGCCATCTTAAACCCGTTTACATCTTTTTTTTTTCACTATTTACTGAAATCCTGTGTTACGTTAAAGCATAAAATCGTACAGCCTAGTTTTTAACAAATCGTCTTCACTGATCATTAAACCAGGGTGACCCGGGAGGCTTAGTGGCTAAGGCAACCTACTCGTAGCACATCCCATGGAATCTTAATTGGAAATAATATGTGAAAGGTATATTGTAAAGTGGTTGTTCTCTATGCCGGTGTTCTTGTAAACGGAAATAAAAATCCGTGTCGAGCTGTTTAAGTTATTCATTTGCTTTAACAACGGCTGCCTGGAACCAAATCACCCAGGGAATACAGCACAGTTCATTCTCTGTAAAAAAATTTGTTTTTCACGACAATGTTTGGTTTTTCCAGCTTAAAAAACTTACCCGAACTTTGATAATTGCCCGCTTCTTTATGCGGATTATACCTTTTTCGCTTAACTCGAAAAGTATTTAAGTATTGTTCTTTTATTGTAACTGAACTGAATTGTTATCATTGTTATATCAATTAAGAGAATAGATGATGGAGAGAGGGAGAGGGAGAGAGAAATACAAAGGTAAAGAAAGTGAGAGAGAGAGAGAGAGTGAGAGAGAGAGAGAGAGAGAGAGAGAGAGAGAGAGAGAGAGACAGACAGACAGACTGACAGACAGAAAGTGAGAAAAAGGAAGAGCTACAATAGGACGTAGAAAGAAAGAGAAAAAGAAGATAGATAGAAAAAAGAGAATGCGAGAAAGAGGGAGAGAGAGAGAATGAGAAAGTTGGAGAAAGAAAGAAAAAAAGGGTAAGGGAGAGGAGCAAAAAAAGAGAAAGAAAGAGAGAGAGAAAAAATAAAGAGATTTTATGTTAATTTTATTTTATAAGGTGTTAAATGCTTATTACTAATCACTTATATTATTTTAATTATTAGTGTCCTCAATAATAATCCATTTAATTTATCTTCCCACCTTTGCAAGGTTATCATCGTTCTTTTTATCAATTTTTATATTTGTACATTATAATTACATTATTACATTATTAAATTTTATATTTGTACCTACCTAAAGGTCTACTTTTTATATTCTTCATGGATCAGATTTTGCGAATTTTGTGTAATTTATTTGAGTATTTTGACTAATAACTTAGTTAAAAATATGAAAGAAAACTCGTTCGGTTTTCACAAATTTGGTCGCTAAATAACTACTCTATAATATGAGTTATTACGGCTTTTAAAATATAAATATAAAATTTAATAATGTAATTATAATGTACAAATATAAAAATTGATAAAAAGAACGATGATAACCTTTTTATTATATAAATGTACTGTAGACCTTTAGTTTTATTAAATTTCTGATATAAAATAAGCCTTTCTTCTTACACTTTTATTTTGTATGTATTGAAAAGTACTATTATTAAAAGAATAATAAGTATAAGAAAAGTATATCTAATTTTTTTCATATATTTTATTATGTACTAAATTGTGTCATTTTTCATTGTATTTAATTTTCAAACAAAAGTGTCCTTTAATTTCTTTTTTTATCCAGAATAGTGTCCTTTAATTTCCATTGCTTTCTATAAAAGAGTATTTTCTTTCCTTATACAAAAATAGGGTTAGGGTTTGAATAAATATCTACTAAATTCATTAAATTTCGTGATCCGATTGACCAAATAGCATCTTTCAATTAATTAATCTTTATGCAAGGTATTGGTTGAGATAAAAAAGTCAGTGTCACGAGCGGGATTCGAACCCACGACCTTCGGCTCTATACGCCGCTGGTCTAACCACTTGAGCTATCGTGACTTTGATCCACTCGGACACCAACTCGCCATTTCAACTTACAGCTTTTCGAATTTTCCCTCTTTTTTTTCCTTTTTTCAATTTTTGAATAAGTCACGATAGCTCAAATGGTAGAGCAGGGGCGTATTGAGCCGAAGGTTTCAACTTTTTCATTTCAACCATGACCTTACATAAAAAAATAATTAATTGAAATAAGTAATTTGGTAAATTAGTCTAATAATCATAAATTGGTTATTACAACCGTTTAAAACCTTAATTTCTCTATTTTTACACTGTAAGTTTGGATCTCAACAAAAACGTTTCAAAATTTTTATTTTTTATCTTAAGTTCTTATTTATTTACAGAACCCAAATTTATGACACTACGTGCAGTTCATTGGATTCCAAACCCCTATAAAAATTTATGTAGATCAAAGCGGAGGCTTTTCGATGTTAACAATACTGCTGTGGTTTTAAAAAAATCATTAGCCTGTTTAGTTTTGGAAAAAATTCGAAAAATTTTTTTTTTATATTTTATTTTAGCTAAAATTTGTACTCAAGCCGGTTTTTCGTGACTGATTTACTATGATTCTTCTTTTTTTTAAATATTTTAATCTACGTCCAAAAATGTATCAATCGATATAATCTTGAAATACATAACAAAGGCAGAAAAATACATTAAAAAATTATTTAATAAATTACTTTTTTATCATGGCTAATATGGTCTGCAGGCAGGATCACACACGTACATTTTTGTAATATAAGTCGGACTATTATTAGAGAAAATTTTTTTAATAAATTCAATGGTCAAACGTCCGTAGATTTCCTTTGTGAGTGCACTTTCGTACGAAATAAATAATTACATTTGCTAAAATGTAAAACTAGTTAAAACTGTATTGAACTAGGTTGAACAGATTTATTTCGCAAAGAAAATTCGTGGTACGATTGACCAAATAACAACTTTCAATTAATTAATCTTTATTCAAGGTCTTGGTGGAGATAACAAAGTCAGTGTCACGAGCGGGATTCGAACCCACGACCTTCGGCTAAATACGCCGCTGCTATACCGAGCTCAATTGGTAGAGCAGCGGCGTATTTAGCCGAAGGTCGTGGGTTCACACCCCGCGCGTGACACTGACTTGTTTATCTCAACCAATATCTTGCATAAAGATTAATAAATATCTACATTTATTAGCTGTATAACATCCCGTTTTTGATTCAGCATGACTATGTTTTGGACTCGATACACAAACGGCTTTTGTTTGTCAATTTTCGCGTCGTGGGTACGCGTTTCAGGACGAGCCCATCCATGGGTTGGGTTAAGTAAGATTAGGTTGGTTTAGGAATGGTTATGGTTAAGGTGAGTTAGGACAGGTCATCTTTTTAATACATATTTAATTGAAGATTATATTAAATCTATAAGTGTATGAGCTGTGTAACATACCATTTTTAATTTAGCATGAATATGATTTTGGAATGGATGCATAAAAGTTTTTATGTGCCAATTTTCGCGTCGTTTTCGTGTTACATGAAGTGTGAAGTTAGGCTAGGTAAGGTGAGGAATAATTATTTAGATTCGGATGGTTTAGATTAAGGGTAGTGTTCGGTTTAAGGACAGGTGAACGTAGATAGGGTTAATGGAGGGTTAGGTTAAGAAAGGTTTTTTAAACATATTAACTGAAGATCTATAGATTACATTAAACATATATGTGTAGAGCTGTGTCGCATCTCGTTTTTAATTAAAATGGATAAGATTTTGGACTTGTGTGGCAACATTCGCGTCCTAGATTTCCCGTTACATGGAGAGTTGGGTTAGGTTAGGAAGAGTTTAGAAGAGGCAGGTTAGAATAGGTAGGATTAAGGTTAGGTTACATTAAGAATGGTTATGGAAGGAGGTTGCTTAAACATATTTAACTGAAGATCTACATTCCATTAAATAACTACGTTTATTAGTTGTGGAACATTAATTTTTACGTTAACAAAAAGAACCCATGGGTTGGGTTTTGTTAGGTTAGGAATAGTTAAGTGGGATTAAGGACGGGTTAGGTTAGGTAGGGTTAAGGTTAGGTTAGTTTAGGATTGGTTATGGTTATAAAGAGTTAGGGTAGGTATGGTTTATTAAAACTATAACCCCGTTTTTATTTTAACATGGAACTTTTTTTAGGATATACGTTGTGTGCACATGGGTTGGGTTGTGAAGTTTAAGAATAGTTAGCTAGAGGGTTAAAGACGGGTAAGGTCAGGGTTAGGCATAAGAACAGGTTAGGTTAGGTAAGTTTTCTTAAATTAACATCCCTTTGATTTAACGTAGATATGTTTTTAGCCAGGATACACAAAAATTTGCAAAGTTTTTGGCAATACTCGTGTTGATGTGTTGGGTTAGGTTAGGTCATGTTGGGTTCGGTTCTATTAATAATGGTTAGGTAGGATAGGGACCGGTGAGATTAGGGTTAGTGTTTATGGTTTCTTGACAGATTAAGTTAAACAGACTTAGGATTAGGCTAGATTTGGTAAGATTACATATAACGTTAATATTTATTAAGTGTTTTTAATAATAATACGTATATACATTTTCTTTTTTTATAATTGTTCCTTTCGTAATTTTTTGACCTTTGATTTCTTTCGACAATATAGACAATATTTTAAGTTATTAAGTATGGTTTTACTTTACCGTAAAGTGATCTATAGTGCGGTTTTAGTACTTTTCTTTAAAACATTTTAAAACAAATCATTAGGATTTTTCAAGAGAGTTTCACAAATTTCCTCCCTAGTGAGGCATAATTCGGAAAAGAAGCTGAGAACTTAATGGCAATGTTTCACAAGCGACGGTTCAACTTCAAAGTAGCGTTTGAAACTTGAAAATTTCGACGCAAGCTTCTTGTTCGCATATCAGCAGTAACAGGCAACAGCTGCTTCCAAAACATCGTGGACGGTCTGTCATAACTTTACTTTCTAAGTTCATGACCCCTTCCTGATTTTTAAACATGGTTGCGCAACCCTCTTCTTCAGTATAAGGAAATTAATTTTCTATTTGTTTAATTATACCTTAAAATAACTCTAATTCCATGATTTGGACGGCTTAGATAAGAAGAAAAGATAAAGGAGAAAAAAGGGCTGTATATTTACAATAGTAAACACCAACATGCTGCAAATATCAATCACACCGGTACAAAGCTATTTGTCTAAAACTTTTAATTTTTATAATTTCATAAAGTAGAAAATTTGGTCAACCAACGTTGGGCTAAATTGTGTCACAAACAAGATCAAAATAGCATAAGCTGACAAAAAATGATCGATATCGACTAGGCTGCAAAGTTGGGCGAGTTATAAACAAAACATGTGTTTTTTTTAAATCCTATGGATAGATGTTTATGGTATAGTAGTTTGTAGCTTAATAAAAGCTCTTTCTATTTTAATGAACAAAACATGCATTAAACCTAGTGATAGGAATGTACTTTTTGGCAGGAATGGTGTCCTGTTAGTTTTGAATTATTCTCCTCTTATTTTTAAAATTAATTATTGTTTGAATTATTAATGTGTTATACTTCAAAATTTTTGTTCACTTTTTACTTTTTATAGCATCTTTCATAGTAAGATTTTTCATGGCCTGATTGTGAGTCTGACAGACGAAAACTGCAAGGATGCACAGAATTCGCGAACCCGACTAAGGTACAACGTGGCAGTATCATTGTCAAAAAAAACATTGACTGACGTTTTTAGTAATATCTTAACATAAACCCGTCATATTATAAAAGAAATTCCATTAAACTACGGTGTTAGCAGAAAGGGCGCCCTGCTCGTTTTTTTCCTTTCGGGAAATGTTTTCAGAAAGATTGGCCGAGAAGATCCCCTGGCCTGGCTCACTCGATCAACTCCACTTTTTTCCCCCTTGGGGAACTTTAAAGGAAAAGTTTAATGGCACGAAACGTTTTTAAAGGAAAATCTTAAGAATAAAATAATTAAAACTTGCACAAGACCCACAGTAATCGAGTACTGTACCCAGAATAAATAATTACTTCCTGTACTTACGTAATATGTATAATATTTAAAATTTATGTTATAAAAATTTAACATTATGTGCTAGTAATTAAGCAATGATCCCCACAGGATTCTTTTTACCCTCTCTATGAGATTGGGACATATTCCAATCCTCCTCAGCATCGGCTACGTTCTATTTACATTTATTTAAATAAATTGGCAATGTCAGTTAATACAAGCGTAACAAAATAACAATTATTTGTAGGCAGTGAGATGCGGTCTGGTGTGACGTAGGTTTTAGAAAAAAATATTATTTATCGTGTCAACGTTTCGATCTTTATTGAAATCATCATCAGAGCTCAAAGTGTTTGTTTTCTGTGTAGATGTCTTATTATTGTGTGTCGTGTTCAGACAGCCCGTTTTATGGTGTCTGCAGGTATTATGTTGGCGGCACTGAGTTTTAATTGGTGTAATTTTTGTGTAGTGTCTTAATGTTTTTAATGTTGGTACTGATTTCTATATTTAAAATGTGTCTTTTGAAAAGAAGCACTCTCAACTCGACGCACAATAATGACACAGAAAACAAACACTTTGAGCCCTCATGATGATCTCAATAAAGAGGTTAGGTTTTAGAAAAACATTTTCTTTATCGTGACAACGTTTCGATCTTTATTGAGATCATCTTCAGGGCTCAAAGTGTTTGTTTTCTGTGTACATGTGTTACTATTGTGAGTCGTGTTGAGAGTGCCACGTTAAAACCTACGTCACACCAGACCGTATTTCACGACCTCCAAATAATAATTAATCACCGGTCACTAAACACCACACAAAATAAAAACTTAAAAGTAATTAAATATTTTGTATATTTGGCTTCTGAACACTAATAAACAAGGAAATGTAGAAGTGGTATAAGGTAGTGTTAACTGTCCTCTTTATCATACTCATTTTAAGTAATTAAATTTATATATGATTCATCGAACCTATTAACCAAAGTAATTATTTTAATTGATTTATGCAAAATATGGTTGAGTTTAAAAAGTCAATGGCACGAGCGGGATTCGAACCCACGACCTTCGTCTTGATACGCCGCTGCTCTACCACTTGAGCTATCGTGACCTCGATCCACTCGGACACCATCTCAACCGCACCTTTTGAATTTTCCCTCCTTTATGCCATTTTTCATCTCTTTTTTATCTCAACTAAAAACCTTAATTAATTGTAATATATTAATTGGTCAAGCGGACCAAGAAATTGGTGAAATTAATTAAATAATTAAATTCCTACTGGTCGTAGGAATATATTATTGGACTGTTGATTAAATTATGTTTTTAAGAATAAAAAATATTGGTTTTGGTGATATTGGTTCCCTTCTAGATGGGTCCTGTAGGCTTCATTGCCGTCTGTAATAATTGACCCTTCAACACGTGGCTAAATTGCCCTAATTCGATTTTGCGTACTAATTCATTCATCCTATTACAAACATTAACCTAAGTTTAGTGAGTTAAAATACCACTGATATAGATAATAATAACCACTTACAAACTACAGTTAGGAGGCCGGAAAGGTGTTCGTAACTTATCACATGTACAACTATAAAAAGTTGAAGAGCCAGGGGAACTGATAGTTAAGCTGGCAATTTCCAAACCTCTGTTTAAGGCAGAATCAGAAGTTAAAAAGAATACGAATTTGAAATATAGTTCTGAAATAGAAATGATGATGCGACTGGTTTAATGTCGGACGAAAATATTTCGCAGTTAGACAAAATTGGGAGAATTCACTATTAGTCGGACGAAGCCGCTTGTCTCGGAATTCCAGAAGCATAATTGAAATGAAAAATTTATTAATTCAGACGGCTTCTCGACTGACTTGGACGCGAAAAATTTGAATTTCAAGGAGGTGAGAAATTGAATCCTCCGGTGAATTTCAACCGGACGGTGAAGCCGTGAAGCACCTCCCTAATTCTCGGAAACGTAAAAATTAAAAATCAAATGTATGTAGATATCCTTGACCGTGTTTCATATGTGTTACATCGTTTGTATATAGGAACGAAATATCAGAGAAATATAGATACAAACTGAAATTTTCACAGATCAACAAAAAGATTCACCATTTATTTAAACAAAAAAATGAATTTGTATTACATTTTTTATTTTCTCGAATTATAAGAAATACAGACATATTTTTATTATTGTGTTGGTGATTATCTAATAAAATTACAAATTACACACAGAAAAATGTGTTTTTCTAATCAGAAAATTATTATTAATTTATTCGTGTTTGAACCTCCCTCTAGTTCCATCTTTCTTATCTCTTTTTTCTCTTTCTCTCTTATTACAATAAACAATTTATGCCTAATTAAATAAATAAATAAAGGGAAATAATCAAATTTAAAATAGTATTGTTTTTTTAAATATCTTACCCAGAAAACATGAAAAACTTAATAATTATTTTTTGATTGGTAAAACACATTTTTCTATGTGTAATTTGTAATTTTATTTTTGGGTAAGATATTTTAGAAAAAACAACGATACGATGTTAAATTTGATTATTTCCCTTTATTTAATTATTCAATTATGCTTCAATTGTTTATTATAATAAGAGAGAAAGAGAAAAATGATATAAGAAAGGTGGAACTAGAGAGAGGAGGGAGGGAGAGAGAGAAAGAAAGAGAGAGAGAGAGAGTGAATGAGAGGCAGGAGAGGGAAAAAGAACGAAAGAGAATTTTTGAAAATAATAAAAAAATTTTAACATACCTTTTTAAAAAATCTAAAAATCTATCTGGTAAATTGAGAGAGAGAGAGAGAGAGAGAGAGAGAGAGAGAGAGAGAGAGAGAGAGAGAGAGAGAGAGAGAGTGAGAGAGAGAAAAGATATAAGAAAGGCGGAACTTGAGAGAGAGGGGGAGGGAGGGAGAGAAAGAAAGAGAGAGTGAGGAGTGAAAAGAAGGAGAGAGAAAAAGAATAAGAACGAAAGAGAATTTTAGAAAATAATACAAAATTTTAACAAACTTTCTTAAAAAATTTAAAAATAAATCTAAAAATCTATCTAGTAAATTAAGAGAGAGAGAGAGAGAGAGAGAGAGAGAGAGAGAGAGAGAGAGAGAGAGAGAGAAATAGGGATAAGAAAGGTAGAACTAGAAAGAGAGGGGGAGGGAGGAAGATAAAGAAAGAGAGATTGAGTGAGAGGAAGGGGAGAGAAAAAGAATAAGAACGAAAGAGAATTTTAGAATAATACGAAATTGTAACATACTATCTTAAAAAATCTAAAAATCTATCTAGTAATTTAAGTGAGTGAGAGAGAGAGCGAGAGAGAGAGAAAAGAGATAAGAAAGGTGGAACTTGATAAAGAGGGGGAGGGAGAGAGAGAAAGGAAGAGAGAGTGAGTGAAAAGAAGGAGAGGGAAAAAGAATAAGAACGAAAGAGAATTTTAAAAAATAATACGAAATTTTAACATATTTTCTTAAAAAATTTAAAAATAAATCTATCTATCTATCTAGAGAGAAATAGGGATAAGAAAGGTGGAACTAGAGAGAGGGAGGGTGGGAGAAAGAGATTGAGTGAGAGGAAGGAGAGAGAAAAAGAATAAGAACGAAAGAGAATTTTAAAAATAATACGAAATTGTAACATACTATCTTAAAAAATCTAAAAATAAATCTAAAAATCTATCTAGTAAGTTAAGTGAGTGGGAGAGAGAGCGAGAGAGAGAGAGAGAGAGAGAGAGAGAGAGAGAGAGAGAGAGAGA
Source organism: Cimex lectularius (assembly GCF_000648675.2). Classification (NCBI taxonomy): domain Eukaryota; kingdom Metazoa; phylum Arthropoda; class Insecta; order Hemiptera; family Cimicidae; genus Cimex; species Cimex lectularius. The sequence goes on from NW_019392807.1 coordinate 236,303, forward strand.
GAGAGAGAGAAATAGGGATAAAAAAGGTGGAACTAGAGAGAGGGAGGGTGGGAGAAAGAGAGATTGAGTGAGAGGAAGGAGAGAGAAAAAGAATAAGAACGAAAGAGAATTTTTAAAAATAATACGAAATTGTAACATATTTTCTTAAAAAATTTAAAAATAAATCTATCTAGTAAATGAAGAGAGAGGGAGAAAGAGAGGGAGAGAGAGAGAGAAAGAGAAAGAGAGAGAGAGAGAGAGAGAGAAAAGGATAAGAAAGGTGGAACTAGAGAGAGGGAGTGTGGGAGAAAGAGAGATTGAGTGAGAGGAAGGAGAGAGAAAAAGAATAAGAGCGAAAGAGAATTTTAGAAAATAATACGAATTTTTTAACATACTTTCTTAAAAAATCCATTGTCCATCTATTTGATACTACCTATATATTATAAGTAAGGGCTTGAATAAAAGTCTAAGCACACAGAAAACTAATAACTACATCGACAGTCAATTAGATGAGTTATATAATATCTATAAAACTATGATGTGAAAATCAAGTACCCCACCATCCTAACTGATTGAATAGTATGTAAATAAAAAAAATATATCTAACAGTGTGTGAATGGTTTGGTCTTAGGAACTGAGCGTTGGGAGCAGCCCCTTGAGCCCAACCTCGGGGCTGGACGGAGAAGCCCGAAGTCTACCCCTGGACTGCCAAAACCCGGGGTAAGTGATTCTCCAGTCTACCGGCAATTTACTATAATTGGAACAGCTGGACTTACCAGTGGTCTACGAGAAGCGAATAGACTCAACTTGGCACACGTGTGTCTATGTATTGTACGTACATGTGCGGAGTCTAGCCTATATAAATCCAAATCCATATTGTGTTTTGCCTCAAGGAACGTGTAAATAAATTATGCTTATTGGCAAAGTATTGCAAAATTTAAACGTCCAATAATTTAGATAGTTACATGAATTATTCAATATCCTCCTAGGGAATTTAAAAAAGTATCCTTTCCTAGTATTGCAGTTTTTATCATCCTTTACTTTACGCAATTTGGTGTAATTATAATAAACGTATCTAATATAATTAAAACTATATAAACGTGATGTGAGTATTTCTGGAATTTTAAATGCATTTCTGCAATCGACATCATAATGATTCTTTAGCTGGAGAAAATCATTTTAGATGAAGCTGAGTGACCCCGTACGAATATTGCATAACTAATAATAATGCGCATGAACACAGCAATAGTATGCATTGATTAAAGTTTTCTTTGATTCTTGATTATATCGTAATAAATATGAACTATAATTTAATTATTTTTTTATAGTGAGAGACAGATTTTAATTTATAATTAATCTGGACATCGGAAATTGAAACGAACTCCAGATATTCAGGACCTGGAAGCATGTCCTTTAGTCCGAGACCTAGAATTTTTGTCTTTTTATTATTAAGTTTCAGGCCGTTATTGTTAAAATAAATTTTCTAATTTAAGGCGTTTTTTATTTGCATTTAGACCGGTTGTCAAATTATCACAACTGAGCGAAAAAGAGGTATCATCAGCCAAATGGTATTGTGTACCAACGAGATTTCTGACGGCCCGTACTTGTCAAGTACACGGTCAAACGATTTAGGCGTAGTTTAAGACAAAAATGAATTTATTTGCTATTCACTAAATACATTATTTTAAGAAATAAAAATGAAATTAGAATGGAGGACAAAAAATTATGAAAATAATTAAAACAAACAGCCTGTTCTCAGTAACGTAGGTAGTAAGTTTAATTTGAGCTTGAAGCACGCGTTGCGAGCTCACAAATAGTTGTTTGCATCACAAAAATAAACAAAAACAGAATAAAACGAATTAGCGGGAGAAGTGTAAAATTTATTTGATTATTGTGTAATTTAAAAAAAATATGTTATTAATATGTTACTTATAATAATTTATCTTCTTAAATTGCATATATTTAAAAAAAAATTAAATTTATCATAGAGGAAAAAAATTTATATCAATTTGGTTATAATGAATCTTAATGCTACATTACATGCATTGTTATAATGCATTGAAGTGTTTACTTTAGGAACAATAAATTTTATGAGCGCATTTGTTCATGTAGTGTACTTGAAGTCCAAAGTAAGTAAAATTTTAGGCTTACAAATACGAAGACATGAATACATCATAAATAATTGTTTCACTTTTAACAATGTAAAATCAATTTAGTTTTTCTGTATTTCTATGTTTAATTAGTAATACTTTTATTATAGAATTTTGCGCAGTAATTACTGTAGAAATTGTAGATTTTGCGATACCTCCCTAAACTATATTGATCATCTAGGATCCAATATTGTATCAAGGAATGTGCTAATGCAAAATAAACTAACATAATTTTATCTGACTGAAGAATATTTTATAAAATTTTAAATATATTAAATAATTTTCTAAACTTTCTTACCAAACCGTCAATATGAAAACTAAATTTAAATTTATTATCAAAAATTATTTCCAAACGTTTAACTTGTTTTAAAAAGGCTCCTTAGAAGAAATTGGGTTTTTTATTGTATATAGTATGTCTTATGTGTTGTGTCTATATGTTTTGTCTGAGTGCATGTATTTATTAGCGTGAATGGTGAGGGGTGAGGCCGTCATCGCCCCTCGAACGAAGAAAGCGAGTGAGTGTGTGTTCGGGGTCGATGGCGGAATATTTATAAAAGTACCCCAACAACCCAAATCTAGTTTAGTTTAAATATACCGAAGTATATTTCGGTGGAGGAATATCAAGTACTCCACCGACCAAACGGAATGAGTGTACTGTAGTAAGTGTATGAATGTAGTGTTTGAACGGGTATACGATATAGACTTAGTTGGGGGCTGAAATGACCTAGATGTCGGAAGACCCAGCCAAAAAAAAAGACTATAATCAAGCAATTACTGAAATTACACAAAAAAGGAACGCTATATTTTTAATTAAACTGTTTTGATTTTAGACACTAAAATAATGATTTTAGTTTCAAGTGTTTTGAAAGTAAAAAATTACTACCTAATAATTTTTGAATTATTGTTATTTTATCATAGATGTTTTTAGCATAACATCGTAATTCTTACCAGAAAAAAACTATAACTATATCATCTTCGAATGCCAGTATTTTGTCACAGAAGTTTTAGTTTAACGTGTTATCCTTTAAAGTTTTAGCTTAAGAAAATTATTCCACTCCCTAAAACACTTCCCAGTGGAACGCCATTGATACAAGTGGGATAGCTAAAAGTTTGGCTCTTTTTTTTTTTTTAGTTTTATTTTACAAATGTGATTTAATGAAATTATGAACTGGTACTTTGATACCAATATTGAAACGTTTTTCCAGGAATATTGCCTCGTATACAGAATCAAATGGCATTGAGATATCCAAAACAATCGTACGATTTTATTTTTATTGTTAAGAGGTTTTGACATGAAATCGAAAGGCTCAAAATGTGCATCTTCTGAAGATTTCCATGATTTAATTCCAAATAGGTAATAATTTGGTTATTTGAAAGAAAATCAACAATTCTTCTTTAAAAACATTTTTCTAAAATATAGTTATGCATAGAGGACATTATTCAAAATTACATTATAAGAAAAAAAAATCCCATTGTATTGATTGTATTTAAAGTAATCCATGGGGAAATTTTAAAAATGTCTATTTTCATTCTTAGATAAATGTTTATAAAATTTATTTAATAAATTTCGACATTTCCATTAGATCTCAACTCCTAATGAATGTTTATAAAGTGACATAAATGCCATTATGCTAAAAGCGAAAAAGCGTTTTGTAATAAAGTACGCCGTCATGATCATACTTCAGACAATATTCGAGAATATTTTTCCCAGAAGGCAGAACTGTTTAGCCGTGTAATTTATGATTATATGATAAAATCTGTACAATACTTACAAACAAATTTATATACGTCTATCATATTTATGTTCTTCATATATGACATCCTTTAATAAGTATTGACCTCAATGATTGATTACTAGTGCATAAAAAAAAATTCTTCATAAAAAATCTCCACTCCCCCGTACACATTATTCCACATCTCACATTTCCACTAATTCATTCGCGGCCTCACCAACACTCTCGCACACCCCATCATTAACACCACCACCACCTTCCCCAACACTATACAGGGTGTTACAGGGTTAAATGTCAATTCTGCCATGGTGGATTCACTAAAACAAATAAATCAGATCCATTTCCCTTCTTTCTTTCCCTCATGTCATTATAAGTGATTTCAATTTTCTCTATGAACTGTTGCCTCATTTCGATGGGTGTGCTATACACCGCACTTTTCAGGGTACCCCACATGTAAAAATACAAGATGGCCCCAATCGATTCAGCCACACTTCCAGATCTTATAGGAAATTGAACGCTGAGTAAAAAAGGTCCTACGAACCTGTGTCCTCAAACCCTTCAGTTCCGAGCTACAGGCAAAAACTATGAAAAACCACGTTTTTTAACCTTATTCGTGAAATTGTTTGTAAACCTTTGGCCTGACCGTAAAACAGCTCGAAACAACATCTGTCGAGGATTAATTTCTGCGTCAATAAGATTAAAACCAGCCTGATCGGCCGAAAATTTCATTTTTGTCGATTTTTCGAAGTTAGGAGGTGAAGGGCTACATAAAATTCACCATTTCTGACATTATTATCGAAAGTTCACAACTTGAACACCCTATCAAAAAATTCTCCGTCACAAACCTCGTTTGTTGGTGATCGAATTCTCCCTCACATTAGAAAAGCAGTAAATAAGCCAAAATTCGAATGTTTCATGAATCGGACTGGGGTTCGTCTAATGTGACGGAGAATTCGCTAAATAACTTTAAACTCGAACCTAGCTTCGAAAAATCGCCAAAAATGAAATTTTCGGCCGATCAGGTTGGTTTTGACCTCATTCGACGCAGAAATTAATCCTCTACAGATGTTTCGAGCTGTTTTACGGTCAGGCTAACGGTTTACTAACAATTTCACGAATAAGGTCAAAAAACGTGTTTTTTTGCCTGTAGCTCGGAGCTGAAGGATTTCGGACACAGGTAAATAGGACCTTTTCTACTCAACGTTCGATTTCCTATAAGATGTGGAAGTGTGGCTGAATCGATTGGGGACACCCTGTATAGTGGGGTCAAATCAGGGCTCTTCCCTGGCCATGCCACGAGAAGAATGTATCTAATTTTTGTTACCAACTAATAAAATGTTTCCATTAAGAATACGGCGTGTACAATGTTGTGACGCTGCTCTCTTTGGGTTCGATATCACGTTTTTCAACCTTGCAATGGAGGTTTCATTTACACGAAAAGTTTTTAAAAAAAGGAAAACTGCGTATATCCTTGGAATACTTATAAAATAAGGCAACTTTGGTGAAATCTCCAAAAGTTTTGATGAAAAAGTCATTGCACGAGCCACAATTGAGTATTTCCAAAAAAACATGGATTTTGGTTTTTGTTATTCTTTGAGCGGCTATTGTGTATTCGAAAGCCTAATTTTTCAACGGAAATGTTATCTTGGGGAAGATTTATTGTAGTTTGCGAAATAAAGTCAGATTTATCTTTTAATGCCAATAAAATTGAGAAATTACGTTTTTAAGTGAATAAAACCGATTTTAGTCTAAAATCACAAAAATGTTAATATCTCAGGAAAGAGCCGAGATAGAAATCTCGTCCTGGTGGCATTGAACTACGTTTCATTTACTGAATCCACCATGGCAGTATTGATACTTAACCCTGTAACACCCTGTATATTACATCGTCCTTATGCCTGGGGTCGACTTAATAAATGCTGATGTAAACTATCAAGCTAAGCATCAAGACCCCTCTTTTACTTACACTAACCAACTAGACACATACATTAATAGAACTATTGTATTGAATGTTTAAAAGTTTGTAAGTTTATATTAAATAAATGTGTTTTTAAAGACTTATTTTCTCGCAGCGAAACTTGTATATACAATTGTGTTTTTAAAAATTCTGCATATTTATTTCTTTTTATCACTCTCTTTCACTTTCAATTTCTATTCCCCCTCTCTCACACTCTCTCTTTTTTCTCTCCCTTCTCTCTCTACCAACCTTCCTATCTATCTGTATATTATCTATCATTCCATTTATTATGTATCTTTCTTTCTATCTATCTTATTCAGAACCGAACAGAACCAAACATAATTGAAAAATGGCAAAAAGGAGGGGAAATTCAAAAGGTGGGGTTGAGATGAGAAGTTAGTGTCCGAATGGATCGAAGACACGATAGCTCAAGTGGTAGAGCAGCGGCGTATCTAGCCGAAGATAATGGGTTCGAATCCCGCTCGTGACATTGACTTTTTTATCTCAACTAAAAACTTTAGTTAATTGAAAGATGTTAATTGGTCAAGCGGACCACGAAAACTAGTGAACTTATTCAGAACGTTTTCGACTCCTTGACAATAGTGTTGTTCAGTGTTATGTGAACGAAATTAAGAACTGTTCAACTTTCGTTGATTTTGAAAATTTATTATTGGCAATAATAGAAAAAGGTCAAACATTTCGTCATTTCTTTCATTTAGCAACCCGACAATCCAGACAATCAACCTTTGCGTCTGGCCCTGGAGCGGGCATACCGAAATTCGAAAAACCCGCCAATGTTTACGCATGGTATTACGGGTAAGATAATTCGTTGAACTCGAGTAGTGAGCCGGGAAAAACAGCTGATTCATTTTACTGAGTTTTGATCAGATCCTTAAAAAGAGCTGTTTTCCCATCTCCACTACTAACCGACGCCATGAACTGAATGATAAGGATAATAATCTGGTCTCCAAGTAGTGACCCCGAAATAAACTATCCCCTTCGCTCCAACACGCATTATAAATTTAGATCCAATAGAAGTTTCTAAATGAATCTTTTTTCGAAAGGGATTGAGTTTGGAACGTAAATACACTAATTGACGGCCAGAGAGACGTAGTACGTAAGAGCGGAGTCGTAGTTTGCATTACTGTTTTGCATAATTGATTCGGCTAGGTCGAAGACAAGTCGATGTTTGTATTTCGTGGGGCGGGGCACTGATAGCTTATTGTTTTGCCTAGATTGACATGCCAGTCAGGGTGTGCTCGTGAAGAAATTCACCTTCGTTTACCAGCTGTCATCCCGTTCTCCTTCCTAGCAATGTTTGTACTTCACATCGTTGCCAGGGCGTTTGTGACATTTTCGAAAAGTCGGTTTTTTTTTTTTACTAAGAGTCCGATACTTCTGCTTTCATGTGGCTCTAATCAGTGCGTGAGAGATTTATCATGCAAAATATAAATCGTGAAGTGATTTCATGTCGTTCGAACGCTGTATTTCGTGTTTGGGCACACAGTCAAACATAGATGAACCCCATTTAAAAAAATAATAGTCTCAGCACTATTAAAAATAAATAGCAAAATCTATGTAAATAATTTTAAAATATATATATCGTTAATAATTTAATTTTCTTTTTAAATTCTAAGCCTATTCTTAATATTTTTGTAACCATCGGTTAGTTTGTCCCAGCTCACTTTCTGTTTTTCTTCACTTTAAGTCATAGTATCTGTGCAACATGATGATTTTTATACTTTCCAATTTTATTTCTTTTACTCTGTCTCACTTTCTTAGTTTTATCTGTTTTCTGTGGAACGTTTTTGTTTCTCTTAATTGTACAATATTCTACCTGCCTATATTTCACGTTTGGCTTTATTGCATCCTCATCCTTTCTCTCTCACTCTCTCTCTCTCTCCCTCTCTCTCTCTCTCTCCCTCTTTCCCTCTCCCCTTCACTCTATCACTCTCTCTCACCCTCTCCTTCTCTCTCTCTCTCCTTCTCTCTCTCTCTCTCCTTCTCTCTCTCTCTCCTCTCTCCCTCCCTCTCTCTCTCCTTCTCTCTCTCTCTCTCTCCTCTCTCCCTCCCTCTCCCTCTTTCTCTTTTCAACCATTCCAATCTATACATATAACTCTAATTGTATCGCTTCCTATCTAATTATCTGTATATTATTTATCCATCTTTCTTTCTAACTATCTTATTTATAATGTTTTCGACCCCTTGACAAAAGCCCTTTTCAGTGTTTTTACATTATATCTATAATTATTCAGGAATCGTGAGAGGCGGTCTGGTGTGACGTAGGTTTCAGAAAAACATCTTTATCGTGCCAACGTTTCAATCTTTATTGAGATCATCTTCAGGGCCCAAAGTGTTTATCTTCTGTGTAATTGTGCCATTCTTGCGTGTCGTGGTGAGAGTGCCCACTCACTAATCACCGCACATTATATCTATACTTTTTTTTTAATTAGAAAGGTTTTATTTATTAAACACGCAACTTTTAAATGTATATATANTCTCTTTCTCTCTCTCTCTCTCTCTCTCTTTCTCTCTCTCTATGTCAGATAAGTAAGATAACTAGTGTATAATAATGCCATAAAATATTATATTCCGGTCCGATATTAAATAATAGAACAATTATTAAAGTTTAATTGTGTCACGCAATGTCACGCAATTCCATCTGTTTTTTTCGTACTTGGTCGATTATCTGGCCCAAAAAAATTTGCTTGCCATCCGTTCTATCATTGTTTTAATAGACTTTCAAATTTAGTAGGGCCCTATTGATTTGGAGCTTGGGTGGAAATCTGTGTAACTGAATGTGAAAAAGAGCCGAAGTAAATATCGAACGCTTGCCGTGCAATAAATCACGAATCTGCGGTAACAAGTTCCGGCAAACTCGGTAATAAATGGACTGAATCGTACATTTATGTACACATAATTAACAATTGATAATAAGCATAAAGCCTTTCATGTTTAACAGTATAAGCATGAATAATGAATGAAAAACAAATTTATAAAAAGGAGTAGTCTTACGTTCCTGAAATCCACGGTCCTAAAACTAGGAGAGCAATAAATCTAAAAGGGACCTCTTGAACATGACCACAACTAGAAAAACAAAATCCACAGCATTTTGTTTCATTGTATTACTATTCCGGGAATTGTTAACAAACCTTAGACTCAATTCGTTATAAGCAGAGATGATTGTGATTTGCGCAATAAATAATTATTTATTAACTTTTATGATCAAGCAAGAATCGAAAAACGTGATCAATTTATTAAGTTTAAACACGGTTCTTAAATTGCTTTCGTTTTTAAACTAGGAAAATCATCAACCAACGGTACTTCTGTAAGCTTAACCTAGGCAGCTTACTGAATAAAAAATGGTTAAGTATTGTATGCCGCTGGCGTATATGTGCTATAATTTAACCCGGCCATTTAAAAAAGTCATCACGTTATAACTTACACAGGGGGAAAAATGTTATAGGAAATGTTTTAATAAGAGTGAAAAAAAATTCTGAACCAACAGTAATAATACGTAAAATTATTTTACAATAAATCAACACTGGCGCCTCGTCCGCTAAGTCCACATCGCTCCAACATCCGGATTTACCACGAAAAATGAAATTTAAAAAAATAAAAAGAAGGTGGCAGCGTCTGTGGTCCCATTCGGCTGAGAACTCTCGCGTATCAAGAGCACTGTCGACGAGATCTGACACGTAGATGAGGGGGTCATTATCACCCGATTAAGAATAGGCCATGCGAGATTGACACTCGGACACTTACTTTTGAGCCAAACCCCCAGTGTATGTGTCCGGCATATAGAGAAAGGTTGCTCGTTGTGTCCTGATTGAAGGATACAATTTCTTGGCTCCAAATAAAGAGCGTGTAGGAATGCCACCCGATATGAGAATCGTGTTTACCAAGGCAGCGGCGTCCTCTGTTCCTATTCTTCGAGGAAACAGTGTTGGTTTATTGTATACTGTAATGAAGTTTTGTGTACATAACGTGTGTCATCATCAGTAATAAACTAAATTCGAATTCATGATGATGTTGAAAACAGAATAGGAAGTTGGGGTGACCCGAAGCACCGCAGATTTCTGGCGTATTGTACTTTCCTAGTTCCTTTTCCGTCTGTCGATTACATCTTTCTATTAAGAGTACTAACTAGGTCATTGACTGTCATTACATTATCTTAACTTCGTAACATCAACCAGCGAAACAGAGATTTTCTTTTTAATTTAACATTTCCCTAAGCAAAAATTGATTATCGAAGTAAAAAATGTATCACAGTAACTTCACAGCACTACAAGGGTTTGTTTGATAAAAGATAACATATCAGGTTTAATTAAGTTTATTAAGAGGGAAAACATATTCGATACCGAAATCCCGAGTGCAATTTTCTGCTCGTTTTTACGAAGCGGAGGAAATGTTGTAAACTTTAAAACTTAAACCTCTCTCTCTATCCTCGCGCTCTCTCTCTCTCTCTCTCTCCCTCCCTCCCTCTCTCCCACTCCCTCCCTTTCCTCTCACTCTCTCTCCCTCCCTTTCACCCTCTCTCACCCTCGTACTCGCTCGCTCGCTCGCTCTCTCTCTCTCGCTCTCTCTCTCTCTCTCTCTCACTCCCTCTCTCTATCTCTCTCACTCCCTCTCTCTATTTCTCTCTCGCACCCTCTCTCTCTGACCCTATCTCTCTCCCTCTCTCCCTCCCTCTCTCTCTCTCTCTCTCTCTTTCTCTCTCTCTCTCTCTCTCTCTCTCTCTCTCTCTCTCTATCTATCTATCTATCTATCTATCTATCTCTATCTCTATCTATCTGTCTACATATCCATCTATCTATCTATTTATCCATCAATTTATCTATCTATCTCTCACTCTCTGTTACGGTCAATATAATATTACCAAGTTATATTATATAGTATTAGCTAAGAGTTCAATTATCAGTTTCAAAATTTTATTAATTTTTTTGGGGGGAGAGGTTTTTTTATTTATAAATTTATATTAATAAATAATATTGTTTGCATCGTTATTTGAAATATCGAACCAAATAAAAAGACTTAACAGACTCGTTAAGACCGCAATGGACAAAAATATTGAACGGCCGGATTGCGTGTTTTAGAACGTTGTATCCATAGTCTGTTAATTTAAGGCAATAAATTGTCATACTGTAAAGCAGGCTGGCCCTTTGCCGAACAACAAACTGCCCGCAGAGCAGGCTCGCGTATAACAAATATATCAACGTTGATAAATAACATTGTATTGTTTAAATTTGTTACGTCTGGGTTTATCTTAACTGGCGCAAAAGAAAGGATATTTTTTCTTTTCTTTTTTAATCAATCTTTCCTTGCAGAAGAAACATTCTACTACACTATATGAGTTTTTTATTATAACTATACTGTAATGTATTGAATAACTATACTATAATGCATGGAATACAATATAATCTGTTTTTTCTGACAGGGACGCCCTTCCTTCTTCCACGCTAATAAATACATTTACACAAAGTAAAAAAACATGCATTCACTATCCTATGTTAACCTCATTGGTTCGACATGTCTGTGGGTACTCGATATTCCACACAGACCGTGTCCATATACACTTAATCATTCACACATATATAAATACAGTCACACAACTGTGAAGTCACTAGCATATTTGATATTACGCAAGTGACCACCTCTCTTTGACATTGCAAATATATAGAACCAAATAACTTAACTTCGGTGTGTTTGGTTGTGAGTACTGGATGTATAGTTACCAGAGTTTTTGATATTACGCAAGTGACTACCCTCGTATTACACTGAAAATGTATATGAAACTAAATAACCAAGACTACTACGATGTGTTTGTGAGTACTCGATATTCCACAAATATCATGTTCATACACACTTAACCTCTCACGCAAATAAATACATTCACACAACTGGGTTGTCCCCAAGGTTTTTGAAATTATGCCAATGACTTTCCTCCCTACCACACTGCAAATATACATAAAACTAAATGACGTAGACTATTTTGGTATATTTATCGGTATTCGATATTCCATACTGACCTTGTCCATACACCTTAACTACTCACGCAAATAAATACATTCACACAAAAGATTAGTCCCCAGGGTTTTGATATACGCNAAAGATGTTTTTGAGGTTACTCGTTATTCCATCATAAATACATCCCAACATAGTATGAAGTTCACGCTAATAAATACATTAACTCAAATTTAGGTTATTATTTCTACCTACTTATGAAAGGGCACTCTACATGCAACCATATACGTTTATGTGATTCAGGTATCAAATCAATTTCTTATTATAACCACTATTGTGCCTTAGAAATTCTTCAAAATCTGTAGGCAGACCACACCTTATTCTATGCGGCGCTAATACCTCGCATTCTGTTAATATGACATCTCCGTGGTCTTTATTTGGCCAGGAGATACCCATGTGTCAGCCTGGTGTGGCTTATCCTCAGACGAGTCAATATGTAAGGATCTAGACGCTGGAGGAAGAAACAGGTCAATTTTCAGCAAGACGTCGTAAAAAGAGTGAGTCACTCCCTGGCTTTCGACCTGCACGCACGAACGTACATCAGATTTCTTCAGTCAGTCGCTCTCTGGTTTTCGACGAGTACGAACGAACGCACCTTTGACTTCATCCGGCGAGTGGGTTCCAGACTCCAATCAAGATAAGCATCAATTTATCGTTTGATCTTCACTGTCGTGACGCCATTTTTTGTATTAACTTATCTCTCTCTATATATCAATATTTCTATATATTCGTTAAATTTGTTTTGTTTCTGGCCAAATTTTAATTTACGTATTTATGTCATAAATTGTGAATTAATAAATTTAATTATCAAACGAATTATTAAACTATTTTTTATCCATCAAATCCTTTACGCAACAGCCGGCAACTATCCCTGGTACCGCCGGACTTGGAGGGTAGATATCCAATACTTACTCCCGCCGGCGTCTACGAAACATTAGTCGCTCCCTGGGTTTCAACCAAACCCAGGGAGCGACTCACTGAAGAAAGCTGTTGTACGTTCGTACGTACAGGTCGAAACCCAGGGAGCGACTTTCGTGCGTACAGGTCGAAACCCAGGGAGCGACTGACTGAAGACAGCTGTTGTACGCTCGTACGTACAGGTCGAAAACGAGGGAGCGACTGACTGAAGACAGCTGTTGTACGTTCGTACGTACAGATCGAAGACCAGGGAGAGACTCACTATTTTTACGACGTCTTGCTGAAAATTGACCTGTTTCTCCCTCCAACGTTCATGTAATTATTCGCGGTCGCGGTGCAGCGGTTCTTCCATTCTTGCCAGCATTGGTTTTTTTTAGAAAATTTTTCACATCCGCTAGACTCGACTGTGTTTCCGGTTCATGTTGTGTCCTTGCTAGTCGTTTTTCTCGATATTCTGTTATTTTGCCAAAATATTTTTTTATATTGGAAATGTGGAAATAATTGAAATAATGAAACAATCAACCATACATTTTTTGTACATGTTTAACAGTGAAATGTAAATTCGTAAATATAGGGGATGTCCTGGTGAACAGAGGTCAATACTTCAAAAGCTTATCCTACATGTCAAATTGGTCCAAAAAGTTCCTATTGTCCGAAGTCTGGTTCTCAATTGAATTCGGGATATTTCAATTTTCAGATTACTTCAACGTTTTACAACTTGATTCCATTCCATGTACCTCATATCTCATAACATTTTAATCCTATTGTAAATTTCTCTAAAGTTTAAGTAAGATTTCCATGAATGAATACTGAAAGATATGGCAATTACAGAAACGTTTCCATTAGTAATGTGCTGTAAACACATATACTTAATTTCGCGAAGGGCAGTTATCAGCAATATAAAAAAATCAGTATAATCGCTAAAATTTTGATTTTTCTGTTAAAAATGGTTTAAAGAAATTAGCCATTATGATATTTAGACTTCCATTGAAATATAATGAAATTACAATTATTAAAATAGCTCATAAAAAGTAGAGATATTCACAATTTCCAACTTTTTGAAGAATGCAAGACTGGCATCGTTTCTGGACATATTTTACAGCAATATTTTGTATTTTTACTCAAGTTACAATAAAAGAATGAATCTCATAGCGTTTTAATCCTCTTTTTATTGGTGTAATCAAATTTACACAAGGATTAACTTGTTAAGAGATACAGGGGAGTTTATGTAAAAAAGTTGTGAAAGGATCTAGGCTGAAAATTTAGAAACTTAAGTTGGTTGTGGAGTAAGGCATGGATGCGAGTTAAGTCCGATTCTGGTCGCCCTGTTCCTCGACGATCTTGAGGGTGATTTAAGTATAGGTAACGTTACAATAAAAATTCTACTTTACACGCACGACATAATGGCGTACACTGCGCGCGGTCTACAGAAGCATAAAATTATTTGAAACATTCTATGACCAATAAAATTTAAAAAAGCAAACGGAAAAAGCTCTTTGGTACAAAAATAAACGTAACAAAAATTAGAAGCTTAAGAACAGTAAAATCTGTCAGGAAACTAGGTCATGTTTGCATTCTTCAAGAAGACAGACAATTTTAATTTTCAATTTAATTTTTTTAATGTTTTATTTATGTAGAATTTTCAACCAAACAGTCCTTTTTGTTTACTTAGATAACAAAATTAGGACATATTCAAATAAAACATTTGAGGAAACTTATGAATAAAAAATCAAGCAATAAAACAACATAATTTTTTCAATTCGTAAGATGACCCAATAACAAAAAACAAAATTACGATCATAATAAATCAATCGGAACAGCCAAAATGATCAGATTTAATCAGAAAAATAAAGAAATAACATGCAAACGCACCAAGTCAAAATGAATATGACAGACCAAATCAGCGAAGTCAAAATCGACAAAATATTTTAAATATTCAATTTCATTTGTTCTTGCTTTTCAATGTCGAATTTTGATCCAAACAGACTTTTTCGTTTACTGAGATAACAAAATCTAGAAATGTTCAAATAAACATTTGAGGAAACTTATGAACAAACACATCGATCAATAAAACAGCGTAATTTTTTTAATTCCATAGATGACACAATAATAAAAAATAGAATTACGATTATAATTAACCAATCGGAAAAGCGAAAATGATCAGTTTTAATCAGAAAAAAATCAAGAAATAACATGCAAACCCACCAAGTCAAAATGAATATGACAGACCAAATCAGCGAAGTCAAAATCGACAAAATATTTTAAATATTCAATTTCATTTGTTCTTGCTTTTCAATGTCGAATTTTGATCCAAACAGACTTTTTCGTTTACTGAGATAACAAAATCTAGAAATGTTCAAATAAACATTTGAGGAAACTTATGAACAAACACATCGATCAATAAAACAGCGTAATTTTTTTAATTCCATAGATGACACAATAATAAAAAATAGAATTACGATTATAATTAACCAATCGGAAAAGCGAAAATGATCAGTTTTAATCAGAAAAAAATCAAGAAATAACATGCAAACCCACCAAGTCAAAATGGGTCTGTCAGACCAAACTAGCGAAGTCAAAATCGACAAAACAATTTTAATATTCAATTTCATTTTTTGATGCTTTTTAATGTCGAATTTTGAACCAAACAGACTTTTTCGTTTACTCAGATAACAAAATCTAGAAATGTTCAAATAAAAATTTGAGGAAACTTATGAACAAACACATCAATCAATAAAACAGCGTAATTTTTTCAATTCGAAAGATGGCACAATAATAAAAAATAGAATTACGATTATAATTAACCAATCAGAAGAGCGAAAATGATCAGATTTAATCAGAAAAAAATACATAACATACAAAACCATAAAGTCAAAATGAGTCTGTCAGACCAAACCAGCCAAGTCAAAATCGACAAAACAATATCACCTGTCAGACATCAACGACCTTAAAATTTTTCGTATCGACACAAAGAACTAAATACATGTTTAAAGATTCATCGAAAAATAAACTATTGAATACCACCATAAGAGAATTGGAAGACAAATAATTTCTCAGGTAGATAAAATTTCTTTATATATAACAATGCTTATAAATTCCCCATCCTAAGAATGGAATCAAGTAAAATTCGAAGATGAATTACAGTTTTCAAGCGGTCACTTCCGACAAATACATTTCCCCAATCGGTCGACAAAATTCAGCTATCACAGAAAACGGCCGGCCTGCCTTAGTGAATATAAATGGGGTCGCATGCCCTCCATGACAACCCAAGGCCTCATAATTCGTCGGTGACGCGGCAGAAATGGGTTGCATTAGGCCTGGAACGTGCCAACCCAAACCACCTTGCCGGACAGCACCTTCGAATTACATTTTTTTTATCAATGCAAAAAAAAATTAAGGTAAAAACTTTGAAAGTTACTACAATCAGAGATGATTTTTTTAATAAATCGGACGAGAGAAAATTATTGTAAGTATAATTAGAAGAAAATTATTCAGAAATCGTGAGATGCGGTCTGGTGTGATGTAGGTTTCAGAAAAACATTTTCTTTATCGTGTCGACGTTTCGATCTTTATCGAGATCATCTTCAGCTCAAAGTGTTTGTCTTCTGTGTAATTGTGCCATTCTTGCGTGTCGTGATGAGAGTGCCCGACACGCAAGAATGGCACAATTACACAGAAGACAAACACTTTGAGCCCTGAAGATTATCTCGATAAAGATCGAAACGTCGGCACGATAAAGAAAATGTTTTTCTGAAAACTACATCACACCAGACCGCATCTCACGATTTCTGAATAATTATCGATTAACGGTCACTAATCACCACACATATAATTAGAAGCATAATTTTCTGTGGTCGTTGTTTTTCAAACAAGCATAAATTGGACAATAAACGGACCAACGTTTGCGCAGATGCTGATAATAACAAAAAGTCCAAATTCCAGCTTGATTTAAGAGCTTTACGCTATTAAGGATCAATTTAATTGATTAACTGCAAGCCTTTCAATGGTGATAAACTGATCTTAAATGAAAAGACAGACTGGTAAAAAAACAACATTGCTTCCCTAATTCACCTGTAGATTGTATATTTTACTTATTTTTTTAAATTATTATGATTATTATTTAAAAATATGATAATGTTATTGATATTTTATTGTATAAATGGCTATATAAAGTATTTGAGCGAATAATAAAAATTACCATAAATAAACAAAAAAAATTATACCCACTAATGTCACCACCTCTTAAAAAAATGTATATTCATGAAATAGAGCGACTGGTGGAGGTATCAGTAATAAGAAATAAAAACAATTTTAAAAAACAAATATTCTTTAGTCTATTTCTATATTTTGACGCATATAAACTTAACAGTGATTGATTATTTGGAGATCGTGAGATGCGGTCTTGTAAGACGTAGGTTTCAGAAAAATATTTTCTTTATCGTTCCGACGTTTCGATCTTTATCGAGATCATCTTCAGGGCTCAAAGTATTTGTTTTCTGTGTAGATGTGTTGATTATTGTTTGTCGTGTTGAGGAATATTAATGTAATTGTGTAAATAATGATGTATAAAGTGTATATTAGTATTATAATATTATAAGACGTAAAAATGATGGCTGTATAAGTACACTGACAAGCAAAAAATTCCGCCCAATTGATTTTTATCATTTTTTTCGAGAAAAGAAAATTCTGCTCTTAATTTGTCTCATTGTTTTTACCAATAAATATTTGTTTATACTATGTTTTAAATTTGGCATATCAATTAGAGGTAAATACGCTTAATCCTTTGTCCAAAATAAGGATAAAATTTTTTTGAGTGTTTACTTTTTACTGAATTTAAAATGTTTATTCAGTCTCATTTCTAAGCTGAAGCAATAAATTGTTTAGTTTTCAGTTTTGTTTTCTTAATTTCAATTTTTAAACTTAAAAATGCCACTTAGTGCTGAGGATGTTGCGCGTGGTGTGGCACTTATTGATGATGGTTCCGTCAGATCCATCATGACTATTGCCATCAGAGTTCCCTACGAAACTCTGCGAGACACCACAGGATGACCGTTTTTTTTACTTTGAGAATTTTGCGAAACCGGCACCTTACTGTTGTTCAAGCGATTCATCAGCTCCAAGAATTTCGAGTTGTGCATATTTCTAAACACACTGCTCGAAGAATATTTGATCAGTATGGACTGATGGCTTTTCGCCCCGTAAGAGGACCAGAATTGGCCAGAACACACAGAGTTGCACAGCTCGCATTTGCTGAGAACATAGCAATTGGTCTTTGGACGATTGGTCTGCTGTAATTTTTACAGACGAGTGTAGATTTGTTCTAAGATCTTCAGATGGGCGTGAAAGAGTGTGGAGAAGGCGAAATGAAAGGTACGAAACCTGTAATATTTCCCAGATCCTTTTCAACGTAGCTCAGTGATGGACTGGGTGGAAATTTCAATGGATAGTCACAAGGAGTTGGTTGTTATTAGTTAAGGGTCTTTGATAGTCACTCGCTATGTGGATGAAATTTTGAACCATCATGCGTTGCCTATCCTCGATTAAATCAGCGACAATTCTGTGGTACTGCACGATAATGCCTGTCCACATGTCGCTCGCATAAAACAAACGTACCTTCAACAGCATAACATCAGGGTCTTAGCCAAGGCAGCCCGTTCTCCAGACTTGAACCCATCGAACCCCAGATAACCTCAAAAGACGAATAAGAGCACGTCCATCACTTCCTGATACAATCCACGAAACAAAGTGATATTTCCAGACTGGTAGAAAGTATCCCGAGGCGTCTTCGAGATGTAATTAAGGCAAGAGAAGGAAATACGCGATATTGAAATGTTAATTAAAAATCTAAAACAAAATTTTAAAAAAATTATTTGTCCATCTTTTTTTTTATTTTTCATTTTCCTTAGCAATTTTTTTTTCGACAAACACTCAATTACTAAACGTTAAAAATATATACAAATCAAGTTATATTACAAGTGGGTAGAATTTTTTTTTACTACATCTGGGTACCAAAAAGATATGGGAAAGAAAGAGAAATAACTCCTTTAAAAATGGCACTATCCTCTGGTACACAGATGGATCTAGAACACAAGAAGATACGGGAGCAGGAGTATTTGGACCCGGAACCAAATACTCAGAACCCATGGGAAAACACACCAGTATCTTCCAAGCTGAGATTCACGCAATTGAAAGATGCATCCAATTCAATCTAAGTAAAGGATACAAAAACAAGAATATAGCTATCATGTCAGATAGTCAAGCAGCCATCAAAGCACTAAGCTCAAGCATCATTAGTTCAAGGATGGTGCTGAACTGCAAAAACAAATTAAACACACTAGGTATGGAGAATAAAGTCAGCCTCTGCTTGGTCCCAGGCCACATGGGAGTAGAAGGCAACGAGAAAGCGGACACCCTTGCAAGGAAAGGGGCTGCCACCCCGCTGATGGGACCCGAACCCTTCTGTGGCATAGGAATCCACACTATTAACGAATATCTCAGACAGAAGGACAAAAAGAAAATGAACTTTGGAATTCACATATTGGACATAGACAATCCAAGAATCTTCTAACCAATTTTGGCAAGAAACAAATCACAGAATGTGTCAAAGGAAGCAGGAACAGACTGCGAATCCTAACAGGATTCCTAACAGGACACTGTAGATTAAATAGACACCTAAAGAAAATTGGAACAATCCAAGATGGCACATGTAGATTCTGCAAGAAGGCAGAAGAGACACCAACACATTTACTAACAAACTGCGGAGCTACATTAGCCCGCAGGAGGAAATGTTTTGGGATGTATAATGTGACCATAGAAGAGCTTCAACCACTAAAACCGGGCCTATTAATCAAGTTTCTTGATGAGATAGGACTCACCGATGTGCTTTAGGCAGAGAACGGGGGATACTATAGCTCTTAAAGGGTGCAGTATACCATACCCTAAAAAAATTCTATCTACAAGGATTTAAAGCATCCTCTATAAAAGATGAAGCTTTAACTTTCTCCAAAGAAACAATGTACCTAGGTAAAGCCATTGACCAAAGGCGCAAATGGAGAAAACACATAAGCTGCAATAAAGCCAAGGCTCTACTAAGCATTAGTCAGAGATTAACCCCAGGATGGCGTATTGATTTTACACTACAACGGTCTCGTATTGAGCTCTAGGTGCAAGTATGAGGCAAGCTGCAGCAAGGGTGCAATATACCATACCCTGAAAAATTACATCTACAACTATACAAATCAAGTTATATTACAAGTGGGTGGAATTTTTTGCCTGTCAGTGTATTTTGGAATCAATAAGAAAAACCTTTATCTTTAAATTAACATTTTCAAGTTCAAATTAATATTTCTCTGCACGCATTAAACAAACTTAGGAGATGGTACGAAATACATGCCAACAAAATTCTTGTAAATTAGAGAACCATATAAAAATTAATTACAATTAAAAAACTAGAACTACAAATTATATAAAATTAAGTATTTTTCAGTTGCATTTGTTTTGGAACTGAGGCTTATTCTCTATTACAGATTGCAGGAATCTTAGTAAAACGATTTCGAATGTTTCCTTCAAATCGATTCAATACAAAAACCGCCGATATGAACGTAA
Source organism: Cimex lectularius (assembly GCF_000648675.2). Taxonomy (NCBI): domain Eukaryota; kingdom Metazoa; phylum Arthropoda; class Insecta; order Hemiptera; family Cimicidae; genus Cimex; species Cimex lectularius. The sequence continues at coordinate 256,669 of NW_019392807.1, forward strand.
ATAAGACGGGATTGCGATCACAACGTCCAACTTTGTTTTCCTTCAAAAACCTTTGTAAGCTCGAATTGAGTTTTTGAATTCAAATCCCCAAAAGTGATACTTTTTTTATTGCGTAACATGTTCGAGTTATCCAAGTGTGTTAACTTGGGAAGAAAACTTGGTGATTCTCATAGGATAAGGCTAGGGATTATTCCACCTTTGCGACCCACAACATGACCCATATTTTCATACACCCGCATAATATCGATTGAGGGCTCTCAGCCGGCTCTGATTGAAATATTTATCATCCTCATTATTTTCAAGAACGCTGGCCCTTCGTTGTGATCGAAAAAATTATTTTGACATAAGGTGTTTATTATTTCATAACCTTGTGTTTCACATAATCATATAAATAAAAACTCAACAGATCAATTCTTGCTGCCATCTAAAATAGCCATTTAGTATTTTATTGGGTGTTACAATCTTATTTCATTCTCAAGGCTTGTACATATATATTTTTTTAATTGATCAACCCGACTAGCTAAACCGGCTTCAATTAATTTATAATTTAATTAAAAACACAAAGACAATTTTGATTGGAATCAGTTTGTTTTGTTTCATGTTTTGACGAGCAATGAAAAAAAAGGAACGAATTAGCCAACGTAGATCTACATTAAGGATCTTTTCCGCTGGGATTACTTTTTTAAAATTCATATTTATATTCCTAAACAGCGCACAGAGATTCGATGCATGTGGAACCATGAGACCTGAGAGCGTGCCAAATCGCATACAGTTCCTCCGTGTATACACTGCAATGAGGGCGAATCTCAAGGGGTCGCCTACGCGAGCGAAGCATGTCGCACACGATTCTGTGCGGGCACTCGAGGATTAAAGTAAGTTGCTCTCTCCGAAGTTCAGGAGCATAGCAGCATAGCCTGGCCAAGGGCTGGTTCTGAATACTCCCGAGATCGCTCTAAGACCCTGATAGTAGAGCCTATCAAGAATTCAAAGGTGGGTTTTTCGGGCCAAGGAATAGTCCATACATCCAAAGAAAATCGTCGAACATAGAAGCGAGCCAAACATTTACCAGGATCTTGTTCGCTCCCTACTTAAAGTGAACAACAAATCTCAACAGTGCGAGGATTTTCCTGCTTTTGACTTCGACGTCATCGATGTGTGGCTGCTATCTCAACTTCTCGTCAAATACGAGGCCAAGGGACCGCACCGTCTCCACGTACCCTCAGACATTGCTTCCCGTATACTCGGTCGTCCTAAAAAGGACAATGAGGATCTTTAACGTCCGCGCCTAGCCGATTCGGCTTTATCGGACGTTTTGATTCTCACGATGAGAGCTGATGCACCTCCGAATACGACAGAAGAGTGTTACTGCCGCAGCGTTGGTGTAGAGCCAGCTCAGCCCCGAGGGGCCAAGACAACCTCGCTCTCCCCTTGCCCATTCCGAGTGATCGGTCCGCATTTAGCATCGAACCGTATGCCGCGCTCAAAGGGCTACCTAAGCCGAAATACATCCCAGAGTAGTGGGGCTTCCCTAGCGTAGAAATTACCGGATCCGCGCCGGCCGCGGTTTTGTTTAAAGTGGAATTGCTAACCACCCCCTAGATGAGACCGCCTACGGTAAAAGCCTCCAACCGAGCTACACCTACGGGCAAAGCATACTCGAGTAGGAGCAATCGATTCACTACCCGTTCCCATCCACCACTACTCACGCATGCGAGGGACTTTTTAGCATAATCGTAGCGTCCTCAACGCTTATACGCTGCCGTCCGATCCGTCGTATGCCGTGAGGCCGGGTGTACAACGATGGTCATACGCAAGTTTCGTGCGAAGGTCACAGATAGAAGACAGCCTCTTCTCTAAGTTCCCGCCAGGGGTTTCGCCACGCCCAACTACAAGTCCATTCCCATTGTAACAGGGGCTGAAACATTGCACCCTCAGACAAAGTTGAGTGGGACTGTCTTTCTCTACTTGCGAAAGTGGTTTCTTCCATCGTCCTCGGCTATCGCAGCCACAAAGGTGATCGCTGACTGTATCCCACCAGGTACTTACCCGAATGGTAAAAGCAGAGTTCATTGACAAATTGCATTCTCCTTATGTGCGGAGGGACACCGTGTTGGCGTTCACCGCCACCAAGTAAAGCGCAACGCTCATCACTGAACGTGATTCCTAGCAAACACGGTTCCCACCCCCAATTCGGAACCTTCGGTTCTCCAGAAAACCCCTGAAAAAGGCGTGTCCTGAAGTTCGCCCTCGAGAAGAGAGATATGATCAACCGCAGAGAGATGCCTACAGAATCACGTTTAAAACAAGATGTAAGATCTCTTCGTCTCAAAGTGCCAGGTCCGTCGATCGCATTGATCAGACGGATTTCTGATTACTTATTTGTATAAACTCACATCTGCACAGTCCTGTACATACATACGCGCGTGTACAGAGTTGAGCCTATCACTTTTCGGATGTCACGGGCTCAGCCCGGACATAGGAGATAAGAGTGAGAGGAGGGGGGGGACGAACAAGCTGAGGCAGGAGTGCTCGCTTGGATCTTGCCGCGACCCTAACGTTTGACAAGCCCGTCCGTAAGTCCGATATAACATTTGTCCTGGGTACTGACTTGAAGGGACTAACCGATGTGTGTACTTAATTCTTGAATAAAAGGTGAAAGAATTTGTTTCCAATTGTTGCGTTTATTTATTTCCCTTGTAACCCACTGCGTACTCTGACTAATTTCAGGGGTAATTAAATGTACCTCAAGTTCAGAGGTGACACGAAGTACACCGGCAATTCCACCTTTTGTAATTTATAACGAACTATCGGTAGGACTTGAAAATCACCCTCGCCGGGTGTTGGCAGTCCGGGGGCAGACCTCAGTCTTATCCGTCCAGCCGCCTAGGTTGGGGTCCAGGGGCAGCCCCAAACTCATTCAGTTCCAAAACTAAACCATTTACTCACTCACTCTTAAATAATTTTTTATTTATACACCATTCACTCAGGCAGGAGCGGTGAGGTAATTGACATCCCCCACCATCGTGTGTATTATTTAACTCACCTAATTGAGGGGCGATGTGGTTATTAGTTTTCTGTGCGCTTAGACTTTTATTTAAGCCCTTACTTAGTAGATAGTATTCTAATAGACCGACAATGGACTACTCAATAATCCATCATCGGCCCCCACTCACATATTCACGTCAATAAATACATTTACTCTCAACACACGCTTGGGACACCAAACTATCAGTATTATATACAATAAAACAACCCTGTTTCCTCCATGGATTAGAACTGGGGACCTTGATATTCGCTTTCGTGCTCAAACAGAATTCTCATATATGGTGGCATTCCTACCCTCTCTCTATATGGAGCCAAGGAATTGCACCCTTTTAATAAGCTGGTGTAGTACACATTAAAAAAATTATTATGATCACCATAAAATCATTTCTTTTATTTGAAAGTGGAGGAAATTTCCATCACACCGTCCACTTACCACCCCATTTCCTCCAGAATTACTAATTACTTAATCATCAAGTTTAATTTGTAAATGTATTCGTACCGATATTGATCATTATTAATTTGTGCTAGAAGTAGTTTAGAAAAGTTTTTAAAATGAGATCTATCGATTACCTTAAAGAAGTAATTAACAAATAACCACGGCATGCAACTCGTAAGATATGAGAAGAAACTTCTCTTTTTAGAAGCACGTTTTTCAGTTTACGTTTATAAAATAAGACGATTTTCAAATGGTCATCAATCGATTAATTAATTAAGCGCTCTAAACGGTGCATTGAAATGTACACATTATTTACTCTTTCTATGTAAGATGTTGGTTGAGATAAAAAAGTCATTGTACGAGCGGCATTCGAGCTCACGACCTTCGGCTAAATACGCCGGTACTCTACCACGTGAGCGGGATCCCGGTCGTGAAACAGACGTTTTTTTATCTCAACCAAGACCTTACATAGAAAGAATAATTAATTGATCAAAAGGAGTAATTTGGTCAATTGACCACGAAAACGTAAATGGATTTAAAAAGTAAAAGAAGTATCACTTCACGAAACAGCTCCCCGTGGCCACTTCATAAGTCGCTGATAATCCAATCCGATTACACGACATTTGAAAATGGCAAAAAGAGGGAAAATTCGAACGGTTGTAGGTTGAGATGGGAATTTGGTGCCCGAGTGGATCGAAGTCAAGATAGCTCAAGTGATAGAGTAGCGGCGTATCTAGCCGAAGGTCGTCGGTTCGAATCCCGCTCGTGACACTGACTTTTTTATCTCAACTTCATTGGTCAAGCGGACCACGAAATTAGTGAATTATTTTAATGTTTCGTTTTCTTTCTAATAAAAAAGTCTAAAATTGATCAGACGATTTTACTTCATATGTTAAAAAATTGACATCGTGATGCACATTTTATTATTTGCCTCTTACATAAAACAGAATGATTTTTTTTTCACTTTTTGAATTGAGAGAATGTGAAATTGGTGTGAAAACGTAGTAAGGTAGAAAGTGCTTGAAAATGTTATTGCTTACGAAACAATTTATCTTCAATGTTCAAAGATCCCACCTAGAGAGAAGATCTGAAGAATTCTGATCCTTGTGAAAATAAGGACATTGAAAAAATAATGCCTTCGACGAAAAGGTGAGATCTTTGAACATTTCGACTCACCCTCCTTCTAAAAATCTAAGAAGAAACTAAGGGCAAAACTACTTTTGTCTTTGTGGTTTTATACAAGCAATTAAAAATAAAACACTTTTGCTACAATAAAAACTGATGTATGGCCTAAAAGATAAAACCATATGGTAATATTAAGTTTCATCGGTTTCTAGGTCATAGTTTGTCTTGTTTTCTGCAGGACAGTCGAAAGCAATATTTGACCCTTGCGAGGGTAAGACTGGTGACAGTTTGAATTAATTATCCAGTTATGTATGAAATGAATAATTAGATAGACATTAATAATAAGCGATTTAATTAATAATAATTTATTTGATTCTCATTTCAGTGAAACTCACGCTTTTAATGTGGCAGGAAATTTAATCTTCAGAAGAGAATTCTACTTTGAACTTAACCTTCGTCGCAATACGACTAATAAACGAACTACTAAAAGTAATAAATGAAAGTAAATAATTGGACGAATAAAGAAATAGAAAAATTCTTAAAGATATTTTAACCATTTTTTTTAATAGAGTCTCATATTTGCCACGCTTGCGGTTCCGGGTTCGAATCCCGTCAAAGAACAGTGCTTTTTAATTTATTATTATATGAAAGTGTCGTAAAGTGGTTCCTGTCGTAGCACAGGATATCCTTAACGAATGGTCAGAAAATTCCAAGGGAAAAGGCGTAGCGAACCGAGAATATTGTCAAATTTTAAGCCCATATGTTTATTTTTCAGGTTGTTAACCTGAACTTATCCTCTGCCGTTTTTCCCGGTAACCCAGAAGAATTCTGAATTTCAAAATCACATTTTTTAATTTATAATATACAATTTAAATAAAGCATCCTTGAACCTTGAGACAAATTTCAAGACATGTTCAAGGGCACAACATAAACATTTTAAATGAAAACTTTTCAGTTTGTCGTAACTTTAAAGAGTTTACCTCTTAGCCAGCCTTTATATCAAGATTTAACTGGGCTAGTTGGCTCTTTGTCATCTTCACCTGGCCCTTGAACGACATGACATGTGGCCAATAAAAATGTTTATAATTTTCCATTAATTAAGGTTTTTAATTGAGTTAAAAAGTCAGTGTCACGAGCGGGATTCGAACCCACGATCTTCGGCTTGATACGCCACTGCTCTACCACTTGAGCTATCGTGACCTAGATCCACTCGGACACTAACTTCCCATCTCAACCCCACCTTTTGAATTTTCCCTCCTTTTCGCCATTTTTCAAATGTGTAATCTATTTGATTCTCGGCGACAAATGAAATGGCCATGGAGAACTTTAGTGATGGTATACTTCATTTTAACTTATTAAATTCATTAGTTTTCGTGATCCGCTTGACCAATTAATAGCTTTCAATTAATTAAGGTATTTAATTGAGATAAAAAGTCAGTGACACAAGCGGGATTCGAACCCACGACCTTCGGCTAAATACACCGCTGCTCTACCACTTGAGAAATCGTGACCTCGATCCACTCAGACACTAACTTCCCATCTCAAACTCACCTTTTGAATTTTCCCTCTTTTTTGCCATTTTTCAAATGGGTTCGAATCCCGCTCGTGACACTGACTTTTTTATCTCAATTAAATACCTTAATTAATTGAAAGATATTAGTTGGTCAAGCGGACGACGAAAACTAGTGAAATGTTTATAATAATTATACCAAAATAAAATCGTTTTAGTAACTTTTAATTTTGAAAATCTCTACAAATCGAAAAATATCTATTTAAAGTTGCAATGTGAATTACTTTCAAGTTCGTTCTCAACTGTCATCGCTAGTTCAGTCTGACAGAGAGTAAAAAGATGAGTAATTTCATTAGTTAACCATGTTTGTCAAAATGTGAATATTAAAAAAACTCGCACTACAAGAAAAAAACCTGCTGTTGATAAGTTGGATCAAAGTTGGGTTAAATATTAAACCGTTCTTTAAACTGCAAAGTTATAAGAGAATTTCTGTTTGTAATTTACTTTCATAAATATTAAGATGATGTTCCGTTGTAAGATGTGAAAAGAAATGAAGATAACAGGACAAAAGAACATCTAACAACCACATTCAAAGCCTTTACTCAAAGGTAATCATCGTTCGGTGGTTTTAGAAAGGAATCCTTTGTTATATAATACTTTTTGAAAACGAAACTGTTACTGTTTTCAGTGCCTAAGAATCCCTTCGATTTTTATTTATTACAATTTGTTCCATTTGGCCAATTCACCGAATACACCTGTCTGTCAAATTTCCTGAAAAATGGGTATACAATTCCTGTTTTTCTATATCAAACTCTCGTACTGACTAATTCATAAAATTGTTTAATCAGTTAAAAAACATGAAGACACCAGCGACAAAGTCCCACAGCTTGTATGGAAAAAATATTGCGATTAAAACCATCTAAACCACATGACAATGAGGACATAGAAAACTAATATTAACAATGATATAATAATAATGTCAGACCGCATCTCACGATTTCTGAATAACTAATATTAACATTATTTAAGAAAAACTTCCAACAGGCTAAAGTTTAAATGGAGAGATACAAACAGCCTAACGAAGGAACGTCCGATACACATGACTCCGAGGGTCGACATGAACAGTATGTTCAAGCAAATTGTCCGAGCAAATCTAAGTCCAGTTCTTGTCCATTTATGAGCCTGTTAGCCACTGCTATGTTTTTTTTTCTTTTTTTTACGAGGGTTTGCAACAGCAGAGTTGTTATAGTTATATACAGTTATATCAACAAAAGCCCATTTGTAGGTATGTCGGGTTCGAATGCAGGGCCGCTGGATTCGAACCCGGGACCTTAACCTTACAGTGATGAGCGCCGTGTCAACGCCTAACCCGTTGCGGTCACCGACGCCCCCTCTGGTTTTTCTTTGGATTAGAATGCGGAGCGGTGGAAGGTTCAACAACATCTCCAAGATTGCAGTTACTCATGACTCCTGTGACACTGAGGTAAGCTTGCCTGTAAGTGCCACTTAATAGCCTGATCCCCTTAGACTGCAAAGCCTTAGTCCACCACAAATGAATATGTGTAACTGTATATTTATCGCACTTAATAAATACAGGATGTTGGGCTAGTCTTCTTAAGAACTTTCCCCGTAGATTCTACATTCAAAATGGAACCAAAAATCCTAATTAACTATGGTCCGAATCTCAACAGTTTCGGAGTTATTCCACTTTTTCTGATTTTTTTAAGATTTCACGACCTTGCTTCAAAACAACAATGATAACTCCAAAACTAAAAGGTTTTGGAGAAATCCGTTGAGGCCATTGTAAACTACGTTAATTTCCAATAAGATGTGGTAAATAGTAAACTGTAAACGTTGGTGAAATAAGTGTTTTAGTAGCAAGAACTTTGAAAAAAAAATTTTTTTCAAAGTTGAAAAACTTACTATGGTAATTCTAAACGACTATTTCCAAACTTAGAGACCAGAAAATTTCAGAAAACGTACTCCATTTAATATCCTTTTTAGTAGTGTAATTTCTTTTTTAACTGCTTTTTTCAAAGATGAAGAAATTGATGGAGGAAAGGAAAAAACCGTGGTTGACGGATTGGTGAGGTGGAAAATTAAAAAAAAACTGACTTGATTCTCAACAGGACAGTAAACTCTTGCACTATTTCGGTTTCGAACCCTAGTTTTAATAAATTCATTCAAAATTTCCTTCTTTTTTATTTAATCTTTCCACCTTACCAATCCGTCAACCACGGTTTTGTCCTTTCCTTCGTCAGATTCTTCATCTTTGAAAAAAGTAATTGAAAATACAATTTCACCATTAAAAAGGATATTAAATGGAGTACGTTTTCTGAAATTTATTTGCTGGGCTCTAGGTTTAGAAATAGTAGTTTAGACACTTTAGTATGTTTTTCAACTTCGATCAAAAAAATATTTTTCAAAGTTCTCGCTACTAAAGCACTTATTTCACGAGCGTTTACAAGCTTAGCGGTGAACTTATTGGAAATTGAACGTAGTTTTCAATGGTACCATCGGATTTCTCCAAAACCTTTTTGGAGTTGTCATGCTTTATTTGGTTAGCAAGGTGGTGAAATCTTAAAAAATTATAAAACGAGGAATAACTCCGAAACTGTTAAGATTCGAACCATAGTTAATTAGACATTTTGGTTCCCTTTTGAATGCAGAATCTACTAGCAAAGTTTGTAACACTAGTAGCCGAACACCCTGTACAAATGGCTTACATTCGTACGCTTTAATAAATTATACCAAGGAAGTGTTTCTGGTTGAAAGATCCTTTGTGGTAATCTAGGTATTGTTCTGTTGTTGTTTTTTTAATCAATTTGATTGGAATATTAACTAAGTGTTTATTTACCTATTATATGCGTTTATAATTATTATTTTTATATTCATTTATAAAATAACACAGTGACTCTTCCAACCGTCTTTATAATATCAACAGAAAGTTAAATATTATTGTAAAGAACAAATTTTAAAGAAATAAAGATTTTTCTTCTTTCTGAGGGTGTCAGATTCCTCTTCTTCCACATCTTAAAATCTCCCTTCTATAATAGTGCGTCATCTATGATTGCAACACTTAGAGCAACCCCCCCCCAAAAAATACGAGTAATATGGGCCGATAAATATCAAGTGGTCATCACCGACCCTCTGCGTTTTAAACTGATTTTTTTGCGTTTTTCATATTTTGTCTCCTATTTTCTTCTCATTCACGCTAATAAATAATTTTCACTCTCTAGACAACACACTTTCACAGTACCAGTAATCCTCGGGGCTGGTTTAAACCCTTCATTCACGCTAATAAATTACTTTCCCTCTCCAGAAAATACTCTCTCACCCCCAAAGTTCTTGATATTCCTCGGAGTGGGTTTAAACCCTCCATTCACGCTAATAAATTACTTTCGCTGTCCAGAAAACTCTCTCACCCCCAAAGTTCTTGATATTCCACGGAGTGGGTATAAATCCTCCATTAACGCTAATAAATTACTTTCGCTGTCCAGAAAACTCTCTCACCCCCAAAGTTCTTGATATTCCTCGGAGTGGGTTTAAACCCTCCATTCACGCTAATAAATTACTTTCCTTCTCCAGAAAACACTCTCACCCCCAAAGTTCTTGATATTCCTCGGAGTGGGTTTAAACCCTCCATTCACGCTAATAAATTACGTTCCCACTCGAGAAAACACTCTCTCACCCCCTCCCAAAGTTCTTGATATTCATCGGATTGTGTTTAAACTCCCCTGTACCGATTTTTAACGGAAACGAGGATATTTCACCATTTGTAAATATTATATATAATTATTGTGCGGCTCTACAGTGTGTACGTATGTAAGTATTTGTCTGAATAAGTAAGTGATTGGGCCGATGGCGGAATATCGAGTACCTCATCGACCCCCACAGTGTATTGGTTGGTATGAATCCACTGTTCGCCGGTTATATTAATTAAATTTAGAATAACGTCTATCACTATGGAATATAAATAATTTTTATAAACATTAAATTAAAATTTAATCTCACTAATAAAAAGAAAACGATTTTTTAAACAATAATTTCCTATATGAAATGTCAATTTGGGCCTGAAGTGTGAGCAAGGAGGGGTAAATCTTAGGAAGAATTGGCACACTTGTCCTTTTCGTAATGCTCAATGTTATTCTGTTATCGTTGGATTGAACATGTTTTTATGAGAAAAACGTCTGGGTTAACAACCTACTGCAAACCATCACAACGAGGCAGTCATATTTTAAAATATATATTAGTGACGAGTGAAAACATATTGTCCTGTCACGCAAAACAATGAAAAATGACATACGAAAGAAGACAAATTGTTAACTTTCCAAGTTGGTACGTTCAATTATAATTTGAAAAAAAAAACTAATTTCCTTTCCCTTAGCCCATTCGCCTATACCATTTCAGTCCCATTAGCCCAATTTTCCTAAACGTACCGATGACATGCAAATGTACCTTCGTGTCGCCACATATGAATTTAGAGTCGGACCTAAGGGTTACACACATCGAAAACGTGCTCTAGTGGTAAATAACCAAGGACCAACCCGACGTCTGTTGGAAATATCCATAATTGCGAGTTGACTAAAAGCTATTCAAAAAATAAATGTGTAAAACAAAATCATTTAAATCGAAATTAATAACAATAATTCAATTAATGAAGGTTTTTAGTTGAGATAAAAAATTCAGTGTCACGAGCGGGATTCGAACCCACGATCTTCGGCTAGATTCCTCTACCACTTGAGCTATCGTGACTTCGATCCACTCGGACACTAACTTCCCATCTCAACCCCACCTTTTGAATTTTCCCTCCTTTTTGCCATTTTTCAAATGTCGTGTAATCGGATTGGATTCTCGACGACAAATGAAATGGCCACGGAGAGCTTTAGTGAAGTATACTTCATTTTAAATCATTAAATTCACTAATTTCGTGGTCCGCTTGACCAATTAATATATTACAATTAATTAAGGTTTTTAGTTGAGATAAAAAAGTCAATGGCACGAGCGGGATTCGAACCCACGATCTTCGGCTAGATACGCCGCTGCTCTACCACTTGAGCTATCGTGACTTCGATCCACTCGGACACTAACTTCCCATCTCAACCCCACCTTTTGAATTTTCCCTCCTTTTTGCCATTTTTACTTTGGACTTTTCATAATTTCGCCATTTTTGCCACGAACAGGCGCAATTGTTCTAAAAATATTATTTTATGAGGTTTTATTTATATAAAAACGATGTCCTAGCTTATATTTTTTTTATGTTAACTTTAAGTTTATTTCATCTAAAGTCTTATTAACACTTTATGGCCTATTGTTATCTAAGTGCAAGACGAACATCAGCAATTTGGTTAAAAGTGTTACAAGTGGAAAATGAGATGATTTTTCTTCACTGGAGTGATAAAATTCAGCCAGAGATGAGGGTGCTCTCAGCAAGGTTGCGCGAGGCCCTCTTCGCGACTCAGCACGCGGGGGCATAATTCTTTACAAAATTGCAGTCGTGTTGGTAAGTAAACAGGTAGAGCAGCGGCGTATTTAGCTGAAGATCGTGGGTTCGAATCCCGCTCGTGACACTGACTTTTTTATCTCAACCAAGACCTTACATAAAGTTAATTGATTGAAATAGGTTATTTGCTCTTTCGGACCATGAAATCTAAGTAAACACTTGCACTATTTCGGTTTCTAACCCAAATTAGAAAACGTTTAATAAATTCATTCAAAATTACCTTAAGTTTTTTTTTATTAATTATTTAGAGGTCGTGAGATGCGGTCTGGTGTGACGTAGGTTTTAGAAAACATTTTATTTATCGTGTCAACGTTTCGATCTTTATTGAGATCATCATCAAGGCTCGAAGTGTTTGTTTCCGTGTAGATGAGTCATCCTTGTCTGTCGTGTTGATAGTCAAGTCAGTTTTTTTTTTTTAATTTTCCACCTCACCAATCCGTCAGCCACGGTTTTTTCCTTTCCTTCATCAATTTCTTCATCTTTGAAAAAAGCAATTAAAAAAGAAATTAGACCACAAAAAAGGATGTTAAATGAAGTACGTTTTTATGAAATTTGCTGGTCTCTAGGTTTGGAAATAGTAGTTTAGAATCACCTTAGTAAGTTTTTCAACTTTGAAAAAAAAATTCTATATCCTCGCTGCTAAAACACTTATTTCACCAACGTTTACAAGTTTAATATTGATCACATCTTATTGGAAATTTAACGTAGTTTTCAATGGTATCAGCGGATCTGGCCAAATCTTTTCCGTTTTGGAGTTATCATTGTTTATTTGAAGCAAGGTCGTCAAATCTTAAAAAATCAGAAAAAGTAGAATAACTCCGAAAGTAAATTTGGACTTTTTGGTTCCTTTTTGAATGTAGAATCTACTGGCAAAGTTTGTAACACGAGTTGCCGAACACCCAGTATAGAGGACATAGTTGTTTTATTTTTCTTGTTGTGCTTTTTTTTAATTTCACCCTGAGGGATCACTGTTCCCCAAAAAGAGAAAAACAGGGTGGCGCCCGATTATTATTTGTTTTATTTTTGTGAAAGGGAATAGCCACGTTGGTGTCAAAAAAAAGTGTTGCCCATACACCGGATGGAAAAAAAGTGCTCTCATGGTATTAGCTAAGCTTTAGTCAATTTTCTAAATTTAGTGCTACCCAGAGGCAAAATTGGGCAAGAAAGGCTAAATTATAAACTGGAAATGAAGAATTTTACGTTTGGCAAATGTAACAATTTATACAAGATGCAGTGTGGGCTGAAGAGCCGTGTCGTAGATAGAAATTTTACGTTGGTGTCAAAAAAACAGTGTTGCCAATACAACGGATGGAAAAAGTGCTCGCATGGGATTAGCTAAGCTTTAGTCAATTTACTAAATTTAGTGTTACCCTGAGGCAAAGTTTGGGTAAGAAAGGATTGATAAATACTGTTGACTATTTTCCGTCTATATATAATGCAAAACGCAGAAAAATAAAGCAAAAATTTGGATTCAGTCTAACAGTATTATCAATTAAATATAAGTATTCAAATTTCTCCTCAATTTTTGTCGATATAGACGAGAAAGGCAGAATTAAATTTCAACACAGACGTCAACGTTGAAACGCTCGCCCTGAAGACGGAAATTTACAGTCTCGGAGAAATTGAACGGACAGGCTGCGACCTCCTGAAAAAAGATCGGTAGCGTTTGAAGCTGAACAAGCTTCCCCTTGTAAATAGAACTGTTTGAATTATTGACCCTCCCTTGCAAATAGGATGGCTTTTTAGATGATGGACGAGCTAAGGGAGTCTGGATTTAACGTCCGCCCGATAGCGAAACCGACTGGACCAATTGTAAATAAATTGCCGCAGATTACAAATAAAAATCACAGAATCTTACGTGTGCAAGGGACTATGAAATTATGTAATCGGAAAAGACAATTGCAATATATTATTGTTGACTGAATATAATTTCTAAAAAGTGATGCAGTAAATTCATCCAGCCAGCAAAAAGAATATTATCGTTGCTACAGGCAATAAACCATAAATTCCTCTCCTGTCCTAAGACCAGGTGTTTCGATTATTTTCTCTCTATTATCCAACGTTCTTTGAAAATTCAATTTGGTATGTATTCAGTCGATGTGGCTAATAGGTATGACAATTACATAAACGTTTGTTAAAGGACGCCGTCATAGAGCTTATTATCCTATGAAGTAAAATAAATTGCATAAAAAAACGATACTTTTATAAATAAAAAATAAACGAATGCTGGCATTACACGACCAGATGCATTAGATTTTAGTAATTCATTGAATATTGATTATTGGGGATAAGGCCCTCCATTCGCGCTAATAAATTACATTCACACTGTCACAGAGTATTCGATATTCCTCGTGGTAATCGGGGATAAGCACCTCCATTCGCGCTAATAAATTACATTCACACTGTCACAGAGTATTCGATATTCCTCGTGGTAATCGGGGATAAGCACCTCCATTCGCGCTAATAAATTACATTCACACACTAGACTTCGTTCACACTACCCCAAAGTACCAGATATTCCTAGCATTAATTCGGGATAAGCTACTCCATTCGCGCTAATATATTACAATCGCACATCAAATTTCGTTCGCACTACCACAGAATACTCGATATTCCTTGGGATAATCGGGGATAAGCACCTCCATTCGCGCTAATAAATTACATTCACACACCAGACTTCATTTACACTACCCCAAAGTACTAGATATTCGTAGGATTAATTCGGAATAAGCTTCTCCATTCGCGCTAATATATTACAATCGCACATCAAATTTCGTTCGCACTACCACAGAATACTCGATATTCCTCGTGATAATCGGGGATGGGCAACTCCAATCACGCTAGTACATTACATTCACATTGTCCCAAAGCACTCGATGTTACCCGTGGTAATTCGGGTTAAATTACTCCATTCATGCTGATAAATTACATTCACACACTACACTTCGTTCACACAGCCCAAGAGTACTCTAGAGAGACAGATTATTCATAATAAAACGTTTTAAAAATTTGTGGGGAAAATTTTAATCAGAAAAGTGATAGGCCAAAAGAATGATTAGACTGTTACCAGTTTACGGCCGAAAGACAAAAGTATGTCCATTCGAAGGATTTAACGATTGAGTTTTTATTGCGCGACGCACGATTGCATCACACTTTACAACCGAGTTTGCCTCGACAGAAAAGTTTCAATCCAGTTTTTAACATTTTGCTTACATTTGTAACACTAAAACAAAATAATTTTTAGTGTTTTGCTAGTCAATACGCCCCTTCTAATTTGCCCATATCGCCTTTTTCAATTATTAACAATCAGCTGATGGTCAATTGATTTGTTTAAATTTTCAGTTGTTACTAATAGTTAATAATCGAACCAGTTAAGTAAAATCGTTGTAAACAATGAAAAGCCGTAAGGTACGTCTTAATTTGAAGCCAATAAAAGACATGGGAGGGACTAAACTGAAAACAATATTTTTTAAAGAAAAAACTCGAATAAAGGAGTATGTAGATCAAGGTTGAACGTTCTAGCATTAAAATAAAATGTTTTCCAACCGGAGTAAATAAAAGTAGGAACGCCTTACATCTGAAAGCAACTACAGCCTCGGTCTAACGCGTGCTTCTTTTATTTAAGTACTCTTCTGGACAAAGGATGCGTTGAGAGGGGTTATTTGTACCTAAACCTACCCTTCTTTGGTATTTTAGTAGTAGTAATCTGTGCCATTTGTGCAATTTTTATCATAGGTTTTTTGTAGGTATTATGCCTACATTATACCTATACCTTTTTAAGACATGCTATGGAATTTTCGCCCTTCCTGTCTATTCTGAAGGAATACCACTTCATAATGGTACAAATTGATGAAAAACATTAGTTTATAATGAAAGAGCGGATTTTTGCGCAGTTCAAATTTTTAAAGCACAGTACGGATATACAATTAAATTTTATTAATAAACTCAAAAATATACAACTAGAAAACGACATTAAAGTATGTTTTAACGTTTAAACGCTATGCACAAAAAAACAAATATATAAACAACTTATGAAACAATCAATTTTAAATAATAATCAAACATTAATAACAATAAAGTACAGCAAATTAACTTTCTTTATTGTAAAAAAAATTGTAATTCATCACCACGCGCGTATATAAGTTTTTTGTTAGGTTGTACCTTCAAAAGATATACCTTCAAACCAGAATATATTTGAAAAGAGAAAATACCCTCTCTATATCTAAACTTGTTAGTGGGCCAAGTTTGTAACTTATTTTTGAAGCACGAGTATCCAAAACCAATTTGGTCTTCAGTTCCTGATCACCAAACCCTATTAATTTTGACTTTCAAGCAGTACGAACTTTTTCTTTGCAATTAATTAATCTTTTTATGTAAGGTTTTTGGTTGAAATGAAAACGTTAGTGTCACGAGCGGGATTCGAACCCACGACCTTCGGCTAAATACGCCACTGCTCGACCACTTGTGCTACCGTGACTTCAATCCACGCAGACACCAACTCCCCATCTCAACCTACAACCTTTCAAATTTTCCCACTTTTTTGCGATTTTTCAAATGTCTTGTAATCAGGAATCGATTCTCGGCGACAATGAAGTGGCCACGGAGAACTTTAGTGAAGATATATTTCATTTTACTTATAAAATTAACTTCTTTCAATTAATTAATCTTTATGCAAGGTATTGGTTGAAATGAAAAAGTTAGTGTCACGAGCGGGATTCGAACCCACGGCCTACGTCAAAATACGCCGCTGCTCTAATCGAATCCCGCTTGTGGCACTAACTTTTTCATTTCAACCAAAAACCTTACATAAAAAGATTAATTAATTGAAAACAGTGATATGGTCAATAGACCGCTAAAAATAATGGAATTTTTTTGCATTGAATTTTGCTCACTGGCCAATGTGATGTGGCAAGACCATTCAAACAAAAGGGAATATGACATACGGATACGACGTCATTGCTCAGTAAAGGGCAAATTTGAGCCATATTGGGTGGGTGTATATGACCATAGACCTAGATATCCAGCTTGTTTTTTATAATTAATTTGCATAGGGCATGGATTATATCCTTTTTTTCGTGTATTTTGCTAAGAATTATATTAATTCTTGTTGGTAGCAGTATATTATTTTTAATTAGAATCTGAAAGAAGTGCAATGACTCGACCGAGCCTATTGTGTTTGTGGCTCGACGGTCGACCTCCGGAATGAATCCATCAACTCGAACGCTGTAAACAAATCCCAAACAGATTCACCCAATCATGACCCTGCCCGTTCTCAACATGCCGTTCATTGGGGAAATAAGGTCGTGGAATGGCAGTCTTGCTTAGGAAGTTTGGTATTGGGGAAGGATATGGGATTATTCCAAATAAGTCGACCCAATTTGAAACTGCTAAATTATGTTGCATGCAAATTGATACCAACCTCCCAAAGATAAAAAAGCTTTGATAGTAGCACTTTACTTGGTGCCTTTTCCTGGATCTCCTTGGGTACGAGAAATGACCTATCGAAGTGTCTCAACCGTAAACGGACTAACGCTTTACTTTCGCAAAAGATATATATGCTTTGTCCTGACAGAGCTGGCATGTTTCCGTCTCAGCCTTGCCCATCTTCTTAACGTGACAGTTACGAATAAGGTGGCCGGGTAGAGGCCTATAATTTTTCTAAATCCTGCCTGCTGAGAGAGAGAGAGAAGTTCGTTCACCTCCCGTTTTGAGATGTTTATAAATCTCTTAGATAGCCACAACCTGGAGTATTTGACCAGTGTTTGAGTTTTTCTTTATCAATCCATTTTTCCAGTTCCAACTTAAGTACTCTGGAGTACTTAGTTGTGGTTCTGGTTCCATGGGTGAGAGGGTTGCCCCTTTTTTGGCTAGTTGGTCAGCCGTGTTCATTTCCCTCTAATCGCCACTTTAAGGTAATCTTGTTTTGCTTTTCCAGACTCACTAGGCAGTTTAGTCTCTCCAGTTCGCTAGGGTGACATTTCGCCCTTTCATCCCTACGCCTACTCCCAGTTCCATCTTCGATCTATCTGAATACAACATTAGGGCCCTTTCTTGAAACTTCGAGCCTCTTTTCTCCCAACTGTCTCTATTAACGGATAAACCTTACAAAAAATAATTAATTAGAAAAATATTGCTATCAGTGGAATCTATCAGTTAATTAATATTTATGAAAGGTATTGGTCGAGATAAAAAAGTCAGTGTCAGGAGCGGGTTCGAACCCACGACCTTTGGCTAGATACGCCGCTACTCTACCACTTGAGCTATCGTGACTTCGATCCGCTCGGACTAACTTCCTATCTCAACCTCATCTCTCCAATTTTCCCACCTCTTTGCCATTTTTCTTTCATAAATATTAATTAATTAAAAAATGTTAATTGGTCAATCGGACCACGAACTTTAATGAATTTAATAATTAAACTGAAGTATATCTTCACGAAAGCTCTCCGTTGCCATTTCATTTGTAGCCGAGAATGAAATAGATTACAAGACATTTGAAAAATGGCAAAAAGGAGGGATAATTCGAAAGGTTGGGTAGAGATGGGAGGTTGGTGTCCGAGTGGATCGAAGTCACGTCAGCTCAAGTGGTAGAGTAGCGGCGTATTGAGCTGAAGGTCGTGGGTTCGAAACCCTCTCTTGACACTGACTTTTTTATCTCGACCAATACCTTTCATAAATATTAATTATTTGAAAAATGTTAATTGGTCAATCGGAACACGAACTGTAATGGATTTAACTATCAGTTAACTTTGAAATATTCAAAAATTTAAGGAATGTTGGTAAATCAGGGAAAAATGAAAAAAGGTGGGACGGTGTAAGCAAAATTGATGTACTGACTTCCTATCAATACTTGAGAATGGTGCAAACACCAGGGCTTTCTCTAAAGAAAGAATTTGATGGCAAAATCCAAATTTGTAATAATCTCACTGAGCAATATAGTCCTAATCAAAAAAGCCATAGTGCATCCAAAATGATTGTAGTTAGATACATATAGATGTATATTTTATTTTACAATTGTTACATTGTACGAATAAGGGGGTGAAACACAATAGGTTTCCTACTAAGTGTTTACAAATTTTAAATAAAATTTAACAAACTTTTAATAAAAATAAATAACCAGCAAATAACAAATTCACCTCATGATCAATCCTAGATGTACAAAAGCAATTATTAGCATTCAGAAACAAATGACAAAATAAATAACGCTAATGATCTTAATTTTAATATTCCTTGGTAAAATAAAATAAGTCGTTAATTTGGGCTTTATTTTTTAGGAGTAGTTGATCGTCATGTTGCAAAACAGATGTACTATTTAAGTCGTGTTTAGCGGCATATTTTTCACTCAAAAATTTGTAAATAGGGCAAGTAAGAATTAAATGTGAGGAAGAAGAGCATCAGATGCAATGATATGGTACACAGATGGCTCCAAAACAAACGAAGGAACCGGATCAGGCGTTTTCTGTACAAGCCCAAAACATGAGCAATCAAACTCATTAGGGAAGTACACTTCGGTCTTTCAAGCAGAAATACATGCCATCAATGCTTGTGCCCTGCTTAAAAGAGGTTACACTGACAAAAAAAAATCCTCATAAGATCTGATAGCCAAGCAGCTATTAAAGCATTCGCATGTAAAAGAATCACATCAAAGCTAGTCAATGAATGCATCCAAAATCTCCAAAACCTGGGGAAACACAACAACCTGATGATATCTTGGGTGCCAGGGCACAGAGGAATTTTGGGTAATGAGAAAGCAGACAGACTGGCCAGAGGAGGATCTGCAAGACCATACATAGGCCCCGAACCTATCCTTGGGATAACAAAAACAAATATAGAATCCTCCATCGCAGAATGGATCCAAACAAAACAAAAGGAGAAATGGATAAACTCTAGTGGTGCTAGACATAGTAAACTTATGGTGAACCCTCACCGAGACTGGCAAAAACACTGCTGCAATTGGAGAGGGCCAAACTCAGAGGAGTGGTAGGACTACTAACCAGTCACTGGTATCTGAGAAAACATCTACACAACATGGGCGTATACAGCGATGATCCCATCTGTAGATTATGTAATGAGGAGGAGGAAACAGCCACTCATATCATCTTCGAATGCAAAGCAACAGCTCAATGGAGATTTAACCTAATGTACGGAAAAAACTTAGGGAATCTAATTGCAGCAGCAACAGTCAATGACCTGACTTCTAAGAAGAAGGATTGAGTCTATTGACTGAACTGAGGAACAAGGAATGTACAATAAGCCAGAAGGCTGCAGTGCCTGGGGAATACAAACCCCGCTTCCTAGTATCCTTTCCACCATACCATACCAAGAATTAAATGAACCAATGTTTCCTTTTTGGTCAGATTACAATTTGCAAATCTGTTGAGTCTGACCAAAGTCCCTTCGGTGTAAAACCATAATTCTGAATTTTCTCAAAGTCTTTGTTTCACAATAGATACATTTTCGAGCAAGTAATTTTCACAAAGATATAAGGAAGATATTTTTCGAAAAAAGGATTATACAGCAGATCAGCATTAGAACAATAAGTAAAAATTTATTTGCAACCTAGAAGCGACAACAAATCTTGCAATCGGGATGACCAGCGGCAATACTTTTTTGATGATGACAAAGTTTGATAATAATCAAATGACCGTCTTAAAAAAAAATCACAGTCTAGCTTTATTATCTTTATCCACCAATTTAAGATTTTTTGCGGTATTTCAATACTAGGAGCCTCAAGAGCGAATTCAGCATTTGTAAAGTGGCCAGGGGTGTTTCGGGGTAAATTGTAAAGTTGTTTTTAAAAATAAACTTGTTTGAAATTTATCAAGTTCAATAATGTCACCTATAATTCTGTATTGTATAGGGCAGATGCTGCCACAATGGGAACAAACATAATCGACATAAAATTTGATCTACCTCTTACTAAACTTTTCATTTTTTTCCCTAAAACCCGTGTTCCTTTGAGTAGAACAAAATGGTTGTTTTTAATACTGTATGCTGATCCACCTTATGCTACGTGGCTCAGGTATGGGGAGACATCAAGTTATTATAGAAGAAGTAGAAAACTTTTACATAATAAAAATCCTAAATCTACCCTTCATACACGCCCAATTATATGCTCTACCTAGAATTAGAAACTTCTATGTTTTTACACACTAAAAGTACACTTTAGTTATATAACTAGATCCTTCAAGTCGCTTCCCGACAGATACGGACAGTCCCTAACGACAGTATTATAGGAAAAAAATTACTCTAATTTTGGGAATACAGCAAGATTGAAAAGGCATATATCTCTATCCAATCATTAATTAACTCAAAACAAACAATCAATGACATGATGAAAGTCAATATCAACACGATTTTTCCCTGGAGAAAGCATCTAATACCTTACATCACCCCCAATTTAAGACTATCCAAAATTGTAATGCTTATCTGCGAACGAACAACCTTGAAATCAGCTGGTTTACGGAAATAAGAGAGTTGAAACAAGATTTGACGGAATTAATCGGGTATTGTAGACTGATATGGAAGTATAGATTTCAATATTAGAAATATCGACCATTTTTCACTCGGGAGCACTCTGGATCAAGGTATGATCTTGAAGAAGAAAGCAAATTCAGTTATTACTGCCAAGCTTTCGACCTATTTTTAGGTCATCGATAAGGCAAAACAATCTTTAATGTGTCTATAGATTGACATATTTAAGTTTTTACAGGGGATCTCAAATTTCCTTGAAGACCGAATGAGTCCCATCATTGCCAAGGTTCGTGATGGAAGTACAGAGACATGTTAATACAGGAATTTAATTATGATTAAATCTTCATCACACCTGTCAAGCATAATATGAATTATAGAACAATTTAGTTGAACAATTTTATTAGCAAGTAAAATGGCATACATTTATTACTTATGTACCTATTATATTATTTATAACTGTTGTATGTTACTTATTTGTTTAAATTGCATTTCTTTAACGAATTATAACATTCAATTGGTTATAAGACAAATACTAATTGAAACTACATTTTATTGCTTTGTTAAACATTGACTGGTTATGCTATTTATATATGCATGTACGTCCTCCGCTGACGGTCTAGCGGCATGGGAAAAACGTGGTTAAACATATTATATTATTCAATTAATTAAGGTTTTTTGTTGAGATAAAAAAGTCAGTGTCACGAGCGGGATTCGAACCCACGACCTTCGGCTAGATACGCCGCTACTCTACCACTTGAGCTATCGTGACTTCGATCCANAAAATGAAGTATATCTTCACTAAAGCTCTCCGTGGCCATTTCATTTGTCGCCGAGAATCCAATCCGATTACACGACATTTGAAAAATGGCAAAAAGGAGGGAAAACTCAAAAGGTGGGGTTCAGATGTTCGTTAGTGTCCGAGTGGATCGAAGTCACGACAGTTCAAGTGGTAGAGTAGCGGCGTATCTAGCCGAAGGTAGTGGGTTCGAATCCCGCTCGTGACACTGACTTTTTTATCTCAACTAAAAATCTTCATTAATTGAAAGATATTAATTGGTCAAGCGGACCAAGAAAACTAGTAAATATTATATTCATTATAGTTCGTGGTCCGATTGACCGAATTACGTTTTTCAATTAATTAATCTTTATATAAGGGGTTGGTTGAGATAAAAAAGTCAGTGTCACGAGCGGATTTCGAACCCACGACCCTCCACTAAATACGCATTTTTTTTATCTAAACCAATGCCTCATATAAAGATTAATTAATTGAAAAACATTCTTCGGTCATTCAGACCACGAACTATAATGAATTTAATAAGTAAAATGAAGTATATCTTCAAAAAAGCTCTCCGAGGCCATTTCATTTGTCGCCGAGAATCAAATAGATTACACAACATTTGAAAAATGGCAAAAAGGAGGGAACATTCGAAAGGTGGTTGAGATGGGAAGTTGGTGTCCGAGTGATTCGAAGTCACGATAGCTCGATTGGTGAGCATTGGCGTATTTAGCGGAGGGTTGTGGGTTCGAATCCCGCTCGTGACACTGAATTTTTTATCTCAACCAATGCCTTATATAAAGATTAATTAACTGAAAAATATTATATTATTTCAATTAATTAATCTTTATGTAAGGTATCGGTTGAAATGAAAAAGTCAATGTCAAGAGCGGAATTCGAACCTACGGCATTCCGCTCAAATCCCGCTCGTGACACTGACTTTTTCATTTCAACCAATACCTTACATGAAGATTAATTAATTGAAAGAAGTTATTTGGCCAATCGGACCACGAAATATAATGGATATTATATTATTTTTTCCGTTTTTGTTTAAAAAAATTACATGTGGGTTTCATTATTTTGAGTTTTTTAGAGATATAGAACCATTTTGCACTAGCAGCATCAGGAAAGATATCCTACTTCATTATGCGTTGTTGATGTGTTTCTTTCCTGAGTAGAATGTTAAAAAGGTATATCCTTTTTGCCGAATTTTTCCTTATAGAGCTTTTTAGAACATGGTTATTAGTTTGTCTTTTTAAATTTTTTTTGGTTTAAAGAAACAATTCCATGTGTTCTTTAAAAAAATGTAAAATCTCAAAAATCTCCCAGGTTATAAAAATCACTATTATATTATTATATAATTTATATCCTTTGTCTCTTGTTTAATTATTTTCCTGTGTTTCTTTTTATCTCTTGTTACAGTATTGAATTGTATAGAGATCTGTTATCTCTCTTTGCCCCTGGGTCAGAATAAAGTATTATTCAGTCGAGGGCTATGGATCAATGAGAATATAGGGTCTTAAATTAAGGCCGGCTTTTGACCCAGTAGCCAAGCGGAATTCGAAGCCATGTGTTTCTCTGGCAATAATCGCTGTATTTCCCTTCGGATAAAGGAATGCTTCATTAACTGGGTCAAAGTCGAATCCTAGTTTTTAAACGTAAAATTCATAAAACATAAAAGTTAAAAATTATGTTACAGCACAGATGTTCCATTCATTGAACAAGGTGAACTTTAAAGCTGATTAGCTACTCGATTCATTTATACGTATTTGTTGTTGTTTGTTTTAAATGGAACAATGCCGTCGTCCAGAAGAAACGCCAGTGATCAGACGGCAAATTTACGGCAGGTTCAACGGGAAAACAACACAGATGGCTCGGAATAAAATGAATCTGTATGTATTAGATTAGATCAGGATCAGGTTAGATTAGATAACAGAAGTGGCAGCAGATGCCTAGGGGTGTTGCGATTCTGATAGAGTCCTCATTGTTCTCCACTTGGTATTATTTGAGTTTCACTTTCCAGCCACAGGCTTTTAAATTACCAGGTCTGAGGACTTTTCCATATACATAAGTTTAAATAAGCATAGAAAAAAAAGCTTGTCGAAAAAAACCTGTTAACAATGGGGACTTAAAGCAAACTCCTCAAAAACTAATTGCTTTCACCCAGAAAATAAAAATAAAAATACATCGCATATGCTTGTATAATAAAATATGCAGCTAAAAAATTAGATTAAATACTTAGGAATAATCTTTGATAAAAGCTTGATTCTCAACACGATATACAAGAATGACACATCTACACGGAAAACAAACACTTTGAGCCCTGATGATGATCTCAGTAAAGATCGAAACGTGGCACGATAAAGAAAATGTTTTTGTAAAACCTACGTCATACCAGAACGCATTTCACGATTTCCAAATAATCATTAACTAACGGTCAATAAACACGACACACTTTGATAAAAGGTTAACCTGAAACCCTTCCCTGCAGCATATCACAGCAAAAAGTAAAATATCACTAATCACCACTAGAAGAACAACTCTAGGCAAATTTTGGGGACTACTACTGAAAATGGCTAATTGGCTATATAAAGCAGTAATAAGACCCAAATTATCCTATTGCTTGCTAATCTGGTATACCAAAGCTCATCAAAAACAAGCTACTCAAACATTAGGCAGCATGCAAATACCGGCAAAAGTATCACAAGGGCAATGAAACCACCCCCCGACTATTGCCCTAGAAACTCTTCTAAACCTAACTCCATCAGGAATATTTATACAAGTATGAGGGAGGAAAAGTTCATTTAAATCCAGAAACAATCAAATTGGTTGGGAATTCAAAAATCCGGGCGCACAACCATGTTTAATCAAATCAGACACCCATTCTGAAATCCTGGAAACATTCTTTATATTATCATATAAAGTCTCAACCGACTATAAAGGAAAAGAACTCTGGAGAATGGTACACAGATGGGCTCCAAAACAAACGAACGAACTGGATCAGGCGTTTTTTGTACAAGCCCAAAACATGAGCAATCTAATTCATTAGGGAAGTACACTTAAATTTTTCAAGCAGAAATGCGTGCCATCAATGCTTGTGCCTTAGAAAATCTTAAAAGAGGTTACAATGACAAAAAATTCCTCGTAAGATCGGATAGCCAAGCAATCATTAAAGCATTAGCGCGTAAAAACAATCACACGAAAATAGTCAGTGAATGCATCCAAAATCACCAAAACCTGATGACATCTTGGGTGCCAGGTCACAGAGGATTTTGGGTAAAAGCGGACACACTGGCCAGAGGAGGATCTGCAAGATCATATGTAGTCTCTGAACCTGTTCTTGGGATAACAAAATAAATACAAAATCCTCCATCACAGAATAGATCAAAAAAAGGTAAAAAGTGAAGTGGATAAACCTTAGGGGCGCTAGACATAGTAAACTTATGCTAAAACAACCCTCACCAAGGCTGGCAAACTCACTGCTGCAATTGGAGAGGTTTAAACTCAGAAGAGTGATAGAGGACTATTAAAAAAATTGTAGCAGCGATTTTCAATGACTTAATACTACTGAGAAGAAGGATTGAGTCGATTGCACTGAACTAGGGAGGTACAATAAGCCAGAAAGCTGCAGTGCTTGGGTAGCTCAAACCCCGCTTCTTAGATCCATCGCTATCATCATCACCCCTGTATCTCATTAAAAGTTTATCGTAGTGTAACTTTGATTACACCAATAAAAAAACATAAAAATGCTATGAGATTCATTTTATATTGTAACTTCAAGCGAATTACAAAACTAGCAGTAAAATATGTCGGGGGGACCGCGGTAGCCGAGTAGTTCCTTAACTACCGACAGACTTTCGGCTAGTAGTTCCCACGGTCGTGGGTTCGATTCCCCCGTCGGACTTTTTTTCTGACGGCTAAGGGGCCGGTGCTTGCAAGGGAAAAAATTGACACGGCACTCAATAATGGAAGGTCATGGTGGGATCGTATCTCAGCGACCCCGAATTTGGTCCCAACCCCTTTCAAAAATGAGTTTCTTCGATGGAAGAACACCGGCACACCGGGGCCTAAAATTCACACGCGTGCTACTAGCCCCTAAAAATGGACCGAGGAAGAAAGTATAAAATAAGCTATTTACTACAGCTCAGGGGAACTCCTCCAGTTCCTGGTATCCTCAGAAAAAAATATGTCAGATTTGCATTCTTCTAAAAAGGTAGAAATTTTGAACATTTATTTTCATTTTTAGATGCTTTTTGTTTTTCTTGATCAATTTTGTACCATAGAGTCTTTTTTCTTTAATTTGTATCATTTTCGTAATTTTTAATAGAAGTTTAATGTTTCTATTGATGAAAATTTAAAGTAGGATTAACATTTTATGAGATGCAAGGGACTTTATAGAGTAAAGTTTTGTAAGGTAACTTGTTTAATCTGAAAAGTGAATACTATTGAGAATCGAACTTTGAACAATGGGGACTTTTTACTCCAATTTGACATGTAGGGTAACATCCTGAAGGATTGACGTCTTGAGACACGTGTATATTCAGGCATCCACAAAGTTTTAAGTATAATACCCCCATCAAATCAATTGTAATAATGTCACGTTATATGGCAAAACTTCAGCATATCGTTCGCGTCATTGACGGAAAAAATCGCATATATAACAGAAGTCACCACGCTTAAGACCTTAAAGTCACCCTGATTAAGATATTTCCGGCCAACGCTGTCTTTATGTATTAGGTTATGAACTTTTTGAAATTTACTTATTTCTACCCTATACATATTACAAATATGATTAAACACTAATGCCACCACTGAGCTGGAAAACACATACCATGAGAAACCAGCAAATGCCGGCACTCATTTTGAATGCGTAAGCAGCATACATGGATTAAGGGAAGGCGGGTTCTTGGGATGAGAATGTAGGACTCGAGCAGTAGGGTTAGAATGGATCGAGAGGCTGGCGTGAAACATTTGGAATCGAAAACTGTCACCCTCACATTTTGGGGATGACACTTTCAGTCACTTTTGAAAAGTGAATGGGGCACATTAGAATGTTGAGTGGGGGAAGGTCGAAGGAGGGGAGATGTTGGAGTTGAACTGGAAAAAAGAGATTAGGTGTGTTCCAGACTGGATAATGGTTGCTCGAACCTAAAATAAATTTTACCATAATTTAGTTACCACCAGAGTGAGTTGAGCGATTGTGCTATATCGTTGTGTGGTTGCAGGTTGGAATTGGGGAGAAGAGTTAAACGTCTTAGTTACCCTATGTCATAATTTTGGTTTAGCTTGTATATATAATGTCTTGTAAATATATTTTGTTTTCAGTCGGTTTATTTTCAGCAGTGTGCTTGTTTTTGTTTTATTTTACTTTTTCTCTACCCTTTACTATCCCCAGTTTTAGAAATGTTGGACCCTTATTTGTCGTGCCGTCGAATGATCGACGTCACAGAACCGATCAGTACGTTGACGAAAAAAATGTTGAAGTCGTTGTGGATGAAGTTATTGACGTAGTAAGGAGTTTTGACGATTTGTCTGACGGCTTTTGATTGGAAGGGAATTCCGTATGTCCAAAGTGATCGAAATAAAGTCTTGCATAAGATCTGTTTATTGTTGACGGTCATGGCGGATTTCGGCCCTTGAAGTCTTCGTAGTGGACCCGAGTCTCTGTTAAGTTTTGACGATTTGTCTGACGGCTTTTGATTGGAAGGGAATTCCGTATGTCCAAAGTGATCGAAATAAAGTCTTGCATAAGATCTGTTTATTGTTGACGGTCATGGCGGTTTCGGCCCTTGAAGTCTTCGTAGTGGATCCGAGTCTCTGTTAAGTTGCTCTCTTACTTGTGATGTTAGGGAATTCTACGACAGTCTAATGTCTAGGTACAGTCCTAAGTATTTTAGCATGGATATCGGCATCTCATTGTTTTTTATGTATAGTGGAGGACAAGGCTCTTTTTCCAATGTGAACAGTGTGTACATTTTTCTTCATTTCTTGCCTTCCACCTTTTGCACCAGTTTTCTTTTTTCTTTTTTTTACGAGGGTTCGCATCAGCAGAGGTTATATAAACTCTCGGGGCTTGTTTTTGAAAATGCGCCTGAATGCAGGGGCGCTGGATTCGAACCCGGGACCTTTACCTTACAGTGATGAGCGCCGAGTCAACGCCTAAATCGTTGCGACCACAAACACCCCCTACATGCACCATTTTCGATTAGCTGAAGGTGTTCTTGGTTGTTCGAAGTTAAATAGGATTAGAGTTAATGGAAAAAATTGCGGTGTAGTTCGCGTAGATGGTGATGATGGTATTAAGGTGGATAGGTCAGGAGTATAAATTATATAAAAAATTGCTACCATGAGGGTCGCCGGCATGTATTTATCCGAGAATTCGTTGCCGCACCTCACTCTGATACAACGGTCTGTTACATAGGATTGCAGGATAAGATAAGGAGTGGGTAGGAAGCGTTTAAGTTAATAAATCATGCCCTGGTGCCAGGCCGTACCAAAAGCTCATGCTACATCTAGGATCGCTCCAACACATAATTATCTTATTTAGTTGTTCCAAGTCCCTGTTAAGTTGTTCGCTCAGCTGTGATGTGAGGGGATTCCACGACAGTCTAATGTATAGTCTAGGTATAGTCCCAAGTATTTTACTTGAATGGAAATCGGTATGTCATTGTTGTTGATGTACAGTGCAGTACAAGGCTCTTTCTCCAATGTGAATTGTGAGTATATTTTTCTTTATTCAGTCTTGTCTTTCACTTTTTGCACCAGTTTTCGATTAGCTGAAGGTGTTCTTGAATGTCCGAAGTTAGATAGGATTCGAGTTAAAGGACAAAATTGCGGTATAGTTCGCGTAGGTGGTGGTTAGGGTGATTAGGCCAAGAGTATAAATTATGTACAAATTGCCATCATGAGGGTCGCCGGCTTCTATCTGTCTGACTTCCGAGAACTCGTTGCCGCACCTCACTCTAATGCAACGAGTGCATTAGTCCGTTGGATAGGATTGCACGACAAGATAAGGAATGGGTTGGACGTTTAAGTTTACAAAGCATGCCCGGGTGCCAAACCCTACCAAAAGTTTGTGCTACATCTAGGAACGCATCCAAGACATACTGTTTATTCTCTAGAGCAGAGGGGTGTCAAATCTGAAATCTTGTTGGATCGTGGATGAGGACGGAAACCGAATCGGTGAGAAGGAATGATTTGCTGAATATCTATAATGGGTATTAAGCGCTTTAAAAGACTCAGGGTTTTTGGACGTTGAAGGAAGAAGGCTGATGGGTCTGTAAGTGTATATATGGTTGGGAGGTGAGATTTTGGAATGAGAATAACGAGGGAATAATTCCATAAGAGAGGATAGTGGGTTTAGTTTTATTTGGTCGTGAAGGAGTGTTAATAAATCCAAATTCAGACGAACAGATAGAGGAAAGTGGTGGAAATCAATGGTTTTCATTTAAGATAATACGATAACAAGTAGTTGGTTATGTTTTATGTTTGTTGGCTTAGACGTGTAAATTGATAGATTGACTTTGAAAAATATACGTGTCAATAAATGTTTTATGTACTAAATTGAAAAAATGTCAGCAAAAGGCTTTTCTATAATATTAATTTTTATAGATTTCCCGTGGGAATTTCACTGGTTGAAGTTGTAGCAAGTTCCTGAATCCAAACATGAACCTTTTGATCTCTTTGGAATTAAAAAGATTGAACTTCAGATCAACGGTCGCCCGTTTGCCAGACGATCGCGTGCCTTCCTCTGTAAAGTGCTTTGATAATTTCATAAATGGTTTTCTTCTTTTTTTATATTTTGCAAGAGCAATGCCATTGCTCAACCTGCCTTGGCGACAAACCCCTCAAGGAGTTGTGAACTTCCAAGGCCGATCGATGCTGAGTTGAAGGGAATTAGTTATGCTCTTAATCAATCAAAATTTGCTCTGACTTAGGCGGAAATGAAATAAACGTTTTTACCTACACTTTCTAAGCCGCGCGGCTTAATTTGGCCAGCTCATAAGTATCAATCCTCAAATTTCGACCGAAATGAAATCCGTCGCCACCTCGGCTCAACGAAAATGAGCGGAAATTGCGCTGACGTGAGGTACGGTAATGGAAAAGGAAGGGTGGACGGCCCTCGTAAACTCTATGTTTAGTTGGAGAAGAGAGATTAGGCTGAAATTTAATATTTGCTTGGTAGGAAATTTCAAACTTTCCCTTTTTTTATAGAAGTACAAAATCGAACTTGAATTATTTAAATTGTTCAAATTTATCATACCTAGCCTAACGTGATTTATTCGCTGTTATCTTTATTTTTTCAGTGTAAATCATGCATTATTTTGCTAACTGAAAAATATATATCTTTTAACAATAAACTATTGTATTCTTTTATGTTAGTAGTAGATTAAAAAAATTATCCATATATTTAATATTTAACATTCGTATGGCTTTTTTGTTCACGTTGACAAGAAAACTCATTCATTTTTTTATGTTGAAGTTGGCGTTTTTGAAGGTATTGATGTTATGCGGTTCTTAACCTTTAACCTACTAAAATAAAGTTAAGACGTACACTGTTAGAAGAACTCCCCCCCCCAAAAAAAAATATATATAAACAAAAACTCATCTTAATCGTGTAACATTATAATACAATTATGTGCTATTATTGGTTCATTAATTAAAATTAACACATTTTAATTTTACTGAGATTACAGAACGTGGCAGCGTCGGCAGAGAACTCGCGCGCATTTAGAGTACTGTCGATTGGATCTAACTCGTATACGAGGGATCATTTTCACCCGATTAAGGATAGGCCATGCGAGTTTGACTCAGGATGCTTACTTTTGGGCCGAAACCCACGTTTGTATCCTGCCTTAGAGAAAGGTTGCTCGATGTGTCCTGATTGAAGGGTGCATCCCTTGGTTCCATATGGGGAGCTTGTAAGAATGCCGCCTGATATGAGAATCATGCATGGGCACTGCAGCGAGTATCTGGGTCCCCTGTTCCGATTCTTGGAGTTTCATTGTATATAATACTGATTGTTTTGTGTACCTAGTGTGTAATACGAGTGAATCTATTTATTGGCGGGAATGTGGAGTGTAAGAGGGCTGATGGTGGAATATTCCTCCATCGACCCTTAATTAGGTTATATAACAGCTATAAAAGGTGATGGACGAATTACGAGTTCTCCACCATCCTTATTGAGAAATTTTCGTATGTAAATAGGAAAGAATTTATTTACCAATGAGTGAGAGTGTGAATGAGTTTGGATTTAGGAACTGCATGGGTTGGATGCTGAATTGGCCTAGCTGTTGACAGCTCCCTAAGCACGACTTGGCTAGCGGGAACGGATAAGACCGAGGGATGAGTGATTCTCGATGTCTGCCGGTAATTCATTGTAAATTACGAAAGCTGGATGTACTGCGAGAAGTGATCGGCTTACCTCTGTATACGCGTGTATACAGGGTGAATTGCTACTCGTGCTACAAACTTCTCCAGTAGATTCTTCACCCTAAAATGAACAAAAAAGTTCATATTGTCCATGGTCCGATTCTCAACCATTTNAATCGGACCATGGACAATATGAACTTTTTTGTTCATTTTAGGGTGAAGAATCTACTGGAGAAGTTTGTAGCACGAGTAGCAATTCACCCTGTATATGCGTGTGCAGATTTGAGCTTATAAATCAGTAATCAGCAAAACTAGCGCCACTATAATTTCTTTCATATTTCAAATGTAAGATGATGATGTGGTTTTTATTCCCCAAGTACTGCACCCTTCTGGCTTATTGTATTTTGTAGTTACTTAGTTCAATCTGTCGACATTCTTTTGAGGGGTTCTAGGTCATTGACTGGTACAATTCCTTTCCCAAGGTTCTGAAGTTAAACGCGGGAAACTCATCATCCAAGAAAATAAACAGCAATAAAAATGATAACTGCAAAATTACTAACTGTTTAATATTGCTATTTGCTATTTTATGGACAGTCTTCTTCTCTTCTAATAAAATATTTCTGAGAAGAATTTTGGTGATAAAAACAGATAAGATTTGTAATTATTGAAGGTATTCAAGGTGAATATTATTTTTGTGAGTGTACTTTTGTAAAATTTTCTTTTCATAATGAGATTTGTGGGCTTTTAGATTTATAGACTTTCACGAGCAGCAATTCTCATACCCTCCCAATTTCGCCGTACCAAAACAACATAGTTTTTTTTTCGCTAGAGGATTATTCAATTTACGCCGATTATACCTTGATGAGATAGATAGTGGTTTGGCAAACTAAACCTGTAAAGACCGATAACTAAATGAAGCCATTCGCTCGTTAGCGTTTTTAGACTTCGGACAGTGGACAAAGGAAACTACAGGACAACCACCCCCTATTACAAATCCATTCCAGTCTCTCGGTTTTCCCCGGACCCTTCTTACACCACTTTGAACCATTTTTTCACCATTGGTGTACACTGATGGACAAATTTAACGCACCACTCAATTTATTTAGGCTTCGCATGTTAACATGTGAATTTGACATGGGAAGATTGGAGTCGAGTTTTTTTACAGATGAGGTGAGATTTGGCCTCACATGTACAGATGAGTGTAATTTCATATGAAAACCCTCAGGGGAAAAGTACGCCCTTGCTGTATGGTTCCTCAGGTGGCATTCCATGGTGGGTAATTGATGTTCTTGGGTGGCATTTCCTAGGACGCCCGCACCGAATTGGTGTAGTACGAGGAAGATCTCTAACTTACATAGATACTTATGAGACAATCGAAGAACAGGTAGTGCCATTTGTCATTGGCTGTTCTCGCTCATGGGCATCCTTCCCTCTACCTACCTCTACTACCTTATCATTCGGACCTACCTCACTGGCCGGTACTTCCGAGTCATTGAAGGGTCAGCGATTTCCCCAAACCACCTTCTCCTTGCTGATGTACCGCAGGGCAGTGTTCTGGCGCCCGTACTGTACAAAGTGTACGTAGCAGACCTCCCATCCTAGACGATACAGCGGTCCTTTTAAGCAATTCTGATCCAGTCATTTCCACTCGAAACCTTCAAGAACACCTCACACTACAGGAATCATGGTGTGATCATTTGATTGATCATCATCAAAAAGATTAAAATTCAACCCAGAAAAATCCACCCACGTATACTTCACCCTCCGCAAAAAGATCCCTCCTCGAGTCTCCTTCAATCAAATACCCCTCCCAACTACTGACAAGGTGCGCTACCTAGGACTATATATTGACGAACTCTGACGTGGAATCCTCACACAGGATTGAAACGACAAGAAGTTATGAAAAGTTACAGAGCACTTTCACGACGTTCTAACCTACCTCTCTTAAACAAAAGACTACATTATAAAACCCTAGTGAAGCCGATATGGACTTATGGACTGAAAGTGTGGGGATCAGCTAAACGTTCCAATATCCCAAGAGCCTAAGCATCAAAAGAGCCCAATCCATAATCCTCAGAAAAATCATTGATGCTCCCTTTTATGTGTCCAACGAAACTACCCATATAGACCTAAATATTCCTTTTGTCCAAGGTGTAATCCACTCCCGTTGAAAATTTCGCACAAACCTTCCAACCACTATAAATCCTCAAATTCAAATCCTCTCATCCCGACGAATTCCTTCCAACCCTCCTGTCCGACTGAAAAGACGATGGCTACGGGATCTCTTAGCCAGTGAAAACAATTGAATAAAGAATACTTAGTAGTACTACCAGTGGGTAGTTTCTCCACTCTTGTTTATTTATTTACTTCCTGTTACTAGATATCCAAATGAAGCTAGTTGTACCATACAATAAAAATAAAAATTGTAAAAAATATACTGGACGATACCAAAGATACAAACTTTTCCTATTTAAGCTTAAGATCCTTGCTCAACTCGTTAAACTCATACTACAGTTGGACTTTCAAACTCCCTTAAAATATTTTTTTCTCAACCGATACATCAGACAGGACGTCCACAACAAAAGAACATACAGTAGGTAGTCCTAAGATAACAATCCACCTTCTTTCGAAGGCGTTTTTTCTAACAGAACGAGAAAATAATAAAGTATAAAAGCACACCTTTTTAATAAAAATTTTAATAAGTTAAGACTAAATCGCTTAAACGGTTTTACTAAACCGTTACAAAGAAAAAAGCCTCAACCTACTGCCATTTTTTTTTTTTTTTTTTTTAATACGAAGGTTCGAAACAGCACAGGTTATATCACCCTCGGGGTGCCTATGTTTTTGAAAAAAAAGCCCATTTATAAGTATGTCGTGTTCGAATGCAGGTCCGCTGGATTCGAACTCGGGACCTTTACCTTACAGTGATGAGCGCCGTGTCAACGCCTAAACCGTTGCGGCCACCGACGCCCCCTTATTTGACATATTGTTAGTAAAGCTAAGCACATTTAAATCCGATTTAAAGAAAGGTCCTTCCGACGGATAATACACCACCGGGGGTTCAGCATCACTTATTCTAATGACATTTAGGGAAGAACTCAATAAGATCTTAAAGAGGATAACCCAGTCTCTTAAATTTAATCTTTATTCCGAATAAATAGTTTTTTATCTCTTTTAGCTCGTATCTCCAAACTTCAGAGACGATTGTCATTCGAATGAGAATGAGAAAAGGCACAAATTAAATCAATGTGTCTCTGCAGTGTTAACAAGTTAAACCCATGAATGATCTGTAATCTCGATATAATCTGGATAACAAATAAAATCCAATTGTTATCTGCCAAGTTTTCGATCTACTTTGAAGTCATTATCTTCACATCGATCTAATCAAGTTTTTAATAAATTGTTTCAAATTTCTTTGAAGATAGACTCAGTTCTAACACTGCCAGGAGTTGTAACTCGGCACACTGATAACGAAATGCCGAAACAAGTTTGCAACACAAAACGAGTAAAATGATCGCAAGGAACCAAGCTACTCGTTTAATTTCGTTACAGCCCTTGATACCACTGGCTATCTAAGAAAACACTTACACAACATGGGTAAACTTAATGACGATCGAATTTGTAGGTTATACTATGAGGAAAAAATTGCCACCATATCATCTTTGAATGCGAAGCAACCGCTCAATGGAGACATAAAGTGGATTGCACTGGCCTAAGGGTCTAGGAAAAATAAAATAAGTCAGATGGCTGCAGTGCTGGCGAACTGCCGAAACGGCTTTGCAACACAAAACGAGTAAAATGATCAACCAAGCTACTCGTTTAATTTTGTCCAGCTTGCTACTCGAATTCTTTACACTTTACATTATAGGTATCTCTTGAAGAATAATTTCTTGAAGATTATTTAAACGGCTGTAATTTTAATTTAATGGTTATTGCTTTATGTTTATTTTCTATTTTGTGTAATTGTCATTTACTGCGCAATTTATACAAGAAAACAATATTCATTAAAATATTCATCCAAAATTATCAAATAATCACACATTCAGCAATCGCTATGGAAAATGCTGACCTCGACAATCCAAAGAGACTAAGGAACTACTTCAAATAAATTGACGTTAGAGTGTACTTCAGAGAAAACTGATGAAGCCTGGCACCATAAAACGCATTTCCCCCGCCCATCTCACCTTTCGTTTGATAGGTTTAAATTCATTTAATCCAAAGGAATAAAGAGGTATTTGTTACTGCTAACATTTGAAATGAAACAAACTTTGAACTATTCGAGGATCAGAATTAACCTTTTGATCTCCGATTCCATTGAAATAGTTAATTAAATTGGCGTGAAACTTATGCTGTCTTACATAGAACCAATCAGGAGTTATAATTTCTTACCTCCTTTGCCCATATATTTTCCGACCGTGCACCAACGTGGAATACTTGAAAGTTGTTTTATTTCGAATTTAACCTTCGACGAAACATAATTTACTATTTAACAAGATGGATACACAATAAATACACGCTATTGTTAACCTTGAACAGGGGATAGTTGAAAGGTGTCAAGAGCGAGAGTGTTACTGATAACAACATCCCTGAAGTCTAAACTAAACACAAAATATCAAATTTCTATCAATAATTTGGAAATATATTTGCAAGTAGACAGAATAACGGTGTGATAAGTTTGTGGCATTCCATCAACGAGTTAGACAACAAATTAAATTCAATACGATTATATAACAACCCTAAACATTCGGGGATATGGTGAAATACCGCATGGTCTTGATGAACCTCTAGTTTGGTCATCTCCGATTACACAGTCCTGGCTGGTTTATCATAAGATGTCAACCTGCCCTGAGTGTTATTTTACTGCTATTTTTGCAAGTTTGTACAAAGGTCCCTCATACCTACAGTGAATTGGTTTGGGGGCACGATGGATCTGCAAGATCCTCTTCGATCTCATCAGTCTGGCTCTTCTCGCTGGGGTTTTTTCAAACCTGGTATTTCGCCATCTCCAGTGGTTGGGTCTGTACGTCTTGTCTTTTTTTTACACTTTTTTACTAAGAGAAAAAGTTGAATCGACATATATTTATTGTCTGGATCTCTGATGTGACGAACATATAGATATATAGATATACTTTATTTACAAATTCACTAATTTCGTGGTCCGCTTGACCATTTAATATATTACAATTAATTAAGGTTTTTAGTTGAGATAAAAAAGTCAATGGCACGAGCGGGATTCGAAACCACGATCTTCGACTTGATACGCCGCTGCTCTACCACTTGAGCTATCGTGACCTCGATCCACTCGGACACCAATTTCCCATCTCAACCGCACCTTTTGAATTTTCCCTCCTTTTTGCCATTTTTCAAATGCCGTGTAATCGGATTGGATTCTCGACGAAAAATGAAATGGCCGGTTTTTAGTTTATTTAATAATTAGTTTTTATCTCGACTAAAAACCTTAATTAATTGTAATATATTAATTGGTCAAGCGGACAACGAAATTAGTGAATTTCATGATTTGAAATGAAGTATACTTCACTAAAGCTCTCCGTGGCCATTTCATTTTTCGTTTTTATTGCACTGACCTAAGAAACTATGAAGGTACAATGCTGCCAAAAGGCTGCAATGCCTGGGAGCACAAACCCGCTTCCTAGTATCCTACCATACCATACCTACGAACTTGTAGCTTGATATAACTGGTCAGCTTAATCTCGCTTGTTTTCCCAATCGGATTATTTTTCGGCATTTCTTCAATTACAGTAAATAAAGTAATTACTGTTATATAGGAAGGCTTAACGTCCAAGTACCCTCTGAGTGTCGCCGACGAAGGTCGAACCACTCTACATTATTTCTTTCATACCATTCCCAATTAAAAAAATCATGGGCTGACGGGATTCGAACCCAGGACCGCTAACGTGGCAAATCGTCGACTACTTAGCTCCGCGCGGTCCCCTCTTCAATATCAGTAGTTTCAATGCATATTATAGCATCATATCCTTTTTTTATACGTTTGTACAAAATAAAATGTAAAAAGGGTTGGTCCACATATGTATTAGAAATTATCCGTACAATTTAGTAATGAGTTATAATTAATTAGTTAATGGTGATTTGACCAGAGAAAAGAGGTTTCTACAGTCAGAAAAAAAAACATTTCTTTAATTTAATTCAAAACATCTATTCAAGAATAATTTTTTCAGCCTTTTGCAATTATTTTCTAATGTAGGACGGCACAAAGATATTCTGAGAGAAGAAGAAAGAAAATTTCAAAACTTTTTGTCGTCCAAGTTAAATAATACTCGTGTAATAATTTCATTTGTACAACTTCAACGCAATTAAAATACGTATATTTTTTATACTTTCGTTTGTTGAGATGGTATCTTTTGAAGAAGACAAAAAAATTATATTAATAAATGTCAAATTCAAAGATAAATAAAGACAAAAAATATTGAATTTTTTTCGTGTTTTCAATTTAATAGAAATATGTGAGTTTGTCAAAGGGGAAAAGTGACTTGTATTAAATATTGTTTGTTTTTTTCACTAGATTTAAAGTCTCTCAGTCCCTCGTTTCCCTGTATAGCTCCATGTATGAATTTCTTTTGAAAAGGGACTTTTTTTTCAATTAATGGTTTAACGTCGCGTATATACAAAATAGGAAATAAAAACATTTCTATATTTGTATATGCAAGTAAGAAAAGGGAGGTATGAGATTAATCATTTAGAAAAGTCCTCCTCTTTGTTTTTATTCGTCTCATTTTTTTTAAAACTCTCAATATAACATGTCTCACAGTTTTGGTGGATGTCAAATATAAGCCAAACGTGTGAGATTTATTTTCTAAGAACCAAAAGTTATAAGTATCGGAACTACTATGATTTAGTAATAGTACAGTTTGTAAACAAACTGGTCCCAGTTGATAAAATGATTGGAAAAAGTTAAAAAAAATTAAACGGCAAAATAGTGAAAGAGAGTGAAAACGTTTAATCATGAATTTAGAGCGAGTAGTGAGAGTGAATGGGAGGATGAATCGAGGGGAACTACGGTCAAGAGGGTGGTGTGGGTAGCCGAGGGAGGCGGAGGCGGAGGCGACGGGTGGAGGTTCTCCTTTACGTCAATGAATCTTGGGGGAATTATTGTAGACTCCCTCAGCTTACGACTTCTACGTCGCTTTGCCATCATAAAAATTCTCAAATTGCCGCGAATTACGAAAAGACGGCCGACCACGGCGGCGTGACATTGTTTATGTTTTGGTCGCGTCGGCTGGACATGTGCGATTCTGCCGAGCTGTTCTTTCCCGATTGGTAACACGAGTTTACATGTGCTTGGTCTGGGGACTTCGTGACGTTCAAACCAATAGAGATCGTGATCCAATTTTTTTTTTTGACCGAGAAAAACATTCACATTCAGGTCATTAGCAAAGATTCACGGTATTCTGTCTGTATACTTGCTTATTTTTACAAATTATCTAGAGTTTTCAGTAACCTTTTATACAGAAAGAAGAGGAAAAAAGGCTTTTTTTGCTAATGGCTGTGCCGGTCTAGTAACCTATTTTTCGCATTGCACATCCCTTTAACTTACCTCAACCCAGGCAAAGCGTAGGGTTGATGAAATAAAATTAAACGTTAGAAAAAAATAGAATAAAAGAATAAACCCTTAAAAACAAAAAAGAAAGGATTTTTGTTTAATTTGTCTCAAGCAGTTTGATAACGGGCCGAACGACCTAGATATAATCACAGTGCGATTTAACTGAAATCAATTTTCTTTGCTGTGTCCAGGGTTTTCCTCGATGCTGCCGGTTAAGACAGCGACAAATTTATATCTGAACCCGACCCACGTCCGCCGACCCCGACTTTCCCCCGGCCTAGAATTGTCTATATTAAATTATCCATACCTCTAAAGGGTTGTTGAGGGATATGTTGAGGCTGAGGCCGAGTCGGTCGTGGATAAGTCATCTGTTGAAGTCTCGGTTGGGGAGGTCTGACTTGCTGCTGCATCTGAGGGCGAGCCCCGGAGCTGACTTCGCCCTCGCCCTCCCCCATAAGGGTGTTTAGCATTTTACTTGCAAAGCTGAACATTTCCTTTTGTGTCTATCTATGGGCATTACTCACAAATCAGGCTCCCATGTCACGAGCTTCACACCTCGGATGCACCAGGCTACAAGTATGGTACGCCCCGTATATTAAATCGATACCATGTGACCCACGCCTGCGTCTTGGCATGGCCACCCCTTCCATGTTTTAGTCCTCCAATCTCCCATTACCTTCCCGCCGTTCCACCGTTTTGACTCGTGCTCTCAAAATTCGATTCTTACAAGAATGGACCCGTAGAATAAAGGGTTAACATTGATCCGTTCAAAAAATAATCGATAGAATCTGGTGTACAGACCAATTCCACAATTCTCCAGTTTTCCCCTAAAAACGTCATATGCAAGTTGTGCAAAATAAAAACAATTTAATATCTATTTATATATGGAATGAAGCAATTTCAATTCATCAGATAGTTCAGCAGATTATATTTCCAGGACGAACATTTTCTGTACTGCACACTATTTTATACACTATTCCACTAAAATTATACTTAGATTGTCATAAAACCTTATCAAACCTTTAAAATTTTGATGCCCTCATAATCAAACATCAATGTATTAAAACTAGTAATATAAAACCCGTTTCTAACCAATTTCTTTTCTCCGTGTATCATAGCATTAACCTAATTGAGAAGAAAATGAAACTTATTTGATGTCGACAGTCGAAAGCATATTTCATTTTGAAATTGTTTTCTCAACACAGTTGGTACAATAATTCAACGTACTGTTATAAATTATTATTCAGAAATCGTGAGATGCGGTCTGGTGTTATGTAGGTTTCAGAAAAACATTTTCTTTATCGTGCCAACGTTTCGATCTTTATTGAGATCATCTTCAGGGCTCAAAGTGTGTGTCTTCTGTGTAATTGTGCCATTCTTGCGTGTCGTGTTGAGAGTGCCCGATAAAGTCGAAACGTTGGCACGATAAAGAAAATGTTTTTCTGAAACCTACATCACACCAGACCGCATCTCACGATTTCTGAATAATTATTGATTAACGGTCACTAATCACCACACGTTATAAATTATTTTTGGTTTTTGACATATTGATTCAGCAAACACTGCAAAACTTGATTTGAATGTTTGAACAATGTTAGCTCCGCGGATTACCAAGCGCTACGCCAACAATGCATTCTGTGACAATATTGATTTATTTATTAATTTAACCCTGCCTGTCTGTACTAAAGAGATTTCATTTATTAAATTTGGAGGGGAAAAATCACTAAGTGAATGTGTGATGTAGTAAATTCATGAAATAGTCCACGTTCGCCGTGGCTAACTGCAAATGTTTCAACAACAGATGGTTGTTTAATTAATTAATTTACATTCGACAAATTAATTAGATTTGTTAACAAATTGTCTTATTTTGCCTCTTTAAACAATCATCTGCCTTCAAATCATCCATGATCAACCTGGTCGTCTATCCTTTCTGTGAGAAGACCTTACGTCAATGGACTTTTTACCAACGAGACTCTCTCNTGCATTTGTATAATTTAAACAATGTTTATAAATCCCAGGCCCTGAAGATGATCTCAATAAAGATCGAAACGTTGGCACGATAAAGAAAATGTTTTTCTAAAACCTAGTCCCACCAGACAGCATTTCACGATCTCCAAATAATCATTATGATCACGGTTACGAGAAATCTGATTTCTCATTTATATATGCTTAAATTTGCACATGCAAGTTCACACATATGCACATGTACAGAGTTAAACCAATCACTTCTCACAGTCCACCGGCAATGCTTTCGTAATTTATAATAAATTACTGGCAGGCATCGAGAATCACCCACATCGGGTCAGGCCAGTTGGCAGTCAAGGTAACCAAGGTCTTATCGGTCCAACAGCCGAGGTTACGCTTCGATGCTGTCAACAGCTAGGTCATTTCAGCACCCAACGAAATCAGTTTCTCGACCCAAACCCACTCCAACCATGACTAATCTTATTCAGGGACAATGGGGTACTCAATATACCGCCCTCTCACACTATACATTCACGCTAGTAAATACTTTCGCTCTCAACACTCACTAAGCGACCCAAGACTATCAGTAGTGTTTACAATAAAACAACTCTGTTGCCTCCAAGAATCCTCCAAGGGATGTAGATGTAGATGTCTCGGTCAGGGATTAATATACTTCGCCCTTTAAGAGCTATTGTATCCCCCATTCTGTGCCTAAAGCACTCTGGTGAGTCCTATTTCATCGAGGAACTTGATTAGAGGCCCGGTTTCAGTGGTTGAATCTCTTCTACAGTCAGTCATCATCAGTAGCACCACAGTTTGTTAATAGGTGTGTAGGTGTCTCCTCTGCCTCTTTGCAGAATCTGGATGTGCCGTCTATGACTATTCTAATTTTCTTTAAATGTCCATTTATTTTGCAGTGTCCTGTTAAGAATCTTGCTAGGATTCACAAGTTTTTCTTGCTTCCTTTGATACATTCTGTCACTTCTTTCCTTCCGAAATTTGTTAGG
This sequence comes from Cimex lectularius, assembly GCF_000648675.2. NCBI lineage: Eukaryota > Metazoa > Arthropoda > Insecta > Hemiptera > Cimicidae > Cimex > Cimex lectularius. Next base: position 298,457 of record NW_019392807.1, read on the forward strand.
AGGATTCTTGGATTGCTTGTGTCCAATGAGTGAAAGGCTCGAGTCCTATCAGCGATATAGCAGCCCCTTCCTTGCAAGGGTGTCCGCTTTCTCGTTGCCTTCTACTCCCATGTGTCCTGGGACCCAGCAGAGGCTGACTTTGTTCTTTGTACCTAATAAGTTTAATTTTATTTTTCAGTTCAACACCATCTTTGAACTAATGATATTTGAGCTTAATGTTTTGATGGCTGCTTGGCTATCTGACATGATAGCTATGTTCTTGTTTTTGTACCCTTTAGTCAAGTTGAATTGAGTACATCTCTCGATTGCAAGGACTTCGGTTTGGAAGATACTGGTGTGTTTTCCCATGGGCTCTGAGTATTCGGTTCCAGGACCGAATACTCCTACCCCTGTACCTTCTTGTGTTCTAGATCCATCTTTGTACCCAAAGATGGTGCCATTCTTAAAGGAAGTGTTTTCCTCTTGTTACCATTCTTTTTTGGTACTTAGGCTTATTTGGAAGTTTTGATTAATTCAAACATCCTGTTCATGTCGTCTCTTCGAGCCATGAGTATCGGATTCATTATTTTGTTGATCCATTTTAGGTTTATTCCTGTTGTAGGTTTACCTTTAATGATACTAATAATGGTTTTCTGTGCTGACCTCATTATCATGTGGTGTAGTGGGATTAATCCCAGTATTTTTTCCATACTAATTGTGGGATATGTTCTTATTGTTCCCGTTATACAGATGCACGCAAGACTCTGCATTTCTGTGAGTTCTTTTATTTTTGTCACTTGTTCTGCTTTATCAGCCCAGGCTACGGCTCCGTATGTAAGAATACGCCATCATGGTCTATAACCCCGGTTTTTCTCCGCTATTCTTCTGCGCACCATCAAAGCTCGTGTCGCTTTTATAATGGTGGTGCCGATGTGTTTCTTAAATATCAGTGTTTTATCTAGTGTGATGCCCAGATGTTTGACCTCTTTTTTTAATTTCTATCACAGGTTATTGAGTGTCATTTGCCTCATGGGATCTAGTTTTCCCTGTAGTTCTTTTCCCTGTACCTGTAAAAGTGATTATGGTTGTTTTATTGGGGTTGATGCCTAAGTCAGCGATTTTACACCATTCTTCTGTGATTTTTAGCCCCTCTTGGATTATATCACAGAGAATTTCCTCGAATTTTCCCCTGGCGGTCAGGACTATGTCATCCGCGTAGACCTGACACCTTATCCCTTTACGGTCAAGGGTTCCAAACTTCCAAGCAGTTTATCAACTGTGCTCCGTAGAGGAGGTGACAGTCCTCCAAGGGAACAGGGGATCCAAATACTCGCTGCTCAAGCACAATTCTCATACCGGGGGGGGGGGCATTCGTACACGTTCTCTACATGGAGCAAAGTAATGGCAGCTTTCAATTAAATGGGGCACATTGTGCAACCTTTCTCTAAAAGCCATACACGGTTTTGGTAAAGTAACTGTCAGTGTATCAAGCTCGCATGGATTATTCTTAATCGTGTGAGTATGATCCCCCTTTCCAATTTCGACAAATCTACTTATGCAATAGTGTCTATTTATGCTTTCATTCAATAGAATTGACAGTCGTCGGCTTTATCACCCCCACACTTCGTTCTCGCTGTATTCAATCATTCCATATTATCAATTAAGCTAGTATTAAATGCTGGGCTGTTACAATTGAAATGTATTTTGTTTTTGTTTTTTTCGGCAATTAGGTAAAAGGCGCAAGCTTAAACAAAAGAATATAAAGAGGATTTGTTTTCAATTTAGCCCTAGATGAGCTTTTGTTGTTAGGAAAGGTCTAACTGTTTTACAAATGAAAAAAGAAAAGTAAACAAATTCGCGTGGTTTAACCATTTTCGACACAATTAAACAGTTTACTTTTCCCTAATTATGTTTGTTTTAAAGGAGTTGAAAGAAATCAAGGGTGGTAAAGAGGAACAGGGTGTGAGTGACTAAATAATTTTATTCTAACAACTTTCAAGAATTGTTGTTAATAATATTACCACTTAAAAAAAAAAAAAAAAAACGTATTTTCGGCAAATTTATGTAATGGCTTGTCTTCGGTCGGAAGAGAGGCTTAAAATTCATGAATAATGCCAAAAATTAAATCACTGAACAAAATAAAAACATAAATAAAATTTTTACAATTTGTATTGCTAAAAAACAACTGAGACTTATAGAATTGATGAGAATAACGTTACATAAAGTCGTATCTTTAAAGGGTAGAACTTGTAACTACACTGGATTTTGTTATAAAAATATTATTTTCATACTTAGACGGACTTAATTTATTTCCATATACAGTGGGTTTCATTTTTCATCGCAACAGCAAAAATTATCTGTTGCGTTGATTATTGAAACGGGATGCAATGTGTAGAGGTATTTCATTTGTGACATAAAAAAGAAACCTGTTAAATAATTTTTATGTTGTCATCTTTATAATGAATTAAAAACAAATAGGAATTCACTAATTTCGTGGTCCGCTTGACCAATTAAAAAATTTGAAAAATGGCAAACAGGAGGGAAAATTCAAAAGGTGGGGTTTAGATGGGAAGTTGGTGTCCGAGTGGATCGAGAGCACGATAGCCCAAGTGGTAGAGCAGCGGCGTATCTAGCCGAAGATCGTGGGTTCGAATCCCGCTCGTGCCATTGACTTTTTTATCTCAACTAAAAACCACAAATAGGAATGTCACTTATAACGCAAATTAAAATTAATAAATAATTCATAATAATTAATGGTCCGATTGGCCAAATAACTTCTTTCAATTAATTAATCTTTATGTAAGGTATTGGTTGAAATGAAAAAGTTAGTGTCACGAGCAGGATTCGAACCCACGACCTTCGGCTAAATACGCCGCTGCTCTCGGATGCCAAATTCCCATCTCAACCTACCTTTCAAATTTTCCCTCCTTTTTGTCATTTTTCAAATGTCGTGTAATCAGGATTCGATTCTCGACGACAAATGAAAAATGGCAAAAAGGAGGGAAAATTTGAAAGGTAGGTTGACATGGAAGTTGGTATCCGAGTGGATCGAAGTCGCGATAGCTCACGTGGTAGAGCAGCGGCGTATTTAGCCGAAGGTCATGGGCTCGAATCCTGCTCGTGACACTAACTTTTTCATTTCTACCAAAACCTTACAAAAAAGATTAATTAATAAATAATTGGTCAAGCGGACCACGAAATTAGTGAATTTAATAAATAATGTTAATTTACAGTTATAAATTACTGAGATTTATAATCTACTTTTAAATCCCTTAAACTGTCACTTAAGTGAGAGTGAACTATCTGTTATCCACAAGTAGTTGATTCATTAATTTAAATGAGGTATGAGAACTAATTTCATTCTGCGCCAACACAATAACACAGCCGATCATAAAATGACAGCTGGACGTTGTAAATTTGAATGGGAGTTATTGTCTCACGTGCATTTAGTGTAGCACCTAGTAGTTGGTCAACATTTTCAAAACCTTCAGAATTACGATAAATATAATTTTTTATAAGGCCCCATACAAGAAATCACAAGGTGCAAGGCAAAGCGAAGGCGAAAGACATTTGAAACGTGGCACATGGGTCGTCCATTTTTTAAGTCCCTTGAAAGTGCTCATGAGATAACGTGATATATATGCGCTGGCCACCCGCCGTGTGGATAATAAATGTCATTGCCACCTACGACATCAATTATTTTTCTTATCATTTCTGATTGCAACAATTGCAAGTACCTTTGTCCAGATAGAGTTCCACGAAAAAACAGGGGTCCGATGATTTTCTCTCTTAAAATGCCCTCCCATATATTATTTCTATCAAGGTACTGGGTACGGTTTCTTGTAACTGAATGTGGGTTATTTTTAGCCCAAATACTTTTGTTTTGACAGTGAGGGGCGTGAGTCAACCTGAAAATGTTTCATCTGTAAAACAAATGTGTTTAATGAAAACAACGTTTATTTGGTCGTGCTCCATTTTTGCACAGAATTCACTTCTTTTTGAAAAGTCACCTTCGCGCAATTCTTGGTGTCTGGATGTTTTATAACTAGTACAGCCTGTTTTTTAATTCACGGAAAACTTCAGCATTACCTATGCCCAAAACATCAATCATCTCTCTTCTGCACTTTGATCTTAGCCAAAAGGCCGAGAAGCGATTTCTGCAGAATAAAACATATTTTATCCTACTGAATCTTCTCACTGTTTTGCCTTGTTTTGTATAAAATTCTTATTCATCAGCCTACTCATTTATTAAACTATCTGTTACTTAATAACTTATAAAATTATTTATCCACTAACTTACTGATTTGTTAATTTTTTAAACTGTTAATTTGTTAAATTGTCAATTTATTACTAATTTGTTCAACTAACTTATTTATTTAATTATTTAATTCCCTAATTTCGTGGTCCGCTTGACCAATTAATATATTATAATTAATTAAGGTTTTTAGTTGAGATAAAAAAGTCAATGGCACGAGCGGGATTCGAACCCACGATCTTCGGCTTGATACGCCGCTGGTCTACCACTTGAGCTATCGTGAACTCGATCCTCTCGGACACCAACTTCCCATCTCAACCCCACCTTTTGAATTTTCACTCCTTTTTGCCATTTTTCAAAAAGGAGGGAAAATTCAAAAAGTGGGGTTGAGATGGGAAGTTGGTGTCCGAGTGGATCGAGTTCGACGATAAGACAATGTTAAAAAATAAAATTCCACTGAAAAACACAATTTAAGACATATATATGAAATCCTCTTGAGAACCACCCCTAAAAAGTAAGGCTCACGAATAGCTCCCGATATTGGTCAATGGAAATTGACGCTGACTGATTCAGAGAACAAAAACAAATTATGTTTCACAATGTGTACCACCTCCCAACGGAAAAAACACCATTAAGAAGGTAACTTTTCGTTCAAATTTAAAATCAGTTTGGCACGCCTAACAATTTAAAAAAATCCAATTAAAAAATCAAGTATCGAAAATCAGTATTTCAGTACATCAAACGGATAATGCTAAACATTCTGTCAATGATTTCTATTTACCAGAAATTGGAGAAATTGTGGGAACAGAAGTCACCCTGATACTATGGAAACTTGACAAATAGTATGTCAAGACGGCTCAAGTCAGGTACTGAGCAAAAGTTTTGTGGACAAAGTAAACTAGTTCAAAGTTTCGCAAGTCACTTGAACCAAGGGGGTGTAAATCCTCGCATTTGATCCTGGGACATTAATTTACGGATTTTTTAATAAAGTACACTGAGAAGCAAAAAAGTGGCTACCCTCGCTTTTTAGTAAATACTTGCAATCGTTATAACTTTTACTCTTGTTGTTAACAGGATAATTTTACAGAAAAATATAATAAAGCTAAATTAAAAAATTAAACTGAATAAAACAATTTTATCAAAAATAGTATTTCGGAAACAAGGAAAAAAGATTCAATTCAGTTCGGAGTATTTCCTCCTCTCGCGTTTATTACCGCTTACATTCAACGTGCCATCGATTTTATGAGCTTTTGAATGTAGTGCTGTGGAATCTTTTATACTCTTCCAACAGCGCCATTCTTAATTCTTGCAAATTCTCTAGCATCACTGGGCGACTTTTTACCCTCTTTGAAAACTCGTCCCGAAGGTGTTCGAGTTAAGTAGGTAGGTTTAAGTCGGGACTACATCCTGGCCAATGAAAACGTTGAATTGAAGCCAGTTCCTTATAGTGACCAACGATCCTAGCTGTGTGCCTTGCATTGTCATGCAAAAAAATAAAACCGTCGCCAATTAGTGGAATATTAGAAACTTCTTCTGATAACATATCTTCAATGTATTGCACAGCTGTTAGGGAACCCTCCATGAAGAGTTTGTGCGACCTTCCATAGAAATGCCTGCATAGAAATGGTAACACGGCCACCTCCAAAGCTTCTCCGAGTGAAAATTTTGCTGCAATATATCGTTCACCTGTTCTTCTCCAAACTCTCTCTCTCTCTCTCTCTCTCACTCTCTCTCTCTATCTCTCTATCTCTCTCTCTCTCTCTCTCTCTCTATCTATCTATCTATCTATCTATCTATCTATCTCTATCTCTCTATCTCTATCTCTCTCTCTCTCTCTCTCTCTCTCTCTCTCTCTCTCTCTCTCTCTCTCTCTCTCTCTCTCTCTCTCTCTCTCTCTCTCTCTATCTATCTATCTATCTATCTATCTATCTATCTATCTATCTCTCTTTCTTGCGATTTCTTACGAAAGTTAACTGTGCCTTGTCAGAAATTCTGGACCAGTGGCAGGTCTAAGCATACGCCTTACAGTGGGTAAACTGACTTTAACATTTCTAACTTGTTGAAGTCATAATTGATCTCAAGAGCGGTAGAACGTCGATTACGAAGTACATTTGAAATAATTAATCCTGATCTTGAATGAACTGCAGTATCTTCGTAGCAATGGAAGACCCTTCCGACAATTGTGCTGGGACTGTTAAGCACCCTGGCTACAAACATTATCATGTACATGCTTAATTTCTTCTATCTTCCAGCAATGCTAAGATTTTAGCCGAATCTGTATCACTTGAAGCCATGACTCACTCGGTTCGGTCACAAGAGGCGGCGATTTTTTTTTCTCGTGGTGTCTTCAGGTTGATAAATTTGTAGATTGGTCGTTTCTGACCATTTGGTCGGATCTCCCACGCTGGGTCTACGTCCGCTGAAGATTCCTTATTGAAATTTGAGATTTCTTATTTAACTATGTAGGGAGCTTGACCTGTAGTTTGGTCGTTTCCTGACGACTGTTAAAAAGCCGAGACGCGTTTGAAAAATTAAAACAGCGAAGATTGGCAGACCAAAATGATCGAAAAAAGACCAAACTACAGAGTTTCATATACCTAGTTATTTTATCTGATTATTAGGAGCCATTCCTAGATCAAGTTTACAAAACTGATGAAAACTTCAAGGGTCGATCTTCTTCCCACATTGTTTTTAAATCCAGCTATGGTGGCTTTTACACCTGCGTAATTCACCAACCACCCAAGGTCGGTTTTGAAACTATTTTATCCATATTGCTAATTTTTCTGTTATTAAAAAAAACAATCTTCTAATAAAAAAATGTAATAATAACTACAAAACCTATTTTCCAATGAAGTCCAATGAAATAAAACTACTAATATTATTAATAAAAATTGTTTAGCATTATAAAGGAACAGCTTATTGTTAGAGAAAAAAAAACAATTTTTCCTTTCATTTATCCTTTGTATTTTATAACTGAAAAGTAACTTGAGGGAAAAAAGAGATAATACAAGTTCCTATGAGCTTATAATCCCTTTTAAAGCAGTTAATCTAATCGATTTCCGAGCTATTTCCCAACCCCCTTATGTAACGATTAGAAGTAGTATACGGCCACATGAGGATATATTTTTTTAGTAATTTGAGTTCAATTTTCATCTTTTCCCCTAACCAACAATAATTTTAATAATATAGTTTGATAGTACTTATGATATTTTTGTAATCATAAAAGCTTCGGAGCCGAGTTGGACATATGACATGATGACATTTTAAACTTGACTCTACAATACATTCTTTGTCATTGGAAAAACAAATTAAGCAGAAAATGGTTTTGTCTAAAAAGTGTCTTTAATTTTAACAAGCTCGGATTTGTCTGGAGTGCTCAAGAATATTTGATTAACCAAAAAATTCAAATTCACTGCTGTTTTAGATGAAAAGTTTAGTATGGAGCGATTGAAAACTAAAAAGACTTTCTCACGTTCGATATATCGTTTCTAGTTTTAGTATTTTTTTTTACGAGGTTCGCAAAAAAGCCCATTTGTAAGTATGTCGGGTTCGAATGCAGGGCCGCCGGATTCGAACCCGGGGCCTTTACCTTACAGTGATAAGCCCCGTGTCAACGGTAAAACCGTTGCGGCCACAGACGCCCCCCTTACCTTTTAGTAAAATCTAAGTACGCACTGAGAATAATAAAATAATAACAGAAAATAATAATAGAATAATAAGGTCATTAAGTCTAATTTCTGACTCCACTTTCAACCTACTAGTGACTTGACCGTGGAAGATGCAGTTTTTTACTCTTCATCACATACTCTACTCTTAGGTTTATTCTTTTACATCCCCAATATGCGCTTGTATCAATTGCTTAATTTCTTTTTCCAATGGCCGCCCTGTTACCAAGCTTGCCAATATTTGAAGACTCCTACTAAATAAAAGAAAAGAGTTGGTCAGTTTAGATGTAAGACCTGTAAACAATTCCCACTAGTTTAGTATTAATTTGCTTATTAATTAATTCAAAGCTTTGAGTATAGCATATACAGCTGACATTCATCGCTTAATTGCAGTGCATCCTCTACTTATGTTTTCTCAGACAAATGCATTCAATTGCGTTTGGAAGACCATAGGATATCCTGAGGGAAGTATTATTTGATCCTAAGGTTACTGCAGTGTACACCAGAGCAGGTTCATGTTTTGGCATTAGTTTATTGGGTCATATCAGGTTCTGTTCTTTCTGTATATAAATTCTTTTTTTTATTTTATCTGTACCTTTTTCATATTAGTACATATTACATTTTTTTTCCGCACAACAAATTTTTCACACGGTCACAGCACTAACACTGATACCAGCGCTGCAGCCGGAGGATAGATGCCGTGAGAAACTAGCCAATACTGGCACTCAGTATGAGGGATTAAGCAGCAAAGAAGTCTCGAGGCCATCGTCGATGAAGGCGACGTGGCGGGTTCTCGGGATGAGAATGTATGAGATAGGGCCCGAGCAGTAAGGTTAGGATGGATCAAGAGGCTAGTGTGAATCTTTTGGACTTGGAAACTGGTCCGTTCGTTTATAAAAGCTATATTAAGATAGTTGTGGATAGTGAGCATAGTGACGTAGTAAGGAGCTTTGACGATTTGTCTGAAGTCTTTTGATGGGAAAGAATGGATTCGCTGGATGTTGGATGGCTTGGCAGAACCTAACAGTCTCACTACTTATGTCCCAAGTGGTCGTAGTAAAATCTTGTATAAGATTTATTAGGTTTCGTGGTCCGCTTGACCAAATAAATTCTTTTCAATTAATTAAGGTTGAAAAATGGTAAAAAGGAGGAAAAATCCAAAAGGTGGGGTTGAGATGGGAAGTTAGTGTCCGAGTGGATCGAAGTCAAGATAGCTCAAGTGGTAGAGCAGCCGAAGGTCGTGGTTCGAATCCCGCTTGTGGCACTGACTTTTTTATCTCAACTAAAACCTTAATTAAACTTGTATAAGGTTTATTTAGTTTTGACAGTCAAGACGGATTTCGCTCCTGGAAATCTTCGTAGTTGTCCAAATCCAAATCAAAGTTGATACTACTCTTGGCAATGTTATGACGGCGACGTTCTTCAAAGAAGTTTGTTCAATTTGTAGACATATTTGAGATTGCCCTGGTGAAGACCTTAAAATATATCGAAAGCTTGGCAGTAACAATTGAATTTGCTTTTTCATCAAGACCACATCGTTATCTAGATTATTCATGCGTAAAAAAGTGGACGATACACCGATGTTATCTGTTAAGTCTTAGTTTAGAATTCACGTCAGTCTACTGTATAAGTGCAGTCCTAAGTATTTGACTTGAATTAAAATCGGTATCTCATTGTTGTTGAGTACAGAGTACAGTGGAGGACAAGACTCTTTTTCCAATGTGAACACTGGGAACAATTTTCTTCATTCAGTCTTATCCTCCACTTTTTGCACCAGTTTTCGATAAGCTAAAGGTGTTCGAAGTTAGACAGGATTAGAGTTAAAAGACAAAATTGCGGCGTAGTTCGCGTCGATGATGATGATGGCATTAGGGGGCATGCCCGGGTGCCAGACCCTACAAAAACTCATGCTACATCTAAGAACATCCAAGACATACTGTTTATGTTAGAGCAGAGGAATCTCGACAAGTCTGAAACCTTGTCGGATCGTGGAATATTGAGGGCGTATGCTGAATTGGTGAGAAGCGATGATTTTATGAGTTTCTAGGGTGTATTACACGCTTTAAAATGAGTCTAAATTCTTAATTTAGAACTCGATCTTTGAGATGTTGTGCATTTACATATGGATGGAGCCTACTTTCATCGATATATATGGTGACTGTAAGATTTGCAAAATTAACTGTATAAAAAACAAAACATTATGCTACTTTTCCATATAAGCGTTCGTGTTGGAAGAAAAATAGGCCTTTAAACGTTAGGAAACGACAGTCGGTTAATTCAAGTTCATGGCAGTCTGAGCGTAATGGTTTTTAAGAGGTTGTAAGTGTAACAATATTAATGTGAAATATGAGAGCATTGATAGACCATGTGTGCGTGCTTGTTCGAGTATGTGTGTCTGTGTGTGCCACTAGGTTACCACGGAACCCCGTGTCTAGACATCGATCCGTCTATAGTACCGGGTTAAAAGGTCGGCCTGCAAAATATTTAGTTGCCCACCAAAACCTCATTGGGCAACATAATCTAATTCGAGATTAGTCAGATTAGTTTCGTTTAAAAACCACCAATCATATATTATTATATTTATTTTTTTTTTATTTTTTTTTTTAAGAGGGTTCGCAACAGCAGAGGTCTCAATTCTCGGGGTATTGGTGTTTTTGAAAAAAAAAAAGGCCATTTTTAAACATGTTGAATGATGGGCCGCTGGATTCGAACTCGGGACCTTTTCATTACAGTGATGAGCGGCCGTGTCAACGCTTCAACCGTGCGGCCACCGACCCCCCCCCCCATACACTGACAGGCAAAAAATTCCACCCAATTGATTTTGTTTTTTATTTTCTCGATAAAAGAAAATTCGGCCCTTGATTTGTCTCATTGTTTTTACCAATAAATATTTGTTTATATAAATATATATAAAATGTTTAGTTTTCATCTTTGTTTTCTTAATTTCAATTTTTAAACTTAAAAATGCCATTTAGTGCCGAGGATGTTGTGCGTGGTATGGCTCTTTTTGATGATGGACGTTTCATCAGGTATGCGGCTATTGCCAACGGATTTCCCTACGAAACACGAGACGCCGTTAGACGTTTTCGAGAAGCTGGGTCTACCATAGAAGGCCCGGTTCTGGACGCCCTAAGGTAACAGAACTGCAGGATGACCTTTTTTGACTTTGAGAATTCATCAGGTGATTCATCAACTCCAGGAAGTTCGAGGTGTCCAAATTTCTGAACGCACTGCTCGACGAAGATTAAATCAGTATGGACTGATGGCTTTTCGCCCCGTAAGAGGACCTGAATTGACCAGAACACAGAGTTGCACAGCTCGCATTTGCTGAGAACACAGCAATTAGTCTTTGGACGATTGGTCTGCTGTACTTTTTACAGACGAGTGTAGATTTGTTCTACGATCTCCAGATGGGCGTGAAAGAGTGTGGAGAAGGCGAAATGAAAGGTACGAAGCCTGTAATTCTTCCCAGAGCCGACCTTTTCAACGTAGCTCAGTGATGGTGTCAATGGAGAGTTGCACAGAGTTGGTTGTTGTTCGTGGAGGGTCTCTGACGGCCACTCGCTATGTGGATGAAATTTTGGAACATCACACTTTGCCTATCCTCGATGAAATCAGCGGCAATCCTATTCCAATCGCCCCCATAGTACAAACGTACCTTCAACAGCATAACATCAGAGTCTTAGCCTGGCTCCAGACTTGAACCCATCGAACATTTATAAGATAACCTCAAAAGACGAATAAGAGCACGTCCACATCATTTCCTGATACACTCCACGACCTTGAAAGGACTCTTCGTGAAGAATGGGCTAACCTCCAAAAAAGAGGCATTTCCAGACTGGTAGAAAGTATGCCGAGGCGTCATCGTGATGTAATTAAGACAAGAGAAGGAAATACGCGATATTAAAATGTTAACGAAAAATCTAATTAAAACAAATGTTATCTGTCCATCTCTTTTCCATTTTTCATTTTCCTTAGCAATTTACAATTTTTTTTTTACTTTTTTAGGCAGACTCAATTATTAAACGTCAAAAAACGTGAAACTTTGATTAACATATAAAAATATATACAAATCAAGTTATATTACAAATGGGTGGAATTTTTTGCCTGTCATTGTATTTCTTTTAATTTTGTTTCTGTTAAAGAACGGACGCATTCTGGATTCTGCTAACTCTGGACATATAGCCAAAAAATGAACCACATCTTCCCTTGCACCCTAAGTTGCATAATGAACATGACTCAACCCTCCTTTCAACTCATGGGCGGTGAAATTTAGGTAAAGTAATTCGCCCCTCATTTTAAGTAGCCAACACAGATCCCTCAAGTAAATCGGCAGTTCATTCGTGAATAAAAATTATTTACATTCAATGTTCCAGCAGAAGGTGAACCTACTTGATTCTATAGCTTTCCCAAAAACTCTTATCGGTGTATTATTCTTATGTTTAATATTAAATTTGATAGTTGTTTTTCCAGAGAGATACATCAACCAAGGAAGGACTGAAGTTGCAACTGAATACGACAGACTGCGACGGATCACAAGTCTATGAGTATGCTCGTCAAGCCACACGCCGTGGGGACAAGGACAGACGAAACAGAAATTATGAATAAGGCGAATCCGACACGTCTGAACTTTGCACCTTTTCAATTCATACCAGGAACTTGAATGAAGGTTGTTGATCGATTTTATTAAAACGGAATTCAGTCCCACTCGCGCTCAAACACACAAACTTTTACACATGCACACGAAAGCACCCCACCCCATTTTCCTCGTAACACCCATCCGATTCACCTAATGATACATGCGATTACTTAAATCTGTCAGTTTTATTTAATTGGTTTCGTGTTTTGTCAAGGGAACGAAAATAACGTGTGTTTGATTTTTCCATGCAAATCAAGCCTGCGTGCAGTTTATATTTAGTACATTGTGTAACGCGAACATTTTTCAGAGGCTTTTCTATACCAGTTCTCAAATTGAACCAGCATTGTAAATTAACCATTTGTGGTTCACTATGAAATTTTAAAAACTGATTTATTAAAAAAAGTTTTGTAACATGGTCCGCGCTCTCCAGGAACCTTGTTCAAGAGATGGAGCCCCCCAGGGGGTCAGTGATGATCGTTACATTTTTCTCGATTTCAGTGAACGTTTATTCACTGACGGTGGGCCCCGACCAATCGACGGTTATTGTACGTCGACTACTTCTGCTTTTACCTTTGGTGCTTTGCAGAGATCGGAGGGGTGAAGCAGTCAGCGATAACGTGTGCCCCACTGTAGCGTCTACACGAAGGGATTGTATTTGACCCGCGCTTGGGGTGATTCGAAACGATAGGGGCTCTGCTTACCTGATCTACACCAACTCCCTCAGCGTGGATACTGCTGTCCGTGACAGGTTTCCTTCACCCTCTCATAATACTCTTGTTGGAGGGATACCATGAACTGGAGCGTTTCGGCTAAGCGGTGGTTGTTGTCTGGGTACCCAGACACATAGGTCTGAATGATCCCCCAGACCTGACCACCAAGATCCGGCCCTCTGCAAAATGCAAGAAAAAACATTATTAAAAGAACGTGGCAACGTCGGTCGCAGAGAACTCTAGCGTATCAAGGGCATTGTCGATAGGTGGCCCTCGGAGGACCTGACTCGTAGAAGAAGGATCATCCTCACCCCATAAAGAATAAACCATGCGCAGGTGACACACGGACACTTACTTTTGGAGCAAAGCCATGTGTTCTGATTGAAGGGTGCAATTCCTTGGCTCCATACAGACAGAGTGTATGAATGCCACCCGATATGAGAACACTTGAGCGGCAACGAGTTTTTGGGCCCTGGTTCCGATTGTTTTATTGCGTATAGGCATGGTAGTTTGGTAGCACTAGCGTGTGCAGAGAGTATTTATTAGCGTGAATGTGTAGTGTGAGAGGGCCGATGGCGGAATAGAGAGTACACATCGACCCTCGATTAGGTTAGTTGTATAATAGGTGGTAAAGGAGTAATTTCAAGTATTACATTACCCCAACAGAGTGAATGGTATGTAAATAAGTAAAAGAGTATAGGGTTATCCGCAAAATAATGCAGGTTTCATGTTTTCTTTCAATTAACCCTCTATATAATAAATTATTTACGTTTGATGGATTATCCTTTCGTGTGAATGTCAACACTTTTTAATCCTCTCCAAAAAAAAAAAAAAAAAAAAATGTTTGTTTACCTTGGTAGCATTTCATTACTTGGGAATAATACAGTCTTTACGAATTACGCGTGATTTTCTCGTAATTTCGTATTACAAGTTTAAACTCGATCGGAACCCAAATGGTCAGAACATTAATGAAGTATGGGGCGATGGCACGTAAGTAAGAGCACCGTTCAGAGATGGTTTAAAAAATTTCGAGAGGAAGACTTTAGCCTTGAAGACAAAGAAGGTCGTCGAAGGATTTCTTCCCTAGGTGATGATGTTCTGCGACTTTGGTCGAAGAAAAGCCTAAAACAACTGTTGGAAAACGTGCACAGAATCTTGCAGTTAGCAAATAGACCGTCGCTGACCACTTTAAGGCAATTGGAAAGGTGAAAAATGCCTAAAGTTGGATTCCTCATGCATTAAACGAGCTTCTTTGCCGAACCTTTTCTGGGTTGAATTGTGACAAAGTGATGAAAATTGGATTCTGTACGATAACAGCAGACGTTCTGGACAGTGGTTTGGCAAAGAACAAGCAGCACCACATTTTCCAAAGCCACCATCAAAAAAACCGGTGAAAGAGACTCTTTGGTGGGCTTCATTTGGGCTGAGTTACTACAGCTTCTTGAATCCTGGCGAAACGATCAATGCCAAAATGTATTGCTCTCAAATTGAAGCAATGCACCAGAAATTGTCATTATTGACGCCGTCTTTGTTCAATTGTAAAAGGCCGAGTTAAAAAAACTTGGATTTTGGTTACGAAGTTCTACCTCACCCTCCCTATTCTCCAGACATCTCGCCTACCGACTACCATTTTTCAGACACCTCGATGTTTTACAACATAAAAAATTTATTGATCAAAAGTTGTTAGAAAATACGTTTACTGAATTTTTTAATAATAAGACTCAAAATTATAGTCAAAGGGTATCGAGAAGTTCCATCACGTTGGGAGATGTGTGCTGAGAGTGATGGAGGGTATTTTAATTAATAAAAAAATGTTTAAAATCATTTATATAATTGTTTTTATTTTATAACCATAAGCATGCATTATTTTCTAGGCCATATTATAGAAGAACTGATTGCGTTGAGGGTTGAAATGACCTAGCTGTTGATACCTAGGCAGCTAGACGGATAATACCGAGGTCTGACCACAGTCTGCCAACACTCGGGGGTGGGTGATTTTCGACGAATTTATTGAAAATTACAAAACTTGGAATTGCCAGTGTACTGCGAGAAGTGATGGACTCAACTCTGTACATGTGCATATGTATGTACATGTGTGTGCAGATTTATTCTTAAATAAATCAGTAATCAGTAATTACGACCAGTCTTTAAATTTTCTCCACTGTATTTGGTCAATTTGTCTGCTGGGTTGATGCCTTGGCAAAGGCGGCTGCTCTATCGGGAAACGACATCAAAGAGATCTCAGCCTGGGACATTGTATCGCATAATAGAGTCTTATTACGCAAGAAATGGCAAAGCGAGTACAAATAATCATCCAAAAGCAAAGGCATCTGGTACTCTGCCTCCCAACTAAACATCCAGTCTAAACCGTGGATTTCAAACGTCAAAAGAAATAGAAAATTCTTTACCACTATATGTAGACTGAGGTTCAACCACAATAGACTCCCATCACACCTCCATAGGATAGGAATTACACAAACAAGCAAATGCTCATGCGACGATACCTCAACAGCGGACGCAAACCACATCATACTGGGATGCCCACTGAAGACTACCAGAAGAGAACATATTTTTAAAGCGCTCAAGAAATATAAAATCCCACTCCCCACCTCGGTAAACTTAATTCTAAACTATACAAACTTTATTGAAATACTAGATACCATATACAAATTCATCACCGATAACGACATAGATATTTAAGATATATAACCATCCTTGAGGCATGTTGGCATCCGTGAGGGGGGCCACGCGGGGACGGTTCGGCTGGGGACCGTTGGGGGACATTATGCTCCGGACTGGGTGATGGTGTTGGACTTTTCCAAGGGTAGCTTTACCATGTAAGGTTTTTATCCACCACCATCGGGAGCAGTTTGTTATGTTGAGAATCTCCCCATTACAAATGGAGAGTCCAGGTGTAGATGGCTAGATGATTAGTTCAAGGCAAAAAAAAATTGGTAAATAAATATTAAACTTTCATAGCTGAAAAAAGCTAAATTTGCCTTGGAACTAATACTTATTTGTTATTTTCCACTCACAATTTTATTTTATCTGCCAGCTTATTTATTTTTCAACGATTCATTTATTTAAATATATTATCAATTTTATATATTTTTCTTACTACATTTCCTTTTCTTTGTATCATTGTTTTAAACAGTCTCTGAGTGTGTAAATCTGTAAATAACAGAATACTTCAGTTTGAAGTTAGATCCATCAACCACGTTTTTACTCACATAATCAAATAATCTGGATCTCGGTATGGCCTGGATAGAAAAGATTAAATTCAATTCAATTCAACTGACATCTGCCAAGCTTTTGACCTATTTAAAGGTCATCATCAGGGCAAAACAATCTTAAAGGTGTCTACAAATTGGCATAATTAAGTTTTAATAGATGGTTTCAAATTTCTTTGAAAACCGTCACATTCCCAATATTGCCAAGGGCTGTAACATTACTCAATACAGTACGAAGATCCGTATGCAATTAAAAATATTTATAACCCTGAGATATTGGATCAGCGATGTGTGCCTGCAGTCTTAGTTCTTTGCAGCCTGTTATTATGTGCTCTACCGTGATAAGCTCTCGACATAACAGGCACCTATGTGATTTCACCCCCATTCGAAGGTGTCTGTGTGTGATCTTATGACCTTGTGCAACCTGGTATGACCTTTTCTCTTCTGACCCATCCTCCAAAGGGCCAGAGACCGAAGTCTTTTTAGACATTTGTATAATTGTCAAATTGTAAGATGTTTCTTTCGTTACAACAGAATCTCCATTCTTTTTTTTTTTTTTTCATTTGTTAGATAAAGTTCTAACAAAGGGGATATTCAGAAGATATATTCCTCAAAAACTTAATGAAGGTGTTGAGTGTTACATTTCTAATTGGCTTTATGTGTGATAATTATTAGCCACTTTACAAAACTTAACTTTTTTCTGGAAATATATTAAAAAGGGTAAAAGATTTACTATTATTTCATATATTTATTGAATTCAATACTAAATTATAAAAATGAATGTTTTTTTTTTTTTTTTTTTTTTGGCGTTATGAACTATGCATATTAGCCATGTGACAAATTCGTATATGTGTGTTCAAATTTGGGGGGTTATTGGGAAAAAAGGGCCAGGGGCAACGGTGGGAATCGAACCCACGACCGCGGCGTGAGAGTCTCTCATGCTAACCACTCGGCTACCGCGGTCCCCAAAATGAATGTTAATGGTCAGTGTTATGGACCTTGTTTGGTATAACCTTAATTGTTTGTCTTTATTAAATGATTTATTTGTTGAACCTTTTGTTTCCCACTCTAATCACTTTCCTCTAAGACTAACATTAAACATACATACAAATAAACATCACAGAACAGGTCCTATTAACATCTTATTCAAAGAGATACTCTTCTGGAAACCAGAGCTACGCTGACAATTCAAATATATGTTAATGTGTTCTCCTTGAATAGATAAGATACAAAACAACTCGACTGACCATCTGAACTCTAATCTAACATCAGTTATTTATAAAAGCGTGAATAGTTATGCTATATTAAAAAGATAAATTTGAACAGAGATCCCAGAAACTCTCCCCTTTGGTATGACCAAGATTTTATTGCTGCTAGGAAATGTGCTAAAACAGACCATCATGTGATTGAGATTGGAAGGTCATGAGGTGAAAAGAAGAGATCGATTTGGAAGCCATCGGTGAGGACATTAAATAAGTGCAATATTTAATGAGATCAGGAAGATCATTAGTATAACTACAAAAGATAGAGGCAGATGAACTGAGTTTTGAGGTACACCAGAAGGGGTGGGCAGGGTAGAGGAAGGTGGCTTGTCGGTGATGAGGAATATTTGCGAACAGGATGAGAAGAAGGAATGAAACCATCGAAGAACACTGTAGGGAAAAATGGAATTCAGTTTAGACAGAAGAAGAGAATGGTTTATGGTGCCAAAGGCTTTAGAAAAATAAAGTAGAAAAATAATAGTAATTTTACCTTGATCCATAGCCACCTGAGCAGAAGTTTTTTCTAAAAAAGCCGAATTCATAGAGAATCCAGGACAAAAGCCAGATTGAATACGTACAAGTAAGGAGGATTCTAAGTAATTGGAGAATTTAGAGTTAACTAATTTTTCAGTTTAGGTTTAGCTTATTACGTTAAATATTGTAAGAGGAAGGATTAGAGCCATTATTTAGGGACCAAAGAAATGCTTCCATGATTTTGGAAAAAGGTAATTTTGTAAGGAAAGGTTACAAATATAAAGGTGTACAGGAAGGTTGGTTGGAAGACAGGTCTTGATATATTTTATTGGTATCCCATCTGGACCAATTGCTCATGATGGTATCTATTTATGTATTAGATGTCAGCAAAGTAAAATCAATGAGGATCATCTGGAGGACAGCTAGAACGGGATATTGTGTTATGAAGGCCAAAGGAATGTGAAGAGTGAACAAAATGGGCATTAAACTTGTCTGGAGATGCTGGGAAAATTGGAGATGCTTGGGATGACTTACAGAGAGTTTCCATAGAAGATTCTACTTGGATTTGGGGTTAAGAGCAAAAGAAAAGGCAAGCAAATAATGAGACTGAGCCAATCGAAGCTTAGGCCAGATTCCCAAGATGAGTGTAGACTTCACGATCATCAGAATGACCTTTGCATCTGGTGTTTCTCTTTTCACAAAATTTTAGACAGGTTATTTTGTGGGATGATGCAATAGATCTGAAACTCAAAGAGCCTTTAGAAAGAAAAGAGCTTGCCTCGATAACCTCATGTTATTAAACTACTAAATCTTTTTGCTATTTTTGTTATTGCTATTTACGTAATGCGAGTGAGTCTATTTATTAACGTGAATGTATAGTGTAAGAGGACTGATGGTGGAATATTGAGTACCAGATGTGTCCCACCTAATCGAAGGGTGCAATTCCTTAGCTCCATGCAGAGAGCGCGCAGGAATGCTAATTTGAGAATTGTGCTTGAGAACGACAGGGAGTATTCGGGTCCCCTGTTCCAATTCTTGGAGGAAACAAGTTGATCTTGTAATAATAAAAGTTGTGTATACCTGGCTTGTGTTGAGAGTGAATGTTTGATGTGAGAGGATCTATGGCGGAATATGGAGTACCCCAACGACCCTCAATTAGGTTAGTTGTGTAATATGTGTAAAGGGTGATCGAGAAATACCGAATACTCAACAACCCTAATTGAATGAACGGTACGTAAATAGGAGTGAATGTATTCTTGACCGCTCCAGACGACTTCAACAAATTATTTATTTATTATACATACAGAAGTACTAAAACAAAATACAAAAAAGAAAAGAGTTGCTGGTGATAAATTTTGGAAAAATTTCTCGAGTTGAAAAAATCTATTTGTGAATTATTGGCATATTTCAATATTCTGTTAATTCCGGTGAACTTGAGAAAATCGGCTTTTAGGAAAGGAATGTGGAAAGTTTGGCAGGATCTAGTGGTATAATTTGGGACATTTTGAAACAGTTGCCTAAAATGAGAGCATGAGAATTAATAATAAAATAAATAAAATTATGAAACAACAGTTCACTAAAAAACACACATTACAAAATTACATGGAAAACAGTAACAGGTAATGGAACAAAATTAGTAGGTATTATTTGGAGGTCATGAGATGCGGTCTGGTGTGATGTAGGCTTTAGAAATACGTTTTCTTTATCGTGCCAACGTTTCGATCTTTACTGAGATCATCTTCATGATGTTTATAAACATTGTTTAAATTTTACAAATACATATAGGAAGTGAAAAAAAATTTATACAATGCTAGAAAATTTTAGATTTAAAATAATCACACATCTCCTTTCACCTCAAAGAAGCCGACTCCTCATATAAAAATGTCTTAGGAAGTGAAAAAAAGTCTATACAATGCTAGAAAATTTTAGAATAAAAAAATAAATGAATAAATTTATACAATGCTAGAAAATTTTAGATTAAAAAAAATGATTTTATACAATGCTAGAAAATTTTAGATTCAATCAAAGTATTTGTAGTACTCGCTCAAAGTGTTTGTTTTCTGCGTTTGTGTGCCATTCTTGTGTGTCGTGTTGAGAGTGCCAATGAGATACGAACATAAATATAAAACATCAATATCTCACTGGCACTCTAAACACGACAGACAAGAATGACACATCTACACGGAAAACAAGCACTTTGAGTGAGTACAAATAATTTGATTGAATCTAAAATTTTCTAGCATTGTATAAATTTTTTTTCACATCCTACTTGTATTTGTAAAATTTAAACAATGTTTATAAATCCCAGGCCCTGAAGATGATCTCAATAAAGATCGAAACGTTGGTACGATAAAGAAAATGTTTTTCTAAAACCTACGTCACACCAGCCCGCATTTCACAATCTCTGAATAATCATTTATCCTAATTCTTTTCTTATTTGCTGTTTTCCAATTTCTATTTGGTAAGTTAAATTCGATAATATTTAGTGGATCTTTTAGTGCATGATGAATTAAATTTCTTATTGTTACTAATTTGTTATTGTATATTTCAGAACCCAATTTTTACGGTTGAGTAAGTACACTCTGTTTCTAAAAGATTTATCCCACATTACCTTGCTTTCGGTACAAATTTTTCTTCCTAAAGTTTATTTCTAGTTTAAAAGTTAATATTACTTAAACAAAAAGAAAAAATCAATACTTGATACTTTTTTTTGGTAATTTTTGCACCATGTAAACTGTATTTTCTCTCTCCAATCAACTATAATCAGATGGTGTGTTTTGATTTGGAGAAAGAAGATGTGGCCAAATAACGCCGACAACATTTTGAGTTCCAAGATGAAATGGCGATCGGTTCTAAATTTGAGCTGGATGTACAGATTTGTGTATATTGTATGAATTTGTGTGTGTATATGTATTAATATTTTATTTATTATTTATTTTTTAATGGTTTTTATCTAGTTATAAATTGTGTAATTTTAAAATACAATGTTTTAAATAAAATATAATTAGTAGTGTATAAAATAATCATCTGTATTATTCGTTTTAATACACAATGCTAAAAAAAAATTTAAAATTTCATCTTAGTCAATTGTTCAACACTTTAACAGTAAGTTGCACCTGAATCGGCACTGGTTGAAATATTGACCACCTAAAATTTTGGGTCAATTTTTATTCAAGATAAAACTATTTTTTATCTTATTGAAATAGTTTTAAGGCACAAAATATTTAAGAATTTTTTTTAAATTTAACAACAGTGTTGCCTTATAAAGGATATGATCAATAGTTTGAGAGTTGTTACCTATTATCTTCTATAAATTTTCTAGCATTGTATAAATTTTTTTTTCACTTCCTAAGACATTTTTTTATGAGGAGTCGGCTTCTTTGAGGTGAAAGGAGATGTGTGATTATTTTAAATCTAAAATTTTCTAGCATTGTATAAATTTTTTTTTCACTTCCTACATGTATTTGTAAAATTTAAATAATGTTTATAAACATCATGTAGATGATCTCATTACAGATCGAAACGTTGGCACGATAAAGAAAACGTTTTTCTAAAACCTATGTCACGCCAGAGCTCATCTCACGACCTCCAAATAATCATTAACTAACGGTCACTAAACCCAACACATTAGTAGGTATTTTGTTTACCTGACATTTTTATTTTTATTTTTAAAAAATCTTGCTTATCCAATTTAACTAATTTGTAACGTCATGAACAGTTGCTCGCTTTTCGAGGTTTCCTCAGGTTTCCCTCGTTGTTCTGCTTTCAGTTTCATTCCGCTATCTTCATTCTTCTGATTGACATCGTCCAGGCGCCTTCGGCTGTTGACTTAAGAGAAAAAAAAGCACAAACCCCATCCTCACTCGTCAACGAAAATGTTCAGAAGGGCAATTAAAATTAAATCGAGCACTACATTAAAAGGATCCGCTAAGTGAGTAGTTTTTTATTTAAATATCATCCATGGACAGTGTCTTGGATGGCTTTAAGCCTAATCACGCCGGTGTGTACAAGGCCTAAAACGTCCAATTCTCCCGAATAAAAGATTGACATTTATTTTTTTCAATGGTGTTGAATAATCTAAACTGAGTATTAAATATATATTATTATAACTGAGTATTATAATCACGTCCTTGTCCATAATTAAAGGTCCGGGACAGAAAAAATATCCCACCCTTTTATTTAACTGCACAACACAATTGTGTGTTTCCCATTAAATTTTTGTTTAAACATAAATGACATTTTCAGTTAAATTTTGATTAATTTTTTTTACTAAATTACCAGTAAAATTTGAATTCCTGGAAATAATAGTAAATACAAAGTAAGTTAAAATGTAATAAGAAATAAAAGTAGCAGATACACTGAATAATTACTTGCTAATTGTTAACATTTTTATTTTTTGTTGCTTATTGGACATTTTTAAAGAAAAACGTAAGATATATCTAAATAAAAAATTAACTGATTAAAACAATTTTTTAATTTATTATTATTTCCTCATTCAACGTGCCATCAATTCTATGAGGTTTTGAATATTTTTATACTCTTCCAACAGTGCCATTCTTAATTCCTACAAATTCTCTGGCATCACTGGGCGACTTTTTACCCTCTTTGAAAACTTGATCCAAAGGTGTTCGATAGGGTTTAAGTCGTGACTGCATCCTGGCCATCGCAAACGTTGAATTGAAGCCCGTTCCATGTAGTGACCAATGATCCTAGCTGTGTGGTGCCTTGCATTGTCATGCATAAAAATAAAACTGTCGCCAATTAGTGGAATAGAAGAAACTTTTTCTGATGACGTATCTTCAATGTATCGCACAGCTGTTAGGGAACCCTATATGAAGAGAAATGCCTGCTTAAATGGTAACACCACCACCTCCATAGCTTCTCCGAGTGAAAATTTGGCGGACATATTTCACTCTCCTGTTCTTCTTCAAACCCTCTCTTGGCCATCAGACTTCAAATAAAACTTTGACTCGTCCAAAAACAATAATTCGATTTTATCCCTCCTGTGTTTTGAATATAATTTAATTATTTATGTGGTGTTTAGTGACCTTAGTTAATGATTATTTGAAGATCGTGAGATGCAGTCTGGTGTTGTAGGTTTTAAAACAACATTTTCTTTGTTGTGCCAACGTTTCGATCTTTATTGAGATCATCTTCAGGCTCAATGTGTTTGTTTTCTGTGTAGGTATGTGATACACAAGAATGACACATCTACACAGAAAACAAACACTTTGAGCCCTGAAGATGATGTCAATAAAGATCAAAACATTGGCACGATAAAGGAAATGTTTTTCTAAAACCTACGTCACACCAGACAGCATCTCACTATCTTCAAATAATCAAATTTAACTATTATTGTTTACATAGACAGAAAAAGGATTAGTTAAGGTGTTTTTATTTGTCTGTTTTCTTTGTGATCTCATATTTTTATATTAATATATGATTGTTAATTTCAAATTGAAGAAAAAATTGACCATTTTTGAGATTTTGGTCCATTCTTGCTCAGACCAATTGATGTGATTTCTTGCGAAACAACTGAACCGTTTTGTGCCTTGTCAGAAGTTCTGGTTCAGTGGCAGGCCTTCTCACACATAATCAAGCTTCTGAAAGTCATCGCATTATAGCGCGTAAACTGACATTAACATTTCTAACTTGTTGAAGTTGTCACTTGATCTCAACAACAGTAGAATGTCAATTACGGAGTACATTTGAAACAATAAAACGATCATCTCTCTGAGATGTGACACAATGTAGACCTGATCTATGCCTTCTTGAGTAACCTCTGGTATCTTGGTAGCAATAGAAGACCCTTCGGACTGTTTTTTTCTGGGAATGCTAAGCACCCTGGTCATCTATGCTTGACTTATATCTTCCAACAACGCTATGATTCTAGCCGTATCATATCACTTAAAACCATTTGAAACTTAAAAATGGTACAACTTAAAAACATCAAACCACTGGAATGTTAGAAAGAAGCTTTACAAACAAAACAAAAAAAAATGACTATTCACAGATTTATTTACAAAATAATGACCAAAATACATTTAAAATGAGCCAGAGTTATTTATGATTTTTAATAAATAATGAAATCAATAAAATTTAACATATCCCAAAATATTAGTGAGGGCTATCTTTTTGTTTCAGACCTTATAGTTAACCCTCACTTTGCCCAGTTTGTTTTACAGTTGATTACTACACACTGGGGTTTCCAACACCCCACTCCATTGAAATGTTAATTTCTCAATATCTCCTTGATATAGTTGAACTCATTTTGTTTCCAGATTTATATTTAAGACTCTGAGGTGTAAGGATAGCGTTATCCTGGTGAAAAATAATCACATTGCCGTTCCGGTAATTATTGGCTTTAATTGCTCTGAATATGTGCAGTCCAATTAACTAACGCTAGAATTAACGGTTAGCATTTCTTTTAATTTTCTGTTAAAGAACGATGCATTCTGAATTCCGTTAACATTGGACTTATAGCCAAAAAATGAATCGCATCCTCTTTTGCCCCCTAAGCTCATAGCTTGAGCATAGCTCAATCCTCCTTTCAACCCATGGGGTGGAAATTTAGGTCAAGTCACCCCTCATTTTAAACAGCCAACACAGATCCCTCAAATAAATCGGCAGTTTATTCATGAATGAAAATCATATACATTCAATGTCCAACTGCTTGTAGAAGGTGAACTTACTTGATACTCTATTTGTCTTTCGCCAAAGACTCTTTCCCCTTCTTTTGTTATTCTTTTTAATATTAATTTGGATTGTTGGCTTTTCCAGAGTGATACATCATCTAAGGAAGGACAGACATCGCAATGGTATTTTTCAAAAAGATACAACCAACTTTTACATTATCATCCAACATAGTTATTGTTAAAGTTTAACTACAGTTATATTTTAAAGACTTCAATTATTGAAATCATACGATAAAAGGTTTAGTATAAATTAAATCCTGCAAAAAAGCAGGAGAAATTAGCATCCGACTACCTGTTGGGTGTTGTGGATGGGTCAGACAATACTCATTTCAAACTATTTTACAATAGTCCAAGGGTGGTGCTGAGATCCAGAAATGCTAGCGTGGCAAGAAGAATCAAACATCATAACGACTCTGTCACAGTCCTCTTTATAAAAAGATATGGGTTTTAATTAATTGGGAAGTAATCAAAAATTATACTTGAGTATTAAAAAGAAAAAAGTATAGATGATATAGATGAAGTGTCATTTAGCCGTTAGAACTGTCCCATTTCAATTATTATCAATATTTTATAATTATGTTGGTACTATTTATTTTATTAATTATTTAGATATAAAATATTAAAATTGATACTGGGTGGTGGTCGGTGAATTCATGTTAAACTGGCACTGGGCCACATATTGGGTCCATCTTCACTCACAGGCTTGTTGAACTGCTCAAACATGTTTCGGCATTACACCTCAAACACATTTGAGTTGTTCCACAAACCTGCAAGTGAATATGGGCCCAATAAGTGACCCAGTGACAGTTGAGCATACAAAACGGTTAAAATAAAGCATAACGTTAATATTTTATTTATTGTTGGTTGTTTCAGATTGGGATAATTTATAGTATTTTGTTGTAATGCCTTTTATTTCTTTTAATTTTCAGGAAGCGGCTGGTTCAGCAAGTTCTAGGAAAGTTCCCAAACATGACAGAAGATGATTTTTATTCCATCTTTCCTAGAAAGGATAACATACTAGAAGTGAAAATATGTTCGAACAGTAAATTTTATATGGTTTATTCGGTTCAAAATATCCCTCTACTTATAGAGAATGAGAAATCATATATTCCTACTGTTTTTCTTTTATGGCAACACCCATCCTTTGTCAAGACTGTTACCACACATGAGCCTGTCATTGATAAGCTGATTAATGGCGCTGACTTAATGATACCTGGATTGAAATTTCAAGATGAAGATGAATGCTATCCGTCTTTCGAAAAGGATGAAGTTGTATCTATTGCCATACAGAGTAATTTTGCATCCTTAGCTGTAGGAACCACTGCCATTTCTAGCGAAAGCATCAATTCCAACAATGCTCATGGAAAAGCCGTGTTGATAATGCACACCATTAACGATGAGTTATATAAATTGGCACAACATCCTCCAGAAAAACCTATTATTACTAGCGATATTTTATCTAAAAAGAGTGACGAAAATGCTGAAACTAGTAAATCACAAGAAGAATGTACTACCAATACAGTTGAAGCAGAATCTGAAATTGAACCTGTTAAGAGTGAGGAAGTTACCGATCAAAACATCGATTACAATTATATACTTAAAAAATATTTTTTGGTTGGGTTGCTCAATTTACCAAAAGATTCACTGCCTATTTTGACAAGTATCTTTTATAAAACTAAATTTCTTTCCGCTCTGCCAGAAGATGTTAATTTCGACATTAAAAAAACCTCATACAAAAAATTATCAGGTTTTGTAAAAAACTTGGCAAACAATTTAATTATAGGCATGGAAGAGGTGCAAGGAGTCCAAAAGATCATCTCAGTAGATTATTCTCATCCAGAATTTGTAGAGTTTATACAATTCAAAGAGTCTGGACAAAGTAAACAGCCTCAAAAAAAGCAAAAAGTTTTAATCGAAGAGATGTATAGGATCACAAGTGGTGGTCTGCAAATTCTGGGACATTACAACTATAAGTATGATTATATTTGAAAACATTGAAATATATAAACTAAGAATCAAATTATAATTTCTTTGTTTCGTTTAGAAAAGGTGATCTTATTACACCAGGAGATGTCCGTACACATGTGATGGAATATGTAAAGAAAAAACAAGTAGAACCTAGCCCAGTCAAAGGGTAAGTGCAAATATGTAATCACTGTTCTCTAGTAAAACATTTATTACATTGCAATTACATTTTTATTATCATTTTATTATGTAATATACATGCCGATTTGAATCTAAATAAAAAGTTGTGTCACAAATTCAAAGATCATAGGGTAGACTAGTGATTCCCAAATTGTGCGCCGCAGCTCCCCAGGGCACCATGGCTGCGTTTGAAGGGCACCGTGAAAAATTTCTGTACAAAATATCATTAATTTTGTATTTGTAAAAAACCTATAACCCCCTCCCCCCCATTATAAAATCCTAAAACTTAAGACCCTGGTGGCCATCCAATCTCAATATGGATTTTAACAAGACAGCTGCAATTGTGTATTTTATATTACTGCCCAAAAAAAAAAAAATTTGTTATTAAGAGCGTAATCGCTTTTCAAAAGGCAAGTTTTGCAATTTCACAAGAAAGGAATTTTGATTATTTATTAAATAAAATTGCTAGCAAAATAAGAGGTTTAGATATATCAGTTCATTTCTCAATCAGAAATGGATTACTAAGGTCACACTGAGATAAACCATTGCTTTGATTTGTGGTGCCGCGGAAAAATTCTGATATTTTAAGGCCACCGGAAAAAGAAAAAGTTTGGGAACCGTTGTATTAGACACAACTATTTCATTTCAAAAATTCAAACGGCGTGTGGCAAAAACTATTGAAGGGAGTTTTTACACTTGTTTAAAACAAAATAACTAACCAGTATGTGGGTTTATTGCTTTGTACTGTATTTAACAAACTATGATTGCGATTATTTTTTGCAAATTCTTATCGTAACACTTTTTAAATATTATTAATTACTATTTCTGCAGAATAGAAATAAGAGGATGGTGTAATGGTTGTTTAGTTGTGATATTTCCTCCTGTGGTCTATGTGGTGATAAACCTATAGTTTCATAGTTATCATCTTGGTCTACCTATCCTCGCTGATTTTGGTCAGACGCATTTCGCCATCTTCAGTGTAGAGTTTGGGTGAGTACTGTGGAGTGAATTTTTTAGTTACTAGGTCATGGAAGCTGGGGGGAGGTCAGTATTGTGATTGACGGTAGTCGCGATTCTTTTGATTGTTCTAGTTAGTCTTTTTGATTTGTGTAATGTTTAAAAAGGTTTAAACCATGTTTCTGAGTTATTGTTCATGTTTCGTTGTGTAGTTGTTTCATATTTTTTTTAATTGTTGATAGTTTTCTATTGGGTGAGTTGTTTAATTTGATTTTCCCTCGTAGTCCTAAAATGATTTGATGTATTCTTTGTATCTGCCTTTTGTTTTTCATCCTATCTATCTGATGTACTTGTCTCTTCAATCGCTTGTTAGTGTGTATATTCCATTTTTTTGTAGTGGGTCGGTCTTGTCGATTTTCCTATTTTATTTGTGGTTTGCGGTGCTGTTTTTATGCCTAATTAGTTGAATAAGTTTATACATTTTTTCACAGTGTAAGTGAATGCGATACATTTCATGTCTGTTTTTGTGGCGTTGTTTTGTTTGTTTATTTTGTTGATTGTGTTTCAGTTGCAGCCATTATTGTGTGTTATGGTTTGTATTCTTTTTAATTCGTTTTCATACTTGTCTTTGATTTGGGATTGATTTTGGTCTGGCTGTCATGTATTTCAGTGTTGCCATTTTGTGTTGGTGTGGGTGGTTTGAGTTGGGTTATATGATGTCAGTTGCTGTCGGTTTTATGTATATGTCAAATTGTAGTTTGTCATCTGTTTTTGTGATTGTTAAGTGTTGGAAGTTTGTACTGTTATTTATTTCTATTTATGCAGTATATAATATAAAATAAATGTATAAATATAATAAATTCAACACTAAAAAAACTCATAAATACACAAATTAACAATAACTCATGAACAACATTTACACATTTAAAACTTAACACAAATTAAAAAGGAAAAGGACTGAAGATCAAAAAATCAATCAAACGATAAAAAACTGACTTAATCCATCAAACACACTGGCAAACAATATTAATATTGACACATTCCCCCTACTATCCATGATGTTATAACTTAAAAAATTCACTCTAAAGAAATCACCCAAACTCAACGCTGAAGATGGCGCAATGCCAAAATGCGTCTGACTGACAAAAATCAGCAAAGATAGGTAGGCCAAGATAATAGGTAACAACTCTCAAACTATTGATCATATCCTTTATAAGGCAACACTGTTGTTAAATTTAAAAAAAATTCTTAAATATTTTGTGCCTTAAAACTATTTCAATAAGATAAAAAATAGTTTTATCTTGAATAAAAATTGACCCAAAATTTTAGGTGGTCAATATTTCAACCAGTGCCGATTCAGGTGCAACTTACTGTTAAAGTGTTGAACAATTGACTAAGATGAAATTTTAAATTTTTTTTTAGCATTGTGTATTAAAACGAATAATACAGATGATTATTTTATACACTACTAATTATATTTTATTTAAAACATTGTATTTTAAAATTACACAATTTATAACTAGATAAAAACCATTAAAAAATAAATAATAAATAAAATATTAATACATATACACACACAAATTCATACAATATACACAAATCTGTACATCCAGCTCAAATTTAGAACCGATCGCCATTTCATCTTGGAACTCAAAATGTTGTCGGCGTTATTTGGCCACATCTTCTTTCTCCAAATCAAAACACACCATCTGATTATAGTTGATTGGAGAGAGAAAATACAGTTTACATGGTGCAAAAATTACCAAAAAAAAGTATCAAGTATTGATTTTTTCTTTTTGTTTAAGTAATATTAACTTTTAAACTAGAAATAAACTTTAGGAAGAAAAATTTGTACCGAAAGCAAGGTAATGTGGGATAAATCTTTTAGAAACAGAGTGTACTTACTCAACCGTAAAAATTGGGTTCTGAAATATACAATAACAAATTAGTAACAATAAGAAATTTAATTCATCATGCACTAAAAGATCCACTAAATATTATCGAATTTAACTTACCAAATAGAAATTGGAAAACAGCAAATAAGAAAAGAATTAGGATAAATGATTATTCAGAGATTGTGAAATGCGGGCTGGTGTGACGTAGGTTTTAGAAAAACATTTTCTTTATCGTACCAACGTTTCGATCTTTATTGAGATCATCTTCAGGGCCTGGGATTTATAAACATTGTTTAAATTTTACAAATACATGTAGGNTCGACAGATTATGGAGGTGACTCTCATTCAGCAGGCAGGAGGTAGCTGATAGAAATCATCGTAAGGAAAGTTAAAGTAGTGAAAATAGTTTATCACGCACCTTACTGCGCCGGCTCAGATCCCCACCTCCAACACCGAGATAATCTCCGATAAGAGGATAAGCGATAACCCAGACCTCCTGATCCAGTAAATTATAGAAAAAGATTGGTTTTTTCTTTCTCTACCTGTAGCAAATTCACTGCACCGAGGTCCTTTTTCTCACAGACTATCAGCACAGAATCGACACGTTCACAAGGTTGTCCAAAAATTTGAATACAACTCCTACTTTTGATCGCTTAAATGTGGCTCAATAACAGAGACGATGTGTCTCTCACCGTGTCTCAATCCAAACTCCACAATGTTTATAAATCCCAGGCCCTGAAGATGATCTCAATAAAGATCGAAACGTTGGCACGATAAAGAAAATGTTTTTCTAAAACCATGACGTAGGTGATCTCATGATCTCCGCGAATAATCATTAACTAACGGTCTCTAAACACCACATATTAGGATAAATAATTTACAATTTGCCAAGTAGGCAGTTTGACAAAGACAGGGTTCTGAATGGGCAGTGGTCGAACCAATAACCCATACTTCACCCCTTCACGTTGACATCGCTAGGATATTTTTCCTAACCGTCCACTACATTGTGAAACGTACTGGACTCCTCAGGCGATTATTCCCGCGCAATCCTTAGTGGTCGATTTGTTGACCAGTGCCCTGTAAGAGGGTTTGGTCAATGTTTAGTGATCATATATTGCTGCGCAATCAGAGCTGCACAAAGTATAAATTATATAAACTATTTTAGAATATTGTATCACATTCCATCAAGAAATTATTTTGAAAAAAGTGGTACACTGTTTTAAATAAAACCGCTGCATTTATGTATCGTTCATTATCCGTTTTGTTAATTTTTTGTGCCAACGTCCCCAGTTGTTCATACTTGCATGATTGTAACTATATTTCATGATTTAAACTCATGATGAAACTTCAAAATATATTTGTTTGTTATATTTTCAAAATAGATTTGTTGTTTAAAAGTTATATTTATACATTGGTGAAATCACAAAAAATTATTGCAAATAGTGGTTTTAAGTTATGTACCAAAATAATATACAATTTACTATATTGTTTTTTTTTTGTTTTGTTTTTTTTAGTTCGTGCAACAGCTAGATGTAAGTTAAATAATTTCATACATTTTTTTTCAGCTGTGTTTTTCTTGATGATGAACTAGTTTCTATTTTGAAAACAAAAGAGCGGCAGATTACATGGAAAGAACTTTTTGACAAATTTTTTCATTTATTAAGTGTTGTTTCTATTGTAACACTACCCAATGGGCAACAAGTAAAACAGAACTCCAAACTGCACCCAATAGACATCAAAGTTGCAAGTCGCTGTAATAATAAAAAGGTATTGTATTAAACACCCTACTAGAGAGATCATTGCTTCCCAACCAACGGACAGGGTATGGCTCCAGGGGCTTACAACAGTTCAAAGCTCTAACCCATGCAAAATAAAATTAGCCTAAAACTACCATTTATAATACAATAGTACGAACAAATACATTCACACTTATGTATATTGCACTCATTCTGGTTGGTCGGTGGAGAATTTTCATAAATATCACACTATTGATAAACACTCTACTGGAGGGGCGATGGTGGTGTTCTATTTCACCATCAGCCCCTCACCACTCACAATAAAAAATTCACATACCCAGGCAAAACTGATCTATATACAATTTTAAAAAAACCTCGTCCTCTAAAAAGTAGAGAAGGAGACCCAGAAACTCGTTAGTGTGCTCGAGAACCAAGAATCTGCCAGCATGCCTACACATTTTTGCGTAATTTTCCCTCGCGAAGAAGGTTTCTAACAATAAAACTTTATTACTAGACTAGTATGTACACAGTTATACCTTGTATATTTGCAACACGTTTTTTAATAAATAATTTCAATAAACAACTTTTGTCTTAATTCAAAAAGTAAAACTTTGTGACATTGCAACGCTAAAATTAAATAGCTGATTATTTCCTAATTTCAGGTAACAATTGTGTCAAACTTGCAAACGTTTGGCATAGACGTTAAGGATTTTGCCCATGACTGCCAACTTGCTGTTGCTGCTAGTGCCACTGTCAATGAACTCCCTGGCCATCAAAAGGATTTACAATGCCAAATACAAGGAAACCATGCTATTATGATCCGCAAAGTCTTACTTGGTATAAAATGCCCATATCAAAAAATATATATTCTATAGATATTGTAATTCTGTTTCGTTCCAGAAAAATATGGGGTCCCTACAAAATATATTATTGGAGGAGAAGAAAAAGCAAAGAAAAATTAATGAATTAATAATACTTATTTAATATCCTACAGTCATTTAACTGTACTCCAACAAGATATTTCATTCGTTTATCATTCAAAGATGTCATTCATTAAAAAAAACTATTTTCCTTGAATGTTGTATTATTTTTAATTTAATAAGTGAGAACTTTTTATGCACTGCATATGTTGTCTCTTTTGTAATAATTTTTTGTTCAATTGGATGGACCAGTTCGCTATTAAGAATTGAAAAAAAAAATTCTGATCTCACTTCATGTTCCTTTGTCTGTTTTGTCATATTGCCTATATTTTGGTTTCTAATTTTTTTTTTATACATGTTTTCACTTTTAATCGATGTAAAAATGATTACAATTAAATTAATTTAAAAATATGTTAGCATTTTATCCATTTTACAATACAAAAAAACGTAAATGCACCAAACAAAAAAACAGACACCTGCTTTTACTTATTTTTCACAATAACTAGGCATAAAGATTAATAGTTGTCTTAAAACATAGACACAACATTAACAACTTATTTACCTTTATAGAGTGTTACTAATCCTTTTACACTCTTTAGATTAAAAATAAAGAAAATCAGTTCAATTTCATCCTTTCCTAAGGCAACTTGTTGAGTGAGTTAATTGGTTTTTTAAATTGTTTTCTTTGATGAAATATTTCTTCTTCTTAAAAGCATGGTTTCCAGTCGAAAAAATCCCACCCAGGCTGATGCTTTGGCCAATGACGTAGCGTCCTCTACATAGCCCAAGTCCTGGGTGTGCCGCGCTCTACCAACTAGTGCCACTTCCTGTATATTAGTCACCTTACCCATACGGGCTAACTTTTAGATCCCTAGTTTCTCATGGGAACTTGGGCTACATGGTATTAGCACATCCTTTCCTGTAAATTTGTCAATGAAAATTCGATGGCATTGTTTAATAAACTTTTGATTGCCTATCTGGTAGCATTGCAAAGATGGGGTGTGTCTGTTTCTAAGAAGAGTGATAGGAATACCAACTGAGCAGGGGCGTCGGTGGCCGCAACAGTTTAGGCGTTGACACAGTGCTCATCATTAAGGTAAATGTCCCAGGTTCGAATCCAGCGGCCCTGCATTTGAACCCAACATACTTACAAATCGGCTTTTTTTCAAAAACACCGCTGCCCTGACGGTTTATATGACCTCTGCTGTTGCAAACCCTCATAACAAAAAATAAAAAACCAACACTCTGATTAATAATGTGTGGTAACAATCCAGATAAATTGAGGGTTTGTAAGTAGCTGTTTCTCTTGTTAACATATTATGTTGAATGCTGATATTAAATAATTTGACAACCCCATTTTTTGCAGCTAATACTGCACATTCACTTAACCATTGATGACTAATAATTTTGTTTGATTTGTGAGAGTGAAATTGCAAAAATGATCCAGTCGCAGAAGGATCATTAAATAAATAAAAACGTTATTTACAATGAAATTCAATACAAACCGGGGCTAATTTAAACTTAAAAAAGTAAAAAGAAAGAAAAAAAGCATTTTCAACAGGCAAAATTTGTGATGCTCTACAGCTCGCCGTCAAAGAGAAAGAAATTGAATAATGGTAATGTAATTCCACCTGTTAATGCAAAATTAATCTTAAAAATCATTCACAACAGGATACAAAAAAATGTTGGTGAATGTGAAAAAAAAAATACTTTGAAACTTAACTAATAACATTTATTGTTAATTCAGTCTAATTATTTAAAAAATACTGAAAGGAGAATGTTGATCAAAAGTTGCATCCTGCTAATTTAAATTATTTTTATTGATTGATAAATAACGATTAATTTATGGAGTGGATTGCAGGATAGCCATACTTTCAAATGTCATGTAATCAGGATTCTTAGTGAGGTGTTTTTTTTTTTTTGGTTTTGGAATTATATAGGCTCATATCCGCACATGTACATACAAACATGTGCCATATTGAGTCTTCGTTTCTTGTAGATCACCCGCAATTCCAGCTTTTGCTGTTTACAGTAAACTGCCGGCAGACTCAACCAATCACCCACCCCCAGGTTGGCAGTCTGGATTACAATGCCACACCTCAGAGGCAGAGTTGTTCATCATTGTTTAGAATACCTGGTAATTTCCTATCTGCCCCTAACCCCCATTGTCTCCAGACCTCAATCCCATTGAGCACATGTGGGATGCGTTGCAGAGAAGGCTTTCCGACCACCATCCACAGCCAGTTGATCTGCAGAAACTGAGTTGCATTGCAACATCTATGGAATGAAATTCCTTATGAAATTACTGACAACCTTATTAACAGTATGCCTAACAGGTGCTCAGAGGTTTTAACTAACAGAGGACATTATACACGATATTAATTGTTTAAAAAAAATCGTTTCTAATAAATTATGGAATTAAAACTTAGTAATTTTTCAAAATCCCTTAATTAAATTTTAATTCAGCAAAAACAATAATTTCTAATAAATAGTATTGCAATTTATAATAAAAATAAAATAAAAATGCTAGGGAAAGTAAATACTACAAAATTGGCAATATCCCTATTCATTTTTGAGCATTTTATGTACCAATCCAGCCAATAATTGGTACCTCGAATCAGTAGACTAGAAAACCAATTCTAGGTAACTAGAATGGTAGACTAAACTACCTAGTACTTCTTTTTTTTTAAATTTATTTGTTTGTGCAGAATTGGGGCAGTTGCCCTTGATTATTCTTGGTGTTTAATTTTTTAACTGCAGCATTTCATTATAGAAGCATAGGCCTTGTATTCCTTTTTTTTTTTTTTTTGGTATATGAAATTAGTGTAGTTTTTGAAGGGTTTCCTTTAAGTATCCGTTGTGAGTACTTTTGTTCTACAATGTTTAGTGCTCTTTGTGTAACACCAGGTTCTGCTAGGACGGAATTACAAAATTACTTTAATTTGTTGAAGTCGTGAGGAGAGGTCAAGAATGAGGTAATTTTGAAAAACACCTTTTTCATTTTTTCCCCGACGTTTCGACCTTTATTCGGGTCATCTTCAGGGCATAAAGTGTGGTGCTATTCTTGTGGTTTCATATTGGTTTTATACAACACTTTTGCACAAACCCAATATGACACAACAAGAATAGCACCACACTTTATAAGAGTATGAAATATTTGTTTCAAAATTTATATTTACATCTGTATTGTATTTTTTCCTATCAACATAAAATCCAGGAACTGAAGATGCCTAGAATAAAGGTCGAAACATCAGCAAAACAATGCTTTAGGTGTTTTTCTAAACTACCTCATTCTTGACGCTCCTCACGTCTTCAACAAATTATGAAACAACAGGTCACTAAGAAACACAGTAAATAATTAATACGGTCAATTGTGACTACTATATATGTATGTATATGGATTAATAAAGGAAATCTTATTCGTACAACCTAATCAGAATTATTTTTAATTTTTTGAAAGTATTGATCCTTTTCTAATTCCATTCTTTTTTTGTAATTATATAATGTTCTAGATATATTGGATTTTTTTTTCTCTCTAGAAGTTATTGAAATGGATAGAAAGTCAATAGTTGGATTAATACATTTAAAAACCAGGCCACCGTTGGCCAATGTGAAAGAAGTGAGGAAAAAAGTTGAGAAATACTGGAGATGTCGTCGGCGCGGAGGGGGCGCCGTTGAAATTTGAAAGGTCGACGAGTATTGATAAGAGTGGCGCAGAACAGCTGATCGCCAAGGGGAAAAAAAGTCAGAGTTTTGTTTATCTGTGGACAAGACGGTAGGACGAGACTAGTTGAACTCAGTTCGACCTTATTTTTTATTTTATTTTACTATTTTTATTTACATTATTGGAATGATTTGTACTAAGAGATGAAAAATGTTTATTTGGAAATTGTCTTGGAACCTCGAAATGGTTTTTTACGAGGTAAGCTCATATATTTTATACGTGGGACAGCTCGTCTGGAGCGTTTCACCACATAACATTTGCCAATTCTTCATTTCCCACAAGTTTTAAACTCATCCGTTCAATTCACCCTTTTTCAGGGGTGAAAAAACAGCCAGAAAAGCTTTTTAAAACGATTCCTCGGCTTTTAAGCTTTCACATTCACCAGTGTCAGTTGATTGTGGAAGCCCTCGGCTCATCGTTCAACTGACACGTCGCTGTACATACTGAAAATTTCTTTTTAAATGTCACAATTTGAATCCGTACGGGGTTTTCTTTTCTTTTTATTATCGAACAGGGAAGATCCTGGCAGGGGGAATAATCCAAAAATAAAGACAACCCACCCTCAATGAAAACTCGAGCCAAAAAGGAATTTGAATAAAAAAAGTCATTTTTGATTTGGCAACACCTGCCAAATTTTTGCTTTAATTATAAATCGTATGCGCAAATTGATTTTTTATAACTTTTTTTTTGTCTATTTCTCCCGATGCGACGAATCTTTTTGACCTTTGACATTTCTTCTATGTTTTTGAACATTTGTAACATCCGGCCAGGGCGTTTTTTTCCCTCTAACATTTTGCCAGTCCGATCCTGGCCCGTTCAATTTCGCTGTGTTTCGGTCAGACGCGTTTCGCCATCTTCAGTGGTTGACCCCTGTTGAACGCATTACGGTCGCCTTTCTTTTTCCTGCCCTTTCACTCCTTCTTTCATTAATAATTCTTTTTTTTCAACATATTTCACCATAAGTTCATCGACGTTCAAAAAAAGACGTTAAGGCGAAACTCGTCTTTAAGAAAATCCCCGGTCAAAATGACAAACGGCACGCATAGCAACCGAAAGAAAAGTTAAAAAAATATCGACCACCTTGCCAATTCAGATTCAAACGACGCATAAGTTGCGAAATGTAGACAAATATGATGAAATATATACTTTAAAAATATAAGACGATGGTGATTATATTAAACATATAATAATAGAAACAAATGAAAATAACATTTGCCTAATATATCAAAGATGTCACAAAACGCTCGTTCTACCTGTTTATTTAACAATAGCGCAATGTACATTTCTCTTTCAGCAATCCGAACTAATTGCTGCTGGGTAGTATTCGGACAACAGAGGGTGTCACATTATTTCAATACAATACATAATTATTATTGCTTGCACAAAACGTTTAACCTATTAGAATACTACTATATACCGTCAATTTTTCGTTAAAAAATCAATTTAAAAAATATTTAACATTTTCTCTAATGCTTCCTCTTTTTCACTCATTTTAAAGCGGTATGTATATTATACGTAATGTAGACTGATCTAACATTTCATTTTTTGGCAGTAAGGGAGGTGAGGGATTCACAGGACAAAAGGCTGTATCGTAAATATTGCCTAAGTTGGTCTTGTCTTTCGTACAACTCTCCCTCTCGCTCACTAGCTTACTGTCTCTCTCACAATCACTCCCTTTCTCTATTCTCTATCTCTCACTCACTCATTCATTCACTCTCTCCCTCTCTCACACACTCTCCCTCACTCACGCACTCTCTCTCTCTCTCTCTCTCTCTCTCTCTCTCTCACTCTGTTACTCTCATTTTCTCACTCTCTCTTTACTTCTTCCACCTACTCACTCGTTCAATCACTCATTCATTCACCAACTCTCACACTCACACACACTCTCTCCCCCTCTCCCTCACACACACTCTCTTTCCTTCTCTAACTCACTCAAACATACACACACACACACACACACACACACTCTTTCTTTTCTTTTTCTCCCTCACACACTCCCTCATTCACTATCACTCTCTCTCTCTTTCTCTCTCTCTCTCTCTCTCTCTCTCTCTCTCTCTCTTTTCTTTTTCTCTCTCGCATACCCCCTCATTCACTATCACTTACTCTCCCTCCCTTTGTCCTCTCTCTCTTTTTCTCTCATTCTCTCACTCTCTCTTTACCCTCTCACCAACTTACTTACTCTCTCAGCCATTCACCCACTCCCTCTCACACTCACACACACAGACACACTCTCTCTCTTTCTCTTTATTTTTCCTTTCCCTCCTAATAATATTTCGTCTGTTTCCTTTAAAATTCTTACTTCTTGGATTGTTTTCCTATTCGGATTACTGAAATGTTCTGGGTACCGAATTAGGAGAGAGTACTGTGTGGTCGATTCTTTTTGACGCACGGACTGTAAAAATTACTTATATACAATTTTGCAAAAAGATTTCTACGTTTGTCTGAATTAACTGTACTTTCATCCCGGGCAGATGTTTGTTTGATAATCACGGTCCGCTAATTCTCCTTTGAGACTTAAAACAGTAAACATTTCGAAATTATTGTCTTGTTTGGGTTATTTTTAATGTTGTTGGTGTTTTTACAACACATTCTTCTTACATAATGCAGATTAATCAAAAGCCGTTGTTTTTAACACGTCTCAAGTATTTCACCTTGTAATTCAACAATTGCGTTTAGATGTAAATTTTGCATAGAAAAAAAGCACTGTTACTGTTTTTAATTTTTTTATGACGTCAACTTTCAGTTCCTGTACAACTCGTTCATTTCGATAATTTGTCGCTTTGAACAAATCCTTTGGACAGTAGTTCTTCGCCGTGGTCCGCTTATTCTCCTTCTCGCTCGTGACCACCAGTAAACACGGCGAAATGTATTTGTGGGATCGATTGGAATACCAGTAAATAAATAACGTATCATAAGACCATTCGTCCAATATTTCAACTCGTCGTAAGTACTCTTGACAATATTTTTGATAGTTTTAATTTCCAAAATCCAGTTAAGCAACTGCGTGTATGTATGAATTTTTTAAAAATATATATTATTGTTTTTTACATTTATCCATTCTCTTGTAGTAAGTAATTGGTAAGTTATTTTCCTATGATTTTTAGTGGCGTATAAGTACTGATTCAATTTTTTTAAACTTTTTTGACACCGTTGACAAAAATTGGCCTGCTAATTGAACAATTGCCAACAATTTTTAGATGATGTATTCATTGCTTTGTCGCTTGAAACTTTTTCAACCGAGAATTTCAAAGTTATTTTCTTGGAATATATTCGTACTATTTCTTTGTCTCACACAGGACAATTAAATCGAAATTGTTTTTATTTTATTTTTTTGTCACAATTGGCAGAAATTGGTCTGCTAATTGAACAATTCCTCATTCCTGTCTATATTTGGTCGTTTGTCAGATGTATTCGTGGCTTTGTCACTTGAAGCTCTTTGGCCATTTGTCATATGTATTCATCGCTTGGTTGCTTGAAACTTTTTCATCCAAGTAATTCGAAGTTATTTTCTTAGGGGCTTGCGTTACTCTTTACTCACTTGTAATCCTGCTTGCAAGCCCCTTGATACCATAAGTGAAGAATTTCAAAGTTATTTTCCTGTGCTGAATATTGGTACGATTTCTCTTTCTCACAGAGCACAGCTGCTTTTACTTTTTTAACACCTGCTGGCTTGCTGCTTGGCCTGCTAATTTAATAATTGATTGTTCCTGTCTCTATTCGGTCATTTGTCAGATGTAATCATTGCTTGGTTGCTTGAAACTTTTTCATCCAAGTAATTCGAAGTTATTTTCTTAGGGTTTGTGTTACTTTTTACTCACTTGTACTCCTGTTTGCAAGACCCTTGATACCATCAGTGAAGAAATTCAAAGTTATTTTCCTGGTCTGAATATTGGTACGATTTCTCTTTCTCAGGAGCACAGCTGCTTTTACTTTTTTAACACCTGCTGGCTTCCTGCATGGCCTGCTAATTTAATAATTGATTGTTCCTGTCTCTATTCGTTCATTTGTCAGATGTAATCATTGCTTGGCTCCTTGAAACTTTTTCATACAAGAATTTGATATTAACCAGACTTTTTTTGACATTCGGTTACAGCGCAAATGATCAAACCCCTTATAACGTCGTTTAAATAAGTCGGCCGTTATTGAACAAAAATTTGATGGTCCATCATGGTCCGCCTTCTGAATCTACCATTTTACACCGGTAGATGTATTATTTGTCTTAAGTACAGTATCGTATTTAACAATTTTTTTTCTCTCTTGTAATACGATCCGCATGCCCTTTGAAACTATCAGTGAAAAATTTCAATTTTTTTTTTGAGGGTACATTCGTTTGATTTCTAATTCTCACAGGACATTTAAATCGCAAATGTTTTTACTTTTTGACACAGTTGGCAGAAATTGGACCTGCTAATTAAACTATTTTTCATTCCTGTATATATTTGATCGTTTGTCAGATGTATTCATCGCTTTGTTGCTTGAAACTCATTCGTCCAAGAAATTCGAACTTATTTTCTTGTAGTTTGTGTAAATCTTTACTCACTTGTAATCTTGTTTGAAAGTTTGTTGATACCAACAGTATTTTCCTGGATTGAATTCTCCTGTACGATTTCTCTTTCTCACAGAGCACAGCTGCTGTTACTTTTTTTACACAGTTGGTAGAAATTGGCCTATTCGTACTTGTGACTGTACCATTTTACATATATCTCTTAAATCTTATATATTTATATCATTTGTCATATATATCGTCTTATATCATTTCTCAGATCGATTCATTGCTTTGACGCTTGAGACTCTTTCATCCAAGAAATTCAAAGATATTTTCTTGGGGTTCGTGTAACAATTTGCACACTTTTAATCCTGTTTGCAAGTCTCTTGATACCATCAGTGAAGAATTTCAAAGTTATTTTCCTGTGCTGAATATTGGTACGATTTCTCTTTCTCACACAGAGCATAGCTGCTTTTACTTTTTTAAGACTGTTGGTAGAAATTGGCTTGTTAATAGAACAATTGATTGTTCCTTTCTCTATTTGATCATTTGTCAGATGTATTCATTGCTTTGTTGAAACTTTTTCATCCAATAATTTGGCATTAATGAGCC
Source organism: Cimex lectularius (assembly GCF_000648675.2). Taxonomy (NCBI): domain Eukaryota; kingdom Metazoa; phylum Arthropoda; class Insecta; order Hemiptera; family Cimicidae; genus Cimex; species Cimex lectularius. Next base: position 339,844 of record NW_019392807.1, read on the forward strand.
CATTTTTTGCCATTCAGTTACAGTAGAAATGATTAAAGCCTTTATATTATCGTTTTGATTAAATAGGTCGTTATTGAAAAAAATTTGATGGTCCATTATCATCATGGTCCGCCTATTCTTACTTGTGAATGTACCATTTTACACTGGTATATGTATTATTTGTCTTATGTACTGTTTGTTATATATTTAACAATTTGGTGGGTTTTTTTGTTCTCTTGTAATACAATCCGGAAGCCCTTTGAAACTATCAGTGAAAAATCTCAAACTTACGTTTTACTTTTTTTGAGCGTACATTTGTCTGATCTCTTCTATTTGTCCCACAGGACACTTAAATCGAAAATACGTTTACTTTTTAAACACAGTTGGCAGAAATTGGCTTGCAAATTGAACAATTGCTCGTTCCTGTCTATATTTGATCGTTTGTCAGATGTATTCGTGGCTTTGTCACTTGAAGCTCTTTTATTGAAGAATTGCATAGTTATTTTAATTTTTGTTTGACACAGTTGGCAGAAATCGGGCCTGCAAATGAATAATTGCTCATTTCCGTCTATATCTGATCGTTTGTCAGATGTATTTACTGCTTTGTCGCTTGAAACTTCTCATCAAACAATTTCACAGTTATTTTCTTGGGATTTATATTCATACGATTTGTATATCTACGGCAGGAATGTTAAATCGATTTTTTTACTGTTTTGACGCCATTAACAACATTCCTTTTTAAAAAGATAGTTCTATTCACAGTAAGTTGTTTTGCAATGATTCGGATTTCAAGCCCTTAGATCATCATCAGGTTGAAAGATTTCTACAACCACGTCTCTCGACATGAATTGCAAAAGTACTTTTGCACTTATACTTTTACATACTTGTACTACTTATACTTATGCAACTTATACTACTACTACTTATACTTTTGCAATTCATGTCGAGAGACGTGGTTGTAGAAATCCTTCAACCTGATGATGATCCAAGGGCTTGAAATCCGGTCGTTGCAAAACAACTTAATGTGAGAAGGAACTATCTTTTTAAAATGGATTGAACACCGCACTCACTCCATCATTCATCATTTCTATTAACAACATTTGGCTTGCTAGTTGAATAATTGCTTATTTGTGACCATATTTGGTTATTTGCCAGGTGTATTGATTGCTTTGACGCTTGAACTCTTTCATCCAAGAATTTCGTTGTTATTTTATTGGGATTAATATTTGTACGATCTCTATTTCTCACACAGCAGTTGCTTTTGCTTTTTTAACACAGTTGGCAGAAATTGGCCTGCAAATTGAACAATTGCCCATTCCTGTCTATATTTGATAATTTGTAGATGCATTCATGGCTTTGCCACTTGATGCTCTTTCACAGAAGAATTGCAGTTATTTTCTTGGGGTGAATATTTGTACGATTTTCTGTTTTGTTATTTGTCACCCAGGGCCGTTAAATCGAAATTGTTTTTACTTTTTTGTCACAGTCGGCAAAAAACGCTAATTGACTTATTCCTGTCTCATATTTGATATTCGTTTGTCAGATGTAATAATCGCATTGTTGCTTGAAACTCTTTCATCCAAGAAATTCGATGTTATTTTCTTAGAGTTTGTATTCGTACAATTTCTATTTCTCACACAGCGCAGTTAAATCGATTTTGTTTTACTTTTTTGTAAACTGTTGGCTTGCCAATTGAACATTTGTTTATTCGAGACAATATTTGATCACTTGTCGGATGTATTCATTATTTTGACGCTTGAGACTATCAGTAAAAAATTACTAACTTATTTTCTTGGAGTGAATATTTGTTCGATTTCTATTTACTCACAGTGCAGTTACGTTTTATGGACCAAAATTGTCCTGCTAATTGACGATTTATGTTTGTTTGATTTTTATTTCAAACTCACCTTTTACTTTTTTGATATTCATGCCTATATCTGTTCATTTGTAAAATGTATTCATTGCTCTGTCACTTGAAATTCTTTCATCGAAAAGTTCAAACTTATTTTCCTGGGGTTTGTATTTGTACGATTTCTATTACTCACACAGGACAGTTATATCGTAATATTTCTTATTTTTTGAAACCCATTTACAAAAACTGGTCTACGAATGTACAGTTGCTTGTAAATTGCATCGCTGCTTTCAAATTTTGCATTAACCAGCCCATTCTTTGTCAGGTTTCTTTTTTGGCCTAACTGCTTATTACTTTTGTACCATCTATTTGTCCTTTTGAATAGATCAGTCATTATTTGACTCAATTAATCACATTTTGTTATCATCTTATCACCCATGCCCTCTTCTAATTCTACCAGTAAACACGGTGAAATTATGTTTTTGTACTTTGATAATTTAATAAATGTGTTCGTGTTTATATGAATTTTCTCGATTTGTAATCTGATCCGTCTAACCTCGTTTGAACCCATTTTTATAATGTTTATCTTACATAACATAAATTAATTAAAACTCTTCTTTGACATGTGTGAAGTACGTGGCGTTTTTTGATAAAGAAAATCATTATATTCGATTATTCGAGTTTTTCCTCATTTGTAAATTATTAAGATTTGCGTATGGATTATGCAAAACTTCGTCTGATTTTTTGACATGCTGCTCTTTTAATTTTTAGCACTCTGGATGAGTTAACTCGTGTGAAATATCCTCTTTAGAAATAGAAATAATTTAAATCTTGGTGTCGCAAATGGACTCACACAGGCAAATTGAATGAATAACAACAATATTTTCTGTGATTCTTTCTTTTAATTGCTCATACTACGGATTACCTCATTTATTAATATCTATTAATATCTCTCTCTGCAGCGTTAACTTAGGAATAAACCAATATAAGTACGTTTTAAAATAAAATTACCATAGCCTGTATCAGATTTATCTAATACAGTCTAAAATTCATTTCTGATCATTTTCATTCTGATCAAAACCGTACTATGCAACTCACCTCGAACAATCCATGAACATACTAACAATTCACACTCATCGTTTTTTTTACACAATTTAGAACACAGTAAGGAATAAAAATAAAACGAGCTGACGATCACAATGACTAATTGGAACAAACAAAAACCACCCAGATGTTTCAAAGATGTAGAAAAAGACAACACCGACACCCTCCTTAAAAAAATCTTAAGATGGCAAGAAGCCTGTCACAACACGCCAAAATAGCGAGGACAGGCAGACCAAAATGATCGGAAGACACCAAATTACTGGTGATTGTTGTTTTCTACTGTAGACGACAAACCTTTTTCTTTTTTCCTTTACTGATTTATTTAAGCTCAAATCTGCACATTCCATCTTTTGTGTATTTTTAATCAATTACCGGCAGACCTCGAGAATCATTGCCCTGGTTGTTGGCAGACCTCGGTCTTAATGGTTCAGCTGCCGAGGTTTAGCTCCCTGGGCTAGGCCCTCATTTCGTATAAGTCCCTATATCCAAACCCATTAAAACTTCACTCCCCTTAAATACATTATTTCGTATTTATATATCATTTTCTCAGATAGGGTGGTGGAGTACTTGATATTCCTCCATCACACATATCAATCTAATTGAAGGTCGATACTCAATATTCCGCCATCGGCTCTCTCCATTCACGCTAATAAATACATTCAGTCTCAGTGTACTAAGTACTATATACAGTAAAACAGTCCTGTTTCATCTATTTCATCTAAACTTGTATGCAGAGGACCCAAACATGTACACGCTGCCGTGCACAAGCATAATTCTCATATCGGGTTGCATTCCTACACGCTCTATATATGAATCCAAAGAATCTTCAATTAACTTCTAATTTGTATTCTTACTTACAATATTTACATACCATTTACGTACCCTTTACACGTACCATCTGTACTAGTCTAATTGAGGGACTAAGGGGTGCTCAATATTCTGCCATCGACCTCTCACACACTACACTTTAACAGATGATAAATACATTTCAGTCCCAACACACACTAGAAGATACAAAACTACCCGTACTATATACAATAAGACAACCATGTTTCCTCCAAGAATCTTAAGAGGGGATACAAATATGTACACGCTGCAAGCATAATTTTCATATCGGGTGGAATTCCTACGCGCTCTCTATATGGAGCCAAGAAATCGCGCTCTTCATGGTGCACATCGAGCAACCTTTCTCTGCATGCCGAACACATACGTAAGCCTTGGCCTAAAAGTAAGTGTCCGTATGTCGACCCTCACCCTTCTGCTACGAGTCAGAGACCTCCGAGGGCCAGCTTTCGCCAGTGCTCTTGATACGTGGGAGCTTCTCTCCATCCGACCCGTCGACGCTGCCACTTTCTTTTATGCATGTTTGCAGATTTTATTATGCGATGCTTAAGATGGGAGGTTCGGACGTAGGCCTTAGCCGTCGAACGAAACCTTAAGTTTTCTAAAATCCTGTCGTGAAATTTGCAGCTTTGAGGATCTTCGAGAAGTCAACTAGACGTTTTCCGACCAAAACTGCATACAATCTCACAAAATTTGCTGAATTTAGTTCCGATCAACGAAAAATGGATCAGTCATAAATCAATATACTGGGTGTCCCAGGTCCTTCTGACGAAACTCAGGGAATCGATTCTACTCTTAGTTTGGAGCAGCAAATGCTCAGGAGAAAATTTTCGGAAAGTTCTCTATTTTGAACATATTCGTCAATGTAGGTTTTGTTCAACTTTTCACTACCTTACCACATAAAAACACTTACAACTTCCAAAATGTTGAGACTACAACAAATCCAATTACACCATTTGAAAGAACGCTAAATTTGCTGTAAGATACTTCTTTGCAATAATCTGAATAACGTAAAATGTTAGCCAATATCAGTTGGAACATGTCAAAATTACAAAATTTTAAATTTTGGTCATGATTGCACGTTCTACTGAGGTTACAAAAAAATACCTACAACTTGTCAAATTTTACATAAACTTCTTCATCTAATATGCTTTACGTTGATATATCCAGGTTTTTAAATAATGTTCTAGAGAGTTGAAAAATAACAATTGAATGTTCGAAAACGTGAGCTAAGGTAAATTTGAAGGGGGGGGGGGTAGAAATAAATCAATTAGAACTCGCTTTGTAAAATAAAAACGACACATCTGTAATCTCACAAAAACCACCAGAAAGCTTCATTCAATAAAATGCAATGGTTCTTCTTGTAGCAAGCACCTAACAACAAAGGAGGAACTTTTCAGAGAAAATGCTCGAAGTGTTTTCCCTCTTCTCGAACGCACAACTGACTTTCTGAATTTCTACCCCCCTTCAAATTTACCTTAGCTCACGTTTTCGAACATTCAATTGTTATTTTTCAACTCTCTAGAACATTATTTAAAAACCTTAAAACATTAAAAAGTTTCGAATTAGTTTATTTAGATCTTGTGTAAGAAAAATTTAAACAATGTAGTAGAATATGGTTGCCCCTCTGCCTGCTTGTGCCATTTACTTACATAAAGCATGTGAATTGGAGCGGAAAAATGCTTATTGTTGGATAAAGTTGCTCATAAATTGCCTTTTGTCCAAGTGAGCCAAGATAGACGGAACGTACATTTTTAATTTCTAATTTCCCTCCTTTAAAATTGTATAACATTTTCTTATTGAATAATTTCTTATTCACTATATTGATACCTGTTCTTAGTTGTTCTATTTTCTATATCTGGCTGTTTTTCAAAAAGTTTCAACCTGGGACACTGTTGTAATGAAAAAAAAAAAAAAAATTAAGAGGAAAGCATTAGAGGGGCAAAGAACGTGAAATTTTGGCACTTGTGTTATCAATTTGTGATTCATTCGAGGAAATTATGTCAGAAGATAATCTTTCCAACAAATGAAAATCCAGTATGGAGAAAAAGACTAGTCGTCTGGTCGTTTTTTAAATCGAGAAAATGTTCAATATGAATGAAAGAACCGTGTGAAAAGCAGAACAACCCTATTGGAAACGATAAACAGCACAATAAACAAGGTGGTCCCGTGCTTGATGGAGCTTACTTTTACAGTTCGGCACCGCCAGTCTTTCAGTTGATTGGATTTAAAGGTTCTTTACAATTGAAACTTTTCCTAATTACATAATTTTAATTTACATTATGAACAAGCGCGTGGGAAACTTAAGGAAAGTCCCTGGTTCGTGGAAAATTCTCAAAAAACTTTCTTTCACAAGCATATATAATAATAATACATATATGTTTAGCAGTCAAAATTAACAGTATTAATTGTGTGTGGTGATTAGTGACCGTTAGTTTATGATTATTCGGAAATCGTGAGATGCGGTCTGGTGTGACGTAGATTTCAGAAAAAACATTTTCTTTGTCATGCCAACGTTTCGATCTTTATTGAGATCATCTTCAGGGCCTGGGATTTACAAACATTGTTTAAATTTAACAAATACATGTAAGATGTGGAAAAAAAGTGAATTTATACAATGCAAACAAATATTTTTTATATTCAATCAAAGTATTTCTACTCACTCAAAGTGTTTGTTTTCTGCGTATATGTGCCACTCTTGCGTGTCGTGTTGAGAGGGCCAGTGAGATATTGCTGTTTTATGTTCATATATGTGGGATTTTTGAAGGATACTTAAAGACATAATTATGACATATCTATTAAACACAGTTATACCAACTTCCTTTCACATTACCCTTCCTCACTAAATACGTAGATGATATATTGACAGCAGTTCCCACAGATCAAATTCAAACTACATTAGATATATTTTAGCTATAGATACAATAGCTTTCACCCACGCCTACAATTTACACATGAAATCGAAAACAACAAAACAATACCATTTTTGACCAAACCCCATCATCTACAATACCATTTTTAGATACACTTGTAATAAAACAACCAGATGGCACATTAATCACAGATTGGAATCACACAGATCGCTACCTCAACTTTACATCTCACCATCCTCTTCATACAATAATAAACACGGCCAAAGGGTTACTTCACAGAATTATTACCCTATCATGAATCATTTCACCAAAAGAACATAAAGGTATACAAACAGATCGTCCATAACAATCACTACCCTAAACACACAATCAACAACTACAACTCAACATTAACACCATCCACTATTACTAATAATACTACATCAAATCTATCAAATACAGATAAACCAACATATATTTCTATGCCATTCATTCACGGCCTATCACAGAAATTAAACACATTTCTCTTGTCCGATAACTTCAAAATAGCTTTCAAAAATTATAAAACAATTCAAACACTCTTTTCCAAAATTAAAGATCCCACACCAATAACAAATAAATCTGACGTAATCTACAAGATCAACTGTTTAAACTGTCCGGCAACTTACATCCCAATATCTGGACAAGAGAGTAAAGCAACATATCCATGATTGCAAAAAACCCAAGCAAAATCCTACAGCACTCGCTACCCACCATTTTGAACACCAACACAATTTCGACTTCAAAAATCCCAAAATATTACATACAGAACAAAACAAACATAAACGTAATTTCTTAGAAATGGTTTATATCAACAGAGATAAACACAGCATCAATTACAGAACAGATACATGTAAACTCAGTCGCAGCTAGGCCAATATCATTAATCAAATTCAATACAGATAACATACCTATATCATCACATTACATTCCACACATCAAATATTTTTCACATAGTCTAATTTCCCAACAATTTAGCTTTCCTTTTCCTATTTATCCCCTTTCTATATAATCCTGAAAGGATAATCTGACCGAACCATTACCAACACATTTTTTCCCTTCGTCGGCTCTTTTCACCTCAAAGAAGCCGACGCCTTATACAAAAATGTCTTTTCTATACCGACATCCTTCCCCACCCCTTCAAAATCCAACGTATATAAACACAAAATAGCAAAATCTCACTGGCACTCTCGACACGACACACAAGAATGGCACAATTACACAGAAGACAAACACATTGAGTGAGTAGAAAAAAATACACTTTGATTGAATGTATTAAAAATATATTTTGCATTGTATAAATTCACTTTAACACATCCAAAATGTAATTGTTATATGTAAACAATGTTTGTAAATCCCAGGCCCTGAAGATGATCTCAATAAAGATCGAACGTTGGCACGATAAAGAAAATGTTTTTCCTGAAATCTACGTCACACCAGACCGCATCTCACGATTTCCGAATAATCGAATTAATTATTTTTACTTTTTATTTAAGGTCTCGGTTGAGATGAAAAAGTCACTCACTGCACGAGCGTGATTCGAACCCCATGACCTTCGGCTAATTGAAATAATAATAATAATAATACTTAAATTCACTAATTTCGTGGTCCGCTTGACCAATTAATTAAGGTTTTTAGTTGAGATAAAAAAGTCAATGGCACGAGCGGGATTCGAACCCACGATCTTCGGCTTGATACGCCGCTGCTCTACCACTTGAGCTATCGTGACCTCGATCCACTCGGACACCAACCTCCCATCTCAACCTCCATTCTCTCAAAATTCTTCCCTGAGAAAATCCGAAAACACGTTTATGTAGATTCGAAGAAAGGGAGAATCTCCAGCCACATTGATATTCTCGGAATATCATCTTCCAGCATAAATACATTTACAACAATTATCGACGTATTCATACGTTGTGACATAACTCTTTCAAAAATATTAATTGAATGTTTGTGTACTGTTTAGATAAAAAAGAATTGATGCTTCAGGCAAATTAAAATATTTGAAAAAAATTATATGAACCTCAGATGAAGCACTAAATACATACCATCAAAGACAAAAAAAAAGATAAATATTTTATTTATTTCAAACTATATGTATATATTTTTATCGTTATATTAATTACAACATACTTATTCTAATGTAAACCAAATTAACGAGATCAGAATTACACAAGTTTTAATAAAAAAATTATTTAAATATGATGGTTTGAAAGAAAATTCACCAAAACTCCGGAAAATCATTTATTGATAGAATAAATTGTTAGTTTTTAATTATTTTTTTAAATTATTTTTTAAATAAAAGATAAAGTCTGCACACACAGTACGGAGTTGAGTCATTTTGAGTCATCATTTCTTGCAGTCCACTGCCCATTCTAGCTTTTGTATTTTACTGGCAGGCCTCAAGAATCATCCACTTCTCTCTCGGGAGTTGGCAGTCTGAGGTCAGACCTTGATAGCAGCCAGCCACTGACACTGGGCTCTGGGTGCTATCAACCAGCAGCTAGGTCATTTCAGCACCGAATACAATCAGTTCCTCATTAATTTACACTCTCACTCACTCCTAAATACATTCTTTCCTATTTACATTCCATTCACTCAGGGTAGTGGAGTGTTATTCCGCCAACGACCTACTCACATTCATGACAATAAATTAATTCACTCTCAACGCAAGCTAGGTATACACAACTTTTATTATTACAGTAGAACAACCCGTTTTCTCCAAGAATCGGAACAGGGGACCCAATCACTGCTGTGCTTAAACAATTCTCAAATTGGGTGGCATTCCTGCGCGCTCTCTGTATAGAACTAAGGTGTACAATCCTTCTGTTAGGTGGGACACATTGAGCAACCTTTCTCTTTTCACTCTCTCACTTTTGGCCGAAAATTACATGTCTGTCAGTCTCGCATGGCCTATCCTTAATCAGGTGAGAATGTCTCTTCTTCTACAAGTCAGGTCCTCCAGGGGCCACCTATCGACAGTGCTCTTCATATCGAAAGCTCTGCTAATCCGACACACAAATGCTGTCATTTTCTTAAATTATTAGTTAAATTTTAATCTATCACTAAATGATTTTCTGATGTTTTGGTGAATTTTATTTCAGATATTTCAGACCATCATAATTAAATAATTTTTATTAAAACTATTTTTTTTTTTTTTTTTTTTTTTTTTGCGTTATGAACTATGCATATTAGCCATGTGACAATTCATATATGTGTGTTCAAATTTGGGGGGGTTATTGTGAAAAAAGGGCCAGAGGCAACGGTGGGAATCGAACCCACGACCGCGGCGTGAGAGTCTCTCATGCTAACCACTCGGCTACCGCAGTCCCCCCCTATTAAAACTAATGAATTTTCGATTTTGTTTAATTTAGTTTACATTAAAGTAAGTATGTTGTAATTAATATAACGATAAAAATGCATACATACATTTTGAAATAAACAACACAATCCGAGTGTCCAGTTTTTTTGACTTTGAGTATATTACAAAATTAAAATGTATTAGTCCTGATTTGTCCAAAGCTCATAAAATACTGATAGTACTTAACGAGGCTTAATTGAACAGTCTTGGAAAAAAAAAAAGTTGATGGAGAACCTTATTTCTTCTAATCTGTATGAGCAAGGACCAACATTTTGTTGATTGGCGTTACCCAGTGTTGTTTTTTCCATTTTACACCTATTCTTTTAAACTGAAATTTATTGTATGAGCAGGGGGCTTCCATAGTGTTTTGTCGGTTTAAATGTCTGCAGGTTTTATTAATAATTGCCAGAAATCACAGTGTTTTGTTTGCAGTTATTATGGATCTGATTTTGGTGTGAATTTTTGGGGTTTTAAGTTCATATTTTTGTTGTATGTTTTGTTTGGGTTGATAACGAGGGATAGTTGTTGATTCTGTTTTCAAAATATGGTTGTAGGATCTCCATAGTTCCAAGCTATTGTATTGGATCCAATTTTCTACTCCATTTATCCAGTCCCACCGTCAAAAACTTTGTGATTGTCCTTGATCAAACCTGGAAGCGCCATTTATCTCAGATTTCCTGATGGTGCTTCTCCACTTTCCATCAATTTTGTCATACCAACCACCTTCTCCCCTTTAGTACTATTAGTACTCTTATTCTCTCCCACTTTGATAACGGATGTGTACTGGGAAACTTGAAGAGTACCTTAAACTTCTAATGTCTTGTACCCTTCATCTTTGGCTCTCTGAGGATGTCCCAAGTGTCTGATCTGTACCAACTTGAACTGATTGTACCCTTCCTACCTCTTTTCTCTATAAGGTGATATCTTCCCCCTTCCCTACATATATGATCTTGCTTTCAGATCCTGAGTACACTCAAGTCAAACTTGCTCCCGCCCTTGTGGCGTGTGTAACCATAAACACAACTACTGCGTTCAGTCGTTCGCCTTTCATGCCTCCAACTTATTGAATTACCTTTCTCATTCTCTCCACTGAGCCCCGTCTCTAACCTCTTGTCCGTACAACTTGACACTGAAGATTTATAATTACTTTAATTTCCATAATAGAGTATGTGTACTTTATGTGTACACATTTTTGTAAATGGGCATCTTTGTATAGCCTTGTCCAACTTGAATCTTAGTAAATGTGTTGTATTCATAATTAATTATTCAACGTGATTTTAAGCCTCAGAATAAAATTTATTTTTCAGTTCCATCTTTATTGCTTTTTAGGCAGTCAAATTCTACATTTCTTGTGTAAGGTTTTATCCTCACTTTGGGCCCAATATTTCACAAGAGGTTTCACATATATTTCAAAATCTGTATTTTACTATCATTTCTAATGCATATCTCTTTACATCCAGAATTACAATTTTTAGTTTAAAATTGATTTACATATTATGACCTGCTGTTCTTAAGCCATCTCGCTTGTAATATTTTGGCTCCCTTGAAAATCAGCTGCATTGAACATGTTAATGAGGGAAGTCGTTTTAAAAAGAAGTTAATTGTGAAAAGGTTGCATGGTCAGCATTGTCTTGTTTGAAAATGACATATTTGAATTTGTATAGTCCGTAAATTATTTGTTGGGAGATTTCTTGTTGAGGTATTTGAGTTGAGATTTGTTGAGGTGATGAACCTGCAGTCATTTTCTACTATCCTGGTCTGATAGACCAAACCAGCAAGGTTGGGCAGACTTGGATGATCTGAAATGAGCAAAACTATAAATTACTTGTTATTGAAATGGTTTAATTTTTGTTGATTGTAGAGGTATTTCAAACAAATCAAAACTTTTCATGTACAAGATGATGCTAAGTAGAACTTGTAGGATATTTGAGTTGCCCATGATTATCTTTGTACACAAATTTCTTTCTGAATATTTACTTACTGGTTTTTCTAGTAAAATAATGTTAAAGCATTTTTATTTGGAATGATCACTGTTTAAATTTACTTTACCAGTTCAGTAGTTTTTTTTTAGCAAACAAAATAATGAACAACTTTATAAACACTTTTTAAGTCTGACTAGACTGAATTATTTTATAATGATTTTGGCAAGTCTGTTATTCTTTTAAACAATTTAAATTCCTGCTATCTTTAAAAAAAAATTAATTTGAAACTTCATCATTTTTTTTGTCATTTTCCTAACAACTTAAACTAAGCATATGTTTTAAAATGTCTTAACATCTCTTGTACTTAACCATCTCTAGAATGTCTTAAGTAAGTAAGTGAATCATTTGTTTGATTTTCTTTTTAATCATCAGTTTTGGTAGTATTAAAAGTTTAATGGTTTTAAAGGGCATGGTAAGATATGTTTTGTTTACATTTAAAAAAAAATATTACTAATATATATAATAATAAGTCCTGACATTCTAAGCAGGTATATTACTCATTTACAATACTCAAGGGATATCTTTTGAGAAGAATTAGTTATAAAAACTATCATTTTATCCTTTTAATGACATTCAAAATGCCATTTTTTGTTTTGTAAATTCAGAAATTTCTCATTCTGTTAGGTTTGCTAGGCAACAACTTCATGTTTTAAAAGTTAGTGTGAGTGTACAAACATTTTTAATTTTTTCTTGGTGAATTCCCAGTTAGTAATATAAATAATTAAAGATTATGAGATTAATGAATTTATGATTATTGAAGGTGTATGAATAAAATATGTAGCATTAATAAATTAACCTTGTAATAATAACTGATTTAATAGTTATTTTCAACTTAGTACCTTTTTTTATGAGGTGCTACCATTTCTGATTGTTGATCTTCTCTTATAATATTTTATATAATTAATTTTTTAATAGTAAATAGATTAATAATTTTTAATAGTTCAAGTTGTCACTTTTTCATTAATGTGTGGTGATTAGTGACCGTTAATAGATATTTATTTAGAAATCATGAGATGCGGTCTGATGTGATGTAGGTTTCAGAAAAACATTTTCTTTATCGTACCAACGTTTCGATCTTTATTGAGAGTGAGTATTCGACACGACACGCAAGAATGGCACAATTACACAGAAGACAAACACTTTGAGCCCTGAAGATGATCTCAATAAAGATCGAAACGTTGGCACGATAAAGAAAATGTTTTTCTGAAACCTACATCACACCAGACCGCATCTTACGATTTCTAAATAAATTTTTCATTAATAACACAATTATGTGGTGTTTGGGTAAAGGGGTATAAGTAATTTTTTTAAATGGATTATGCTATTTTTAATGTTCTTTATGCATGGAAAAGGGTTACAGGTCAAACAGCCATGGTTAAAACATATTTTGAAAATTTGAACAATCAGTTGATTTAGATTTTTAGATTTTTCAATTCATTTTTGATAATTCAATCTTGTCCATCCTGTGTTTTGAACCAATGTTTATTTAATCATTATTGTTTATACATACTGAAAAGGGATTAGTTGAGGTGTTTTTATTTGTTAGTTTCGTTCAAGATATCCTATCACAAGATATTTTGCAAATATAAAATTATGCAAAAATAGTGCATTTTTGTCATTTTTTGGTTTTTAATTACTGCAAACCTTTGCTCAGACTGCTAGGAGAATTTGTGATGTGAATGATAATGAATCTTTATGAGAAAGTACCATCATAAGTGGTTTCCTTGGTTCAGAAGCAAAAATTTTAATTTGGAAGATGCAAAGCCCTGTGATATGAATGATAATGAATCTTTACGAAAAAGTACCATCGTTAGTGGTAGCCATGGTTCAGAAGCAGAAATTTTGATTTGGAAGATGCAAAGCCCATCAACTATTGATGATGACCATCAAGCTTTTGTCACAAATAACTCATACTATATGTCAATACTCAATGTCAAGATACATCACAGAGACACGTTACTTATCTTGTACAAGCCTTTCAACACATCCGAGTGCAACTTGATATTCCTTCCCTCGTAAAATATAATTTTTAAAACAACATTTTTAAAAATGATAACTGGGGATGAAAAGTTAGCCCTTTCATTATTTAGAGAGGAAGATTCTGGTAAAAATGACCCACCATGAACAACTCCTAAAACTGGATTATATCCCAAGAGAATTATGTGCATTTGGTGGGATTGAAAGGGATTTACTATGGGTTCTTCCAACTGAACCGTTACTTTTGGTATATACTGCACACAATTTGGAGTGATTAAAGTCAGCCATTGGCCAAAAACTGCCAACATTGGCTAATCGCAAGGTGATTGTTTTTCACTAGAATTAAGCTCGTCATCATGTGTCTTTGTAGACCCTCCAGAAATCGTTGGATCTTGACTGGAATGTTCTACTCCACCATATTAACTCGACATTGCTCCTTCAAACTTTTGTTTTTTCACAGCATTGCAAACCTGGATGATGATGAAAGGAGACTAGGAAGTGTGGTTTATTGTTCCCAAGCACTTCAGTCTTCTGGCTTATTGTATTTTCCTAGTAACTTAGTTCAGTCAAGTCGACTTGATCCTTCTCTTAAGATACATTAGCTCATTGACTGTCATTGGCTACAATTCCTTTCCCTGGGTTTTCTTTGTATCGAATATTGAAAAACTTTACTTAACTTGAGCACTGCAGAAAACACATCGAGATGTTCATCGTTCAAAAACTTGAGAAGTTCTGCGAGGACAGAATTACCAAATTGAATGGAAGATGGCAACAGATAGTTGAACAAAATTGTTCACATTTGCCTGAAATTTTCATTGAATTTACCATCAAAAAACGCTATGCGCTTATTTCAAGACCCAATATTTTCAAGACAGTACTTATACATATCTGTGTCACTGTATGAAGTAATTTATGCATGATCAGTTCACAAGTTTTGTTCAATTTAAATTCAGTTTTAAATCAGTTTTGTGTCAGTGACATGGGGCAACTCAGTACTTGAATGATCTCAAACTAATTATCGCTGAGTTCGATTGCTGATAATTGTTGAAGATAATAATTTTTACTTTTTTTTAAAAAATAAAGTTTTTATATTATATTTTATACCATGCTGTATATAACTAGTTAAAGTTGATTTTTCTTTCTGTTTCAGATGATATATGAAGAATGGGAATATTGACAATGATAATATCCCAATTAGAGAAACAGAGCAAAAAGCTAATCATAATTTGGACATTGTATTTTAGATTGTCTTTTGTTAGTTCTAATAATTTATGTCCAGATGTGTGTGAGTGTATTAGCCAAGATTCCTATTTACATGTAAAATGTTCAGGAGTAAACCTAGATGAAATTGTTCTTCCTTCAGAGACACAAGTCATCAAGTTGTTCAATGTTAGAACGAAAATATTAAGGATCGAACATTTTCCATATGATAATTCTCATTTGTCTTCTCTCACATGGACAAACAGTGATCTAGAAGAAATTAGCGATGAAGGTTTTGCTAATCTAAGTCAACTTAGGCAATTGGATTTGAGCCATAACAAAATATCTTTTATAAATAATGCTTTTCATCCTTTAAAAAATCTCCACGTTTTAAATTTATATGGCAATAAAATCAGTAGTTTATTAGGACAATTTGATGGCAATATAAATTTAGAAGAACTGATTCTTTCAAATAATAGAATAAATAATTTATCTATGGATGTGTTTCAAAACTTGAAGAAATTGAAACGCTTAGATTTGTCAAAAAATGAACTGTCAAATATAGCGGCTTTAGGCAGTTTAGATCCTATGCCTTTAGAATATTTGGATCTTAGTGAAAACTTAATAGCGTATCTTCCTTCAGATTTATTTTATCACTCGAATAAATTACAGAGTTTGAATTTAGCTGAGAATAGCTTAGAAGAACTCCCTGCACTGTGTTTTATGAATTGTAGAGAATTAAAACATCTGCGATTAGATAATAATAAGCTTATCACTCTGAAAAATGACCATATGTACGGTCTAGTTAATTTAACAACGTTTTCTATTAAAGACAATAGCCTAGAAAACATATCCGACGCTGCGTTTATTTATACAAAAAATTTACAAAGTTTAGATGTTTCTGGAAATAATATTACTGTTATTCCCATGTCAATTAAACAATTGCCATACCTCCGAGAATTCGTCATAGAACCGAGTGGCATTGAATATGATTGCGACTGTAGAAATTCATGGTATCTTCAGTGGGTAGAAGAAAGAAAAAATATAATAACCGCTACTTCAATTAATTGTATGAATAGGTGGTACGACTTGGAAACACAATCGAAAAAATGTGTTTATCAAGAATTAAGAAAATTTCAGCTTGTAGTGTTTGAGTTTGGTTTACCCGCCAATCTTGATTGTGATCAGCTTAGCAGTCTTTCAAATATTACATGGCACACACCTACAGGCCTTATTCTCAATCTAGTAAACACAGAAAATACTCTAAAAAATTTGACTACTTATGACGAACCGAAAATCAATGACAGAGTGAGAGTTTTAAGAAATGGATCGCTTCATCTAAAGGAAGTCTTGAGAGAAGATATCGGTCTTTACACCTGTGATTCCGCAGACGGCTACCAAAACAAGAAAACTCATCTCGTACTGCAGCTTGATCCTATTACGTTCTACAGAATTAAAATTTTAAGCATTTCGGCTGGGATACTGTCAGCAGCATCTTTCCTTGTATTAACTGTCATTATTCAGATGATAATAAAATGCTTCAAAAGGTAAGCGCTTATAAAATAGCTATTTCATGTAAAAGATATATAATTTTTGTATGTTACAGATGTGGATGCTGTACATCACCGGCCCCAGAAGATCAACCATCTGGAAAACAAATATTTCAAATTTTGGAAAGTATTGAGCAGTACAAGAGACAGCAACTCGAAAGGCTTAGGGAAAATTATACCCTCCAGGTGAGATAATTATTCATGAAAATAAATCTTTTGAATTCAATCGTTTGTTTTTGTTTAGTTTTTAATCATTTTATTTTTGTAGACTTATTGAATATTTATATTTAAAACCTACTAATAAAATTTTATTTTTAAATTTTTTTCTACAATTCATTAACAAAAAGCAAATTGAATAGAGACTTTAAAAACTAAAGTATCCATATATAAGACAATAGAAAAAGATTTTTAGATAACTATGTAACTATGTTTATCATAAAGTGGTTTTGCGTTAACACTTCAAAAAAAAATTCTTCCCTTATGAAAATTAATGCAGTAAAACTTCAATATAACACTCCCATTTAAAACAGTTTCCTAGATGTTGAACTGGCCACTTACTGGGTCTGTCTCTATTCACGGGATTTTTTATTTGAGTTATTGAAACGCGTTTCGGCATTGTGCCATCTTCAGTGAGGAATTTTTTTTTCCAGTTAGGTTTACTGAAATATTTTGGGTATCTGTGTTTAGATTAGGATGAGAGCAGTGTATGTAAAAATTTAATTGAATTGAGTGTAAAATTAAAATAAAACCAGGAAAGAAACAACACGTGGTCTTGTTAGTAAAAAAGAAAAAAAAAAATGCTCTACATCTAATGTATTTTATAAAAACAATTTTCTCTTTCCCCTACAAAACTTTTCCACAAATTCAATAACTTGTGCGTTAATCGAAGTTTTAAGTCTTGAACTACTGTTCGATGAACAAGATAGTATCAAAAGAGAGGGAAAATAAAGAAAAACAGATGAAACAATCGCCCTTAACAGAGCTGAAAATAATCGGTGTTTCAGACGCATATTTTTGTGTGCAGGATGGAAGTAAAAGATGAAACTTTCCAAAATATCAGCCAATTAGAAAATTTTATTAAAAAAAAAACTTGGTTTGTATTAAATAAAAAAAAAGGAAAGGCCATTGAAAAATGGCAAAAAGGAGGGAAAACTCATAAGGTGGGGTTGAGATAGGAAGTTGATGTCTGAGTGGATCGAGGTCACGATAGCTCAAGTGGTAGAGCAGCGGCGTATCTATTGGGTTGTCCGGAAAATAATGCAGGATTTTGGTATTAAACAAAAAAAAAGAAACTAGTTACTTTAAAGCAATGTTCTTTAATCAAAATAATTTCCCATACTCTCAATACATTTCTCCCAACGTGTTGGTAACTTATTAATTCCGTCTGAGTAGAATTCAGAATTTTTAGAATTGATAAAGTCAATAAATGCATTTTCCAGTTCCGTTTGATTTTTGAATATTATGTGTTGTAAGTAGTGGTCCAGGTGTCTAAAAAAATGGTAGTCAGTAGGCGAGAGGTCCGGAGAGTAGGGTGGGTGAGGCAAAGTTTCATAGCCAAGCTCCAATAATTTTTGTGACGTTACACGTGACACATGTGGTCGAGCGTTGTCATGCAACAAAATGGGCCCTTTCCGATTGACCAAAGAGGGCTTCATTACTGCCAATTTCTGATGCATGGTATTAATTTGGTTACAGTATGATTCAGCATTGATGGTTTCGCCAGGATTTAAGAAGCTGTAGTGTATTAAACCAAATGAAGCCCACCATACCGTAACCATTACCTTTTTTTGATGAGTTGGGGGCTTTGGAAAATGTATTGGAGCTTCTCCTTTGTCGAGCCACTGTCCAGAACGTCTAGTGTTATCGTAGAGAATCCACTTTTCGTCACATGTAACAATTCTGGCCAGAAATGGGTCATTTTTGTTTCGACAAAGAAGTGATGCACAAACATCAAAGCGCTGATTTTTTTGGCGATCGTTTAATGAGTGTGGAACCCAATTTTCGAGTTTTTTCACTTTTCCAATCGCCTTGAGGTGGTCAGCGACGGTCGTTTTACTGACTTTGAGTTGCTCTGCAAGTTCTTGAACAGTTGTTTTGGGGTTTTCTTCCACCACTGATCGCAGAACATCATCATTAAGAGAGGAAGGCCTTCCACGACCTTCTTCATCTTCAAGGCTGAAATCTCCCTCCCGAAATTTTTTAAACCACCTTTGCACAGTGCACTCATTAACACAACCCTCGCCCCAGACTTGGTTAATGTTTCTAGCCGTTTGGGCTCCGCTTCGGCCGAGTTTAAACTCGTAAAAGAAAATCGTACGAAATTCTCGCTTTGACATTATAAGGATGACTGAATTATTTCCAAGTAGCGGAATGCTACAGAGGTAAACAAACAATATCATTTGGAAGAGGATTAATAAGTGTTGACATTCATACAAATGAGTAATCCTGTAAACGTAAACAGAATATTTTATATAGATTTTTTTTAATGAAAACTTAAAATCCTGCATTATTTTCCGGACAACCCGATAGCTGAAGGTCGTGGGTTCGAATCCCGCTCGTGCCATTAACTTTTTTCATCTCAACTAAAAACCTTAATTAATTGTAATGTATTAATTGGTCAAGCGGACCACGAAATTAGTGAAGTTAAATAAAAAATTGAAGTGGCGTGGGATCGTGTGGCTGGTCAGGGAGGGGGGCGGCTGTGCCTCGGATGGCTATACAAGGGCAAAATTGAAGCCCTTGACCTGTAAGGGATTTGGAAGTGGTGGCACAGCGTCTGCATATCCCACTGAAGGTCTTGTTAGTAAAAAAAGAAAAAGAAAAAAAATGCTCTACGTCTTTCGATCACTGGGTGGTTTCCGCCTGTCTTGGGTTTACCATTCAGTGTGTGCCATGTTAAGGCTGAAAATGACTTAAGTGATTGAATGCCTTTATTTATTTAAATTTAAAAAAAATATGATTATGCATATGTCATTTGTATGTACATAAATATTTTTCTTTTAATTGTATGTACGTATGTCTTTATGTTTAAAATATTTTTAAATTTCTATCCATTTTATTTTTTCTCCACTATTGTTTTCAGTCCCTAATAGAGGGTTATAACGAAGTTTTAATGTATTATAAATAAGTATGATGCGAAGTCAAAAATCCCTTTAGGTGTTACTGAAATGAGAACATATGAATGAAATAGTTGAACAGTACTTATTTGTTTGCAGCCTGATCATCCCCAATCAACTGTACTCATTTGAGTACTGAGCATTTCGTCATGCAATCAAGACATACAAGAATCACGGTTTCAACCATAAATTGTTTTACTACTACTAATAGATACTAACATTAATTAACGCTTAGCAATTTTATTTAAAATAAATTAATGTTTATATTTTTAATTATATATATATTTTTTTAAATTGAACATTGCTTTTGTTTCATACCTATTTTGATTAGTAGTAATTTGTTTTAAGGTACATAAAATAAAAGAAAACTGTGCTCAACAAGTTGAATGGATTTGTGACAGTTACCAAAGTCAGGTTAAAAATTTACGAGATTTCAGAGACTATGGTACGAGTCACCTCTCATCAATGAAAGACCAGTATTATGACCAGGTAATATTTTATCATTTTGTTCAAACATTTTGCATTATTTCTAACATTAACCCTTCTAAATCAGGTGAAAAAAGTCAAAGAGTATTCAAATGGACAACTAAGTAAAGTTAGAGAAAATTATGTATTCCAGAGAAATAGAATAAGAAAATTCAGTTCTCACCAAGTCCTTAGATTTAGAGAATCTTACAAGTTTCAGCAGCAGACGTTGAATAAATTATTAGAAAACCTCCCCAGCCTATACTTGGAAAATTGTAGAAATGGTTCCTGTAGCAAGAGCGATTCAGCAGACCTTGGCAACCAAGATGACGCCGATCATGAAGTTTACATTAAAACAAAAATCGTCAACGTGGAAGCCGCACAAACTTTTGACGATTTGAATCCCGACTGTCAATCTGTCTACTACACCCCATCGGAATTATCAGAAAGTCCTCATACACCCGCTAGAGATAAGAACTTTAGAAAGCTATCGCTCTTCCCTCAATGTGATAGTTTTAAGCCAGAGGAGAGAATTTTAAATAAAAAAGTATATTCAGCAATACCAAGAGAAATTATTAGCGTCAATATAAAGCGCCATGATAGAAGATCTGCAGAAATAAATTCATTGAATAATAGTGGACATAGCAAGATGTCTTGTCATAGGGCTGTCAGCATGCCAGAAATCAAAAAACAGACAATAAACGAACACTGTTTCATACACAATGATGTCGCAAAACCGAATGAAACAGCTCTTTAAT
This sequence comes from Cimex lectularius, assembly GCF_000648675.2. Classification (NCBI taxonomy): domain Eukaryota; kingdom Metazoa; phylum Arthropoda; class Insecta; order Hemiptera; family Cimicidae; genus Cimex; species Cimex lectularius. The sequence continues at coordinate 360,922 of NW_019392807.1, forward strand.
GTTATTCGTGTGACAGTTTCTCAGGTGTTTAAAAGCAATCTTGGATAGCCAACATGTGATGTTCCTACCATAAAATACATGTAAATAAAGTATGTATGAGATGTTCAACTTCAATGATTTTGCCTGAATTTCAATTTCTGTTTTCTTTCGACCGAATAATTAGACAAAATTCTTCACAGGGTGCACTATTATACAATGGCCAGAAATCAAGTCAATTAGAGAATTTATTAATACAAGTAAAGTGAACTGTAAATATTAAATGTTTTCACCTTATTTTTTTTGTCCAATGCTAAAAACAGGTTAGTATACAAGTATTATACTAAACACTGACAAAGCGAACATAATTTTTTTGTTGTAAAAAAGTCCAGGAATAATGAAAAATTGATAAATATTAATTTATATAATTTATAAATTATTATTCGCATATATTTAATTTTTTGATTATTTTATAATATTTCTCAGCAGTATATTATTATTTAATAAAACAAAAAATATCCATTTAAAAAAATCTCCCTTGAATATTTTAAACAAAACTACTCAATAAATAATAGAAATTTAAATATATGTGCATTGGTGAGAGGGCTAATTGATAAAATGTTTCATCTGTCCTTAATCTGTAAATTTAAATTTAAAAAACACATTATTTAATGAATAAAACTATTTACCTAATATTTATATTATTTATAATATTGATCTTATGTTTTATTTACATATAAAATGTTTAAAACGATTTGTCTGGTATCATTTCTATTAATGCACACTGCCCGTATATTTTCTTTAATCCAGTACTCTTTTTTTTAAACCTAATCAACCAAATTTATTGAAAAAGTGTCTATGTTTAAATTAAATTAATTTATTATGTCAATTTACAAATAGAAAATTTATTCATTAAAAGATAAAACCAATAAAACATTACATTACTACTCAATTGAAGGTTGTGCAGTCATACATATCATGTTATTTTTTTAATGTAATATTTCTATTTTTATTTATTATGTACTTAATATTTGAACATTTTGTTACAAACTGCTTGAATCATACATTTTTTATACATAGAAATGAACTGAAATTTAATTTATAATTTATTATTGTTATTATTTCATGGTTTGTGGATTTATAATCATTGCACTTTTTTTAATTGTTTTATTTTTCATTTAATTAATTTCTTACATATTTTTATATCTTGAAAACTGGATTGAAATATTATATTTATATTTATTACAATGTTTTTTTGTTTGTTTTTTACATGTAAATCATACAACCTTTCCACAATTTTAATTATAAATAATATTATTTTAACGTCAATAAATCTTAAAAATTGCTATTATTGTCTGGCAAATTTTTGTTATTGTTAATTTATACTATTTTTTGTTTTTAATTTTTTTTAAATATAATCTTTTTACAAATATAATGATAAAGTTTTTATTGTAAATAATAATAAAGAAAAAATTTAATGTGTTAAATTAAGCAAGAAATTATGATTATTACTGCTAATAGATTCAAAAGCAGATATTAAACTTTATTGCTGAGAATCACCAACTTCGTACTTCAGCAGGTCGAGTCAGGCATCGGTCTTGTCCTGTCACTTAAGCTCCATACACTATAGACGAGGTCATTTCAGCCTATGACTACATAGTTTTTCTATTCTCAATCTAAATTCTCCATTTACGTACTGCTGAAAGTGAGTCGATGTCGGAGCAATAACGTGGACTTGATGTTGCGCACTTTTAGCAAGAAGCAATTAACTTCTCATGATTTTATTGTAAGTGGATTTTTTTAATTTATTAACCGTTATCATTAGAAAGATCATTAGAAATAGTTTCAGTCTTTACAAAGTGAATGTAATCCTGAAAAGCTTTTTACACAGATATTTTTTTTTCTTACAAAATTTGTTTCAAAATATAATCTGAATACATATAAAAATAAAATTTATTTGAATTGAAACTAGTAATAAATAGGCTATAAATATAATAAATTTTCAAAATATTGTATGGATCAATGCATCAAAACATACCACTGGAAAAACAAAACTCAATTTATAGTCTAATGAAAAACAAACAAGTCAAGACAGAAATAGAAGAAAAGATAACACAATTTAATCAATACTCAATAACAGTCAACAACCTTACGAATGAACCCAAATTATATTTACATTTTTATTTTTATTACGAACACATTTACACCTATTCTACATGAGCGCTAAAAATGAGGTATTTGGAACACCCCTCAAAACGCGTTTTAACACAAACAGCACTGTGTGGTGATTAGTGACCGTTAATCGATAATTATTCAGAAATCGTGAGATGCGGTCTGGTGTGATGTAGGTCTCAGAAAAACATTTTCTTTATCGTGCCATCATTTCGATCTTTATTGAGATCATCTTCAGGGCCTGGGATTTACAAACATAACAAATACATTTAGAATGTGGAAAAGTGAATTTGATTGAATATAAAAAATATATTTTGCATTGAATAAATTCACTTTTCCACATCCTAAATGTATTTGTTATGTTTGTAAATCCCAGGCCCTGACGATGATCTCAATAAAGATCGAAACGTCGGCACGATAAAGAAAATGTTTTTCTGAAACCTACATCACACCAGACCGCATCTCATGATTTCTCAATAATTATTTAATTCTTATTATGATTTCAAAAAATTTATTACTGTAAAAATTTTAAATTTATAATTTGAATTTTCTTTGTGGTATAGTTGGCATATATGGCAATTATGTTATTCTTTAATTTCTGTTTTATCTTTATTTGAATTTATTGCATTTCATTTTATCTTTGTTTTCTCTCTTCATTATTTTGTTTTTTCTTGCATGTATTCGGTCATATACACCTCAGTCCTTCTGATTTCATTTTTAGCCATTTTGTTCACTGACATAACTCCTGCCACCTGTTACAAGCACTGCTTTTAGGTGACAGGCGAAAATGTGCAGATTGGTTAAATGACTTACTTTTACTTATGGTTTTATTATTTTTTCCTTAAATTTTTTTCTCTATTTATGTTTTTTTCTTAGTGTAGTACTGTACTTTTCACAAATAAATTAAAAAAAATGTGGAACCACAAAATGACACCATGGCATAAGACCCATGTTGACCCTTAGTAATGTACCGGACCAAGTCCCTGCACTCTAAGGAGATCAATCAGACTAACTGGCCCTCAACGACTAGAATGTTTAGTGAGACTTGACGATTCGGTAACCCAAAATGACACTATGGAATTAACCGATGTTGACCCTCAAAAGTGTAGTGGGCCATGACTTTGCAGGCCAAGGTGATCAAGCAAAGCGGTGTGTGTGAATATAATTTATTAGCGAGAATGGAGGGGGGTAGATGAGAGATATTATAATAGTTGGGTAATAAAACCGGACGTCGAGACTATTTACCTTTCTAAATTCCCTTGCAAATCACAACGTATTTTTAAAATAGCAAGTTTTTCGTTAAAAATAAATAAATAAAAACACATGCACATCAATTAGAAAATTCCAATTAGTAAGTAACGAACAAAATTGTAACAGAAAGTTCAGAATAATGTAATAATTTTTATTTATTTATTTTCTAACTGCATGATAATAGATCGTTTAAGTTTGGTATGAAACTAGAAACACCAGAAATCAGTTCGTTTTTTTCGGAAAAAGCTTATATGGTAACGTCTCGTGTTTTGCAATATCACACCAGACCGCATCTCACGATTTCTGAATAACAAACAGCACTTTTCAATGCATTTGTATAGAAAAAAAGATCTAATCCAGACGAGCATTACTAATGCGTAAAATGTCGGTATTAGCGTTTCTAATGCGGTAGAAGCAACGCTAATGCTCAGAACGTTGCTCAATCTACACAGACGTTCATCTTGGCGATTCAAATGCACCGTTAATCTCATATTTCTTGATTCATATATGTATGATTTTATTTATTTGTTCCAAAGGTACAAATAGGACTTTAAGCCCCCTGACATGTACATATTTTAGAAATAAATTGTTTTGTAAACTTAGTAAAATAATAATAGTAATTAATTGAAATAATATGGTCAATTATGACAGTTAAACATATATGGATTAATATAATAATAAGACATAATAAATTATATAGAACTGCAGTTGAGATGAGAAGTTGGTGTCCGAGTGGATCGAGGTCACGATAGCTCAAGTGATAGAGCAGCGGCGTATCAAGCCGAAGATCGTGGGTTCGAATCCCACTCGTGCCATTGACTTTTTTATCAACTAAAAACCTTAATTAATTATAATATATTAATTGGTCAAGCGGACCATGAAATTAGTGAATTTAATTATACAAAACATTTTATTTTATTTATTTATTTATTTTTTTTTACGAGGGTTCACAACAGCAAAGGTCATATAAACCCTCAGGGTGCCGGTGTTTTTGAAAAAAGCCCATTTTGTAAGTATGTCTGGTTTGAATGTAGGTCCGCTGGATTCGAACCCGGGACCTTTACCTTACAGTGATGAGCACCGTGTCAACGCCTAAACCGTTGCGGCCACTGACGCCCCTTATGCAAAATGATAGCGATAATAATATATTCTTTAAAATATTATTTATTGTATTTATAATAATGATGAAACCATATTTTGAAAAAAAAACAGGAAGAGAAAAAAGGTAAAAGGAGACGGAAAAAGAAACGAAAGAGGGAAAAAAAGGAGACGATTTGTGTTTTTTTCAAAACTCAGATACCATTGACCTGCAACAAACCAGCGAAGAATCAGAACGTACTTCTCGGGAAAGCAAATTCCATAGTCTTGACCTTGCAATTCTGAATGGTTGAATGAACATTGATTTTACCGACCTGGTGGTACTATAAAACACTTCCTTTTTTTTGTAATTGAAATAAATCCGTTATTAAATAGTGCTTTCAAGCCCAAGTAAAACTGAACTGCAGTCTCAAGAATGAGCAATTTATTTATTATTATTTTGTTATGGAAAATTTATTAACAGTAAATCAATAAGATATAAATACATATGTGTACAATTAATAAAAATAATAAAATACATATTCCACTATATAGTGTATAAACTGTCTGCCAGTGTAGGGTTGATTATTTAAGAAAAAAAGAAACGTATAAAATGAGTTAGAAAAAGAAAAATTACCTTAGAAGAAGAGTTCAAATAAACTGCTTAAAAATGAATAGGGATACTTGCAATTTATTATAATTATAAGTTGGATAAAATAAAATAGAAAATACAACCCAAAAACAAAATGTTAATTCTCATTTTTAATAACGGATTTACTTAAGAGTAGGAAACGTGAAGATTATTCATTTGGTAAACAAACACTTTTTCTCATCTTTTCTCCATTTTAATCTAGTTGTATTCTCTTTAACCATGGAAAGTCACCATCTTGAACCAGAAGTTCACAATATTATTGTAAGAATGAGTCAAGGAAGACACCGTCAAGTGGATATCGCAGAGGCAGTTGGCTTTTATCAGAGCGTGAACTCCCGGGCTTTTTGTTCATTCCAAATTTCATTCCAATCAAGTTTTGGAGGAGTGTTGAAGGTTTTGTATATAATTGGTGCGTTGGGATAAGGAATGTGTGGGAAAAGTTGATAGACGTTGAGGACATTATGTTTATGTATGTATTTATATATGTGATGTTCGACACCGAAAAATTCATTTGTAAGGTGAGTTGCATCCACCTATTTACACAATTAGTTTGATTATAGAAGTGAAGGCGAATTGTTGGACAGAAATCCAGAATTTTTTTCTCCCTAGTTGCTTCAACAATAAAATCCTCATAACGCATTATACTTGAAGAGGGTTCATTTTGCAAATAAATACACTGAAATGCACTGTCCATACACTCATGTAAAATGGTCTCGCGTTTCCCAGCATCCGTTTCAAACACTCCCTTTCAAAAACCATTAAAGGCAGGAGCCATTTAAAACGCCGCATTTTGAGCGCTCTTGTAGAACTGGCCTCAAGTAAAAAAAACAAAAAAAAAACAGACATTTATTATACAAAATATCCAACTTAAATCAGTGTAGATTACACTCAAGAGTAAATCCAATCCAATAAATGCACAAAGAAGATAATCCATTATATTTCGTGGTCCGATTGGCCAAATAACTTCTTTCAATTAATTTATCTTTATGTGAGGTATTGGTTGAATTGAAAAAGCTAATGTCACGAGCGGGATTCGAACCCAAATTCAAAAGGCGTGGTTGAGATGGGGAGTTGGCGTCCGAGTGGATCGAAGTCACGATAGCTCAAGTGGTAGAGCAGCGGCGTATTCAGCTGAAGGTTGTGGGTTCGAATCCCGCTCATGGCGTAGCTTTTTTATTTCAACCAACACCTTACACAAAGATTAATTAATTGAAAGAGGATAATAATGGAATAAACACAAAGAAATAATTATATCTTATTTGTACTTTCAACCAAAAATGGATTATAGAAGTGTTTTTCCCTGTGCTTAATTTCAGTGTATAAAATTAAAATGTATATTGACTATTCTTTTCTCTAGAATGAAACTTTCTGATGATAGCCTTAATCCATTTATTTACGCTTGGGCTATTTGCTGTGCTTGAGTAAATTTGGTCACGTCTTACCCTACTCAGCAGTAATCACCTAATCAGGTTGTAAGTCCAGTGATGCTTCAGTTGTCAGAGTTGATTACCTGAAAGAGAGCTGGATGGTAATTGTTTGTGAATCTTCTCACAGCCATTTTCCACCTGTTTGTTTTGTAGAGTCCGTCGTTTCTACATCAGTTTTGTACTAAGTCTGAAGCGTCTGTTGAGGAATTCTTGTCTTTTCAGTCACGTTGGTACGATTATGAATTATGAGAGCAAAGGATGTTAGTATCATAAGTTCAGGTTGTAAGGGAAGTTTCACAAAGGGTAGGAATAACTGCAATGTATATTGTAAAAAGGATGAGTCCTAAGATGATCCCTTGGGATATTCCTGCATCTGTGCGATTGCCGGCTGCCTCAATAGAATAAAAGAAAAATATTTTTAAAATATAGTTTTATTTACCTCTTTATTTAGAATCTGCTTTAGTACACAGTTAAAAAATTAGGAGCAAATTCAGGTACTTTCCCATTAATGGTAGTATCTGTAGGTTAATATTAGGATAAAAAATATTACAATTCATAAATTCTGAATTGCATTAAGCGAATATGGTTAATGGTACAAATTAGAATGATTAAACGATCAGTACCAAATAAGTTTTTAACAACATACCGAAGAACCATCGGCCATCCACGAAGCTTTGTATTTCTACAAAACACGAATAAAATCTAGATTTAGGTTAAATCTTTGGTACTGTTTAAAATATCAGACATTGGTCAGCACCAGTGAAAATAATAATATTATTGCATCTGGAAATAAATTTGATTTAATTAACGTTTTTGACTTCTTAATTTCATTACAGGAAATCTAATTTTAAAAAAGTCACAAAACATTATCTTTATTGATTTCCAAACTTAATGATTGTTTAAATTTAATCAATTTCCTTGGTTTTATGTAAATAAAACCAGTGTTTTTCTTCCATATTGCAAACATAAAATGTCATGTAACATAAACTAAACACTAATAAAACTAAACTACCAGCAACTTATAATATAAATAATCACAATGATTTGAAAGGTACAATAAAAACAGAATCACAACAAAGTAAATTAAAACAATTTTACTAGTTAACATTAAAACGTCTTTTGTTTGTATCGATTATCACTCATAAGTAGGAATGTTCGATAATATCGGACGATGCTGTAAATAATTCCCACTGCACAATAACAAGACGTGAGCATCAAAGGAAGAAACGGATACTTGTTAAGAGTTAACCATTTGTGTAGAAAATGTTCGTATAAAAATAGCGCCATTAAACCGTACATGTACACCGTTTCCACCGGCGATAATAAAGATAATGTAAATTTGGAAGACTCGGCTTGAAATAGGTCGAGCAAAATGGTGAAGACGAAGTAACTGTAGCTGACGAACATGAGGACTTTAATGAACGACTCGGTTGGAGTGAAAATAAGCGGCAGTAAAGCGTAGTGGCCGACGGTCGAAAGCATAATGAAAACTTCTGCTTCCTTTCTCCAAAGCACTGCTAATATACTGAAAAAAAAAAAAAATCTTTGTCTTTTCTACATTATTTCTTTCTTACTTTAATGAATAAGTAAAATCCCGACAAACCTTTGTGGTATAATAACCATCAAAATTGCTTTCTCGTGTACATGCCAACCAAATAAAAAAGCACAGCCAGAACAAAGTATTAAACTCCGAACAAAATGGAGAGGATTACCAGGGTTAGTCCACAACTTCCACAGACATGGCTAAAAAATAAAAATGAAATCACTTAGAATATACAAAGTAATAGGGTAAAGACTTTTTTTTTCTTCATCTTTTCAACTTACAATTATAGAGACAATTGTGCAGACCATTGTAATCCACGGAGTTATACTTGGTAACACAGAATGGTCATATTCTTGAACTAGACCTCCTGTCATTTTTCCATGAGATATTTCAATATTATATCCCAAAAATTTACCTGCAATAAAAAAACCTCGAAATAACATGCTAATTAAATTTTAAAACATGGAACAATTTTTTTTAATGGCAGGCTACCAAGTCATAACAGTTCCCAATGCACTGTGAGGGCCGATGGGAGTATTCTCACTTACTCATTTACATAAATGCACAATATACATATACAGAAACATATATATACACATATACATACACAATAATTATATATAATATTTACGATTTTCAGAGATGGGAAAACACCCGTTTCCTTACAAATCGGAACAGGGAACTCAACAACCCACTCTCACGCTCAAGGACTGCTTTTATGTCGGGTGCCATGCCTACTTGCTCCCTATAAGGAGCCAAGGCGTGGCACCTAACATAAAGACAGCCCTTGAGCACAAGAGTGGGTTGTTGGGCCCCCTGTTCTGATTTTTAAAGGACTCAGGGTTGTTTCCCAGTCTGTAAGTATTGTAAATATTATACATGATTACTGTGTACCTCTACATCTTGTATATATGTATATATTTGTTTGTGTATATAGCTGTTTGTGTGAATGAGTGAGAGGTATGAGGGGAGTAAGAGGGCCCCTTACATGTGCATACTCTAGAAATAAATTTAGTTTTACAAACACAGTAAAATAATAATACCAGTAATAATAAAACATATAATAAAATGAGCAAAACAATAATGACAGTAATATATTCTTTAAAATATTAAATATCGAAAATCGAATGTTGAAACCACATTAAGAAAGAAAAGCGCAAAGAGAAAAAAGGGTAAAAGGAAACAAGGAAAATAAAAAGAAGAAGGAAAAAAGAAGATTATTCATGTTGTTTTTAAAACGTCAGATACCATAAACTTGAAGCAAGCCAGTGAGGAAGCAGAACATACTTTCTAGGATAGGAAATTCTAGCCTTGCCCCATTTGTCCCCTTGTAAAGGATAAGGCTAAGATTTTAGAGGAGTGTTGAAGGTTTGGGATATGATTTATATACATACATATTTATTACAACAACAGAGGTCATATCAAACCTTGAAGTGCCGGTGTTTTTGAAAAAAAAAAAATTTGTAAATACGAGCAGGGTTCGCTCCAAAGCAGGTATCCGTGTGACAATCGTGTGATAGCCATGATCCGTTTCTTGCATGTCAAACTATCACTGTGTTGTGATCTTGATACACAAAAGCTCAGATGATTTTTTCATTCAAACAATTTTTTGTTCTTAGCATCACCAGATTGTGGTAGTTTGGTCTGGGGGCAAGACGACACAGCTTTTACCGCCTTGTCTGCATGTTCATTGTCCTCCAGCACGATGTTCCGAACTAACTACCACTATTTTAGGTGCTCTAACTCAGCATATCTCTAATAAGAGCACGACGAGAAGGTCATCTGAGAATCTCTCACAAATACTGAAATTGCGCTCAGGGAGTCAGTGCAGCAAAGATATCAAAGCCACCTTATTCTTAAATCACCTTCAATGCGTACCAAATCGCAGCTCTGCCATGTAATTACTTGTTAAACTTATATAGTCAATTTATTGAAAATATGTAATTTCTTTAATGTAACAAAGGTCATGGGTCATGGGATGACCGATTTTAATAAAACTTTTTTTTGGTCATACTAATTGTAAGTCAAAAATATTACACATGTGGTGCCTGAGCGTTTTTTTCCAATGAGCCTTTGGAGCCGAGAATTTTTCAATTCATTTATTTATACCTGTGCTAATTGCTGTGCTTAAGTAAATTTGATACCACCTTAAAAAACAAAACAAAAGAAAATTAACTCAAAAATATAAATGTAATTAGTCATTCCTATGTTAATCAATTTCACTTTTACTTGGCCAGTGATGCTTCAGTTGTCAGAGGATTATTTTGGAAGGGTGCGGGATGAAAGGTTTCTGACATGAGGGTTTGTGTAATAGGATAATTGTAAAATTTCTTGTAGCTGTTTTTCGCTACGTGAAGGACGTATTGGTCAAGGTTGTGAATGGTAAGATTGGATACATAAAAGGAAGAACTTAGAAGAAGAAGCAATTTTGGAAGATTCTGAATTGTAAGGATTGGATACATTGGAGGTTGGAACACTTTCTTGAGCCAAAGTGTGATGTAGGTAATATAATTTAAGTCGTAGGTTTTGTAAATTTTGTCATTTATCCAGCAGCCTTTTTACAAAGTGAAGTATCTCTTGTGCACTTGTCTGTTCAATCTGGGTTCCATGTAAGTTGTCAATGAATAATTAGCTATTAATTATATTAAATTAGCTGAAGGAAGGATTGCTGTATATGGGAGCAGTGGTTATTCTTCATCACTGGTTCATTGTTTTTAAGATTAATCTTTTTTCACCACTTGAACAAATCTGGCTTTCTTTAATAAATTGGAACTGGAGATTAAAAAAATAAAATAAATAAACGTTTGAGTAGTTTTTGATTTCATCCTTATTTTTCTCGCTTATGATTTTTAAAAACTAAACGTTGCTAACACAAACTGAACGAAAATACATTCAGCTTTCTAACAATCATAATGGCTTTGAATTTGGATCAAATCTAGAGTAGTTATGAATTTTTAAGTCCAAATTTGGGAACACAAGAGAACAAATAATTAATCAAAATGCCCCAGCTGATCCAGCCCAAAAATTCTACTCATTGTTTTCTTATCCTAGATTTAAAATATGTATTTATACATAATAACCTTGAAATATACACACACAGCAAGGCAGAATACCGTATTTTTGAAAAATTAAGTAAATTAATTTTTTCTGGGTTCCTTGGCACAAATGCTTGAACATGTGTTTAATACTTTTTGCCTTAGTATCACCAAATAAAAGTTTCATTAAAATCGTTCATCCCACATTTATAACAGCTATTTATTAAATACTTAAATATGATTAGTTTATGCTTCCAAATGCCTGTGATTTTTTTTTATATATTTTTTTTAATAGTAAAATTTTTTATGGCTGTGAAACGATATCACAGATTCATAGGAAACTTTACAGAGGTGTAGAAGTTTATAAACTACACATAACAGTAAAAATCTGGCTTCCTATAATAAATTAGAAGTACAGATTAAATAAAATAAAATAGTTTTGTTGATTTTATCCTTATTTTTCTCACTTATAATTTTTTTAAACTAAATATTGTGGGCATAAACAGAAAGAAAAACATTCAACTTTCTAACGACCATAATGCATTGAATGTGGATAAAATTTTAAGTCGGGGGGAAAAAAACACTTATCCAGCCCAAAAATGTCTATTTTCTGGTAGCCATGAAAATTCGTATTTAAGGGCTTTAAATTGTTTTTAAAATGAACGCTAATTGATTTTTTCAAAAACAAATTTTTTGGCCTAATTTACTTTAAGTGTCTTGTTTTTTTGCAACATTTTATATATCTAATCTCATTTAATACGATTCTGCACATTGTTTTCTTATCCTACTCTTAACCTTGAAATACACGCACACAAAGGCATTAAATTTTTTTTTAAATTAAATAAATTGCTTAATGTTTTCTGGGCTTGTAGGGCCCTTTGGCAAGAACACTTGGGCACAATTCTTAAAATATTTTTTTGACCTTGCGTCACCAAAAAAATGCATTAAAATCGTTCATCCCACATTTATAACAGCTATTTATTAAACACTTAAATATGATTAGTTTATGCTTCCCAATGCCTGCGATTTTTTTTTTTTAAATAGCGTTAAATAAAATCATTAATCCCACATTTATAATAACAGCCATTTTAATAAAAATTTAAATATGAGAAGAAAAGAACATTTTAAGGAGTTTATGTTCCTGTGAAATACAAGACATTGATCTAACAGTTTTTATTTTGTATATAAACATTTGACCATTTGCTTTATTTATTGAATGACATTCAATGTCTGTTAAACAACTTTAGGATAAAGTGTGTGGTGGTTAGTAACCGTTAATCGATAATTATTCAAAAATCATGAGATGCGGTCTGGTGTGATGTAGGTTTCAGAAAAACATTTTCTTTATCGTACCAACGTTTCGATCTTTATTGAGATCATCTTAAGGGCCTGGGTCTGAAGATGATCTCAATAAAGATCGAAACGTTGGCACGATAAAGAAAACGTTTTTCTGAAACCTACATCACACCAGACTGCATCTGACGATTTCTGAATAATTAATTTTAGGATAAAGTGTTCAATTATTGGTTACATTCAACTAATAAAATTATATCAAAACTCACCTATCATTGCTGCAATTTTATCAACTAAATTGTACAACGCCCAAAAATTAGGAGCCCAATAAGCATGGCACAGTCCTCTTTTGAATGGAAACAAACGCGCTATAACCTATAAAAGGACCAATAAATAACAAATTTACATACGTATATATTATAAATTTTACCTTTTCAACTTGCCCCATTAAAATAAACGGACCAAAGGACAAGAACGTCACGCCGAGAACAACCGAACCAAGTTTCATTAATTGAACAGCTGTCGATTTAATACAAAACTTTCCTTGTTTGTAAGTAACACAGTAATTTTTCAAAAGATAAATTCCGTACGCAGGAGCCATGTATAAAAATATATGCTTCATATTGAGCAGAAATGTAAACCAAAATGCTCCAAGTAGATGTTCATCCTGAAAATATTTTTTACGATTAATAATTGATTAAATTAATTGCGAATCTAAGTCGAATTAAATGTATGTATTTTTTATATAATTACTAAGTATATTAAGCAAAATGAATCTTAACATTTTAATTTTCTTTGATTTACTTTAATTTTACCGTTTCAGCTTTTGATATAATTCAAACAAATTTTTTTTAAGAAGCTAGGCCACTATTTATTTGTTCTCATGAAGTAAAAGGCACGGATTGATTCACAAGGAGGGGTAAAGCATAAGGCTGCATTACTTCCAACTGTAGGAGTAACATTTTATCATCTTTTGTTGTAACGTTTAATAAGTTACAACTCACACTTAAGACATATGAGATAGAGATTAATAAAATTCCAAGTAATACTCCGTTATACTGAAAATGCATGTGGTCTACAATCAACAGACCAACGTTAACAAGCACTAGTAATTCAAATATAGTAGACGGAGACCTCCATTTTGATTTCTTTTTGCTGCATTTCTTTTTAGGATGATTGGAAAGATAAGTCGATAATCTGAAAAGGAAAAAGAAGGCAAAGAATTATTTTGTCTCAATATAATAAATAAAAAATTCTTCTTAAGTTGGATGCTGTTAAAAATACACACAAAGATTAAAAAAAAAATAAAAATCGGACACTTGCATTTTGTAGTTTATTTCAAAAGAAATGTATTTTTATCATTATATTAATTACAGCACACTTTTTTGTAATGTAAACCAAATTAAACGAGATTAGAAATTCTCGAGTTTTAATAAAAATTATTATTAGGAGGGCCTTTAAGTCTCTAAGCATTGAGTAAATCAGCAACCAGATTTCATCTTGTGAAACAGAATCTCATTTTTAACAAAAGTGGTTTACAACCGTTCAACAAATGATGTTTAACCCATCTCTTTACCATGTCCCAAAAGCGTTCTGGGGGATTCATGTCAGGAGAATGTGCTTGCCAATTCATTGTAGGTAATTTCTACATCCTCCTTGTAATGGGTGACAACCCGAGCTACATGGAGTCGAGCATTATCATGCGCACGAAGTTGTCCCCAAGAGAGCGAATCCCCAACTTCCAGAAGAACTTCCTCAATGTGGGCATGGAAGTTTATTCCACACCGTGCCATAACTGACTGTCTTTGAAAAGTCACTCAAGCACATGAAGCAAAGCATTCTACATGTCTTCTCCATACACAGTCCCAGTAATCTGACAAACCAAACTGGCGCTTATCTGTGGAGAGAATAAACCACCACTGTTCAATTGTCCAAGCGAGATGCTGATTTGTGCATTGTCGCCTTTCTACTCGATGCCTTTCCAGTAGTGAGAACCCAATGTGAAACGTTGACGATGACCATCTCACATAGGTTTTTCTTTGCAAGAACAGCAGCAATATAGGGGATATTAGTCTTTATTTCCAGAGTGTGGATTTCTTGATTAACCGAGTACCACAGCTTTGGTGCTACGAGTTTTATCACCAAATCTGGTTGCCGTAATCCCTAACGAGTTGACCTTCTTCTCAATCCATGGCTCCTGCATTGCTACGATATCGATGCCATCGCAGGCGATCAGTTCCCTCAGTTCGTTACCGACATTTGTGGATTTGTGTGCGTTTAGCTGAAATATTGTAGATGTAATAAGCCCAATAATTGATTTTACTTTTGACATACGCTTTAGCCCTTATTTGAAATGTACATATTTTGTCACCTGACATATGATCAACATTTTGTAATTTTCCATTGACGCAATTAACGCATTTAAATGAGTTGGTTTTTAGCAATTTTGCATGTTTGAAATTTTAGGCACTTTATAACCTCTTTCCATATCGTCGGGTTGATTTCTGCAACCCAGTTGAAAGTTTTTCCTTTTTTATTTCTATATTTAATTTTAAGGTCATCTTCATTCTTAAAGAGTTCATTGTTTTGCTCCAACAGTTCTTCCTGAAGGTCGCTTATCGTGTATTCATCCGAGATGCCGCATAGAGTAATAGTGGGCTTTTTCTTGGACGGTCCAATTGCTTCCAATCCAAGCACATTTAATTAGGGACATGACTCTAGTTTCTTTTCATAGTTGTCCGTTTCGACTAGAAGTGCTAAATTTTCATTTGCAGTGGGCCTCATGTTTGTAATTCTTATGCCGAGCAGTTTGTGGCCAAATCTGTGTTTAAGTTTTTCTTTGATGGCGGTAGAGGTTTCATTAGTTTTAGACTTGATTATCACTACTTTGTTCAAATTGGGGTTCGCAATCTTTTTCTCCTTTAGCGTCGTTTTGCTGTTTCTCCTTGTAATTTGTGTCCACGGGATTTTGATTTTGAACGATGTTATTGGTTATGTCTATGATTGGTAACTGTGGGGTGCTTGAGGGAGTTGTTGCTTGCATGAGGTGTTTTTTGTCTTTTGGTGTAATATTTGGCATAATTATGTTTAAATCAGTTTTATGTTTTGTTAACCTGCATGCTATTATCTTGAATGTGATTAATTTTTTTGTTCGTTGTTGTTATGCTTCCCATAATGTTATTTAGCATGATTTCATGTGCTTGCATCCTTTCCAAGACCTGGTTTTCTAAAATGTTATTTACTTTTACCACTTCCATCACTATTGTTCTTTTGTTGCATGTTATTTAAATTTAATGTTTGGATTTGGGTTTCTAGATTTTTTATAATTTCATTTTTTTTATTAATTATTGCTTCGTATTTTTTGTCAGTTTCTGCTGCAAATTCTATGCTTTTCTCGACGGTCCCGCCAGTGAGAACAATTTTTTGTCGGAACTTTTGCCTGATGGCTTCACATACTATTCATCCATCTGTGAGGTTGCGTATATGTCGATGTCCTTTAGGAATTTTGATGCGGATTTGCCAGCAATTTTTAATGCGCTATCGCGAATTGTGATACTTTCCTGCATGCATTCATAGTTTGAGTCTTGTTGATGGTATCGTGACTTATTTTCGAGAGTGCTAACATCATACTCCCTTTGTTTATGCTTCTCTCTAGTAGTGAGGTGCTGTTCTTCCGGATGGTTCACTTGTTCGTTCTGCTTTTCTTCTTTGGTTTCATTATTTTTTCTGCATTTACCCAAATTCCCCTGAGCCACAAGGTCTGCAGTTTTTTTTGACAGGTACCTGCTTAACGTCGATTGGTCAAATTGATGCCCTCCTGGGATAAGTGCTAACATCCTGGGTGAAGCTTGAATATATTAGTGATCAGCACACGAAGTCTTCCGATGAAAATCGTTTGGAATCAAGGAAGCAGTTAAATGGCAAGATCAATAAAATGATCCATTGTGCACCGTGGTCAACTACTACTTTCTCTTCGAATGAGACTTCTGGTGGCCCTGAACTGCTGTAGACCAACATGGATGTTAGAGCATGGAAACCCATGACTTGGGCTACGTCCGTCCTTAGCCACATCTGCCCAGGCAAGATTTTCTCAACTTAAAACTATGCTTTCAAGAAAATAATAATTTTTTACTCAAATTTATTGTTTCATCAAAGAAAACAATTTAAAAAAACATCAATTAACTCACTGACAAATTGGCTCCGGAAAGGATGAAATTGAACTTATTTTCTTTATTTTAAATCTAAATATTGTAAAGTCTAAAGACTCTAAAGATATACTACAAGTTATTAATGTTGTATTTACCTTTAAATCAACTACTAATCTTTACACGTGGTTATTATGGAAAATAAACAAATATGTCCTTTTTTTGTCTTTGTGTGTATTTATAAATGAAAATTTTATTTATACTCTTACCTCTTGGTCCCAACAGCTAATACTAGATCTGATATTATTACTGTCATCCTTTGGAAAACGACGGCACTGGTTGAACTGTAATTTAAGTTGGTCAATTCCAACATTTTCGGATTGACGAATGCAGCAAATTGTGACAGAAAGTATTCGAACCAGGCGAAAAATGGCGGGTAATCCAACGTCCATTCGGAAGTGTTGTCAACGTACCACTTCTTCATAGGTAAGTTGTACGTGATTGCCAACCAGTTACGGTGGACCTCAAAATCTGTCGATTTACTGAAACCGAAACAACACTTAGAAACAGGGAGGCTTAACGTTGCAGCCAAGGGGTCAAATCAATTTACAATATTTTTTTTAAATTATTAACATTCAACGGGCTTTGCTGGGATTCGAACCCAGAACACAAAACCCTACGGGACCTCAAGGAAAGGCTTAAATTTATTAACACCTAACTTAGTTATTTAATTAATTAATTTATTTTAATTTATGTATTTTATTTGTTTGTATATAATTTATTTATTCATGTATTTATGTACCCATTTATTCTAAGTTTTGTTATAAAAATATGTAGCTATATACAGGGTGTCCCAGTTCCTTCTGACGAAACTCAGGGAATCGATTCTACTCTTCGTTTGGAGAAAAAAATGCTCAGGAGAAATTTTTTGGAAAGTTCTTCATTTTGAAGATATTCGTCAATTTAGGTTTTTTCAACTTTTTGCTACCTTACCACATAAAAACGCTTACAACTTCCAAAATGTTGAGACTACAACAAATCCAATTGCACCATTTGAAAGAACGCTAAATTTGCTGTAAGATACTTCTTTGCAGTAATCTGAATGAGGTAAAATGTTAGCCAATATCAGTTGAAACATGTCAAAATTACAAAATTTAAAATTTTGGTCATGATTGCACGTTCTACTGAGGTTACAAAAAATACCTACATTTTGGAAGTTGTAAGCGTTTTTATGTGGTAAGGTAGCGAAAAGTTGAAAAAACCTAAATTGATGAATATCTTCAAAATACAGAACTTTCCGAAAATTATCTCCTGAGCATTTTTTGCTTCAAACGAAGAGTAGAATCGATTCCCTGAGTTTCGTCAGAAGGAACTGGGACACCCCTTATATATATATATATGTGTATATGTACACAGTGTGTGTGCATATGTATTATGTACATATTTATATTTATTTTATATGTACTTATATTTATTATTTATTTAATTTATTAAATACACTAGGGATTCATACATTATATTATACACAGACTAAACACATATCACAATAAATATTAGTCGTAGGATTTTTTTTTTTTAATTTTTCCCCAGCAGTGTATATATATATAAAGGTGCCAATAAATTGTGTGGTGAATAAAGGTATCGTCCTGGGGTCACTATGTATTTGTTTATTAAAATAAAATAAAAAAACTTGGGGAAAAAAAAAAAACAGAACCCTAGCATGGCAAATACGAGATGGACACCCTAGCAACTTAATCACTACAGTCCCCATAAAAAACAAATAAATAATTCTCTTTTATTTATCAATCCTTCTATCTATTAACTATTTGCAATCCAAATTGTACAATAAAATATCAAACAACAAAAACAGCTAATAATCTCTCATAGCTTATCAAAACTTAAAAGAAAGGAAAAACACAATTGGGAAACAATTTGTATTGAAATTAGTCAGAATATTACCTGATAAAAAGTATCTAATCAATAAACAATCAAATTTTTTGTCAAATAATTTAATCTGATTAGAAAGGCTTGTTTCCAAGTAGTAACAGAATATTTGAAATTTGGTTGTCTCTGACTGAATCTACTGGCTATCCTTTTTACTATAAGGCTGCAGCACTTGAGGAACACAAAAGTATCGGAAAAGACTTCTACACGTTTATCACTTCAACGACCTCCACAAGAAATTAGGGGAAAACATCCTTCCATATACAATGAAACCTTTGATAAAAGACTACTCAGTTTAGGGGACACCTTTTTACAGGACAGTTACACATTAGCATGGAAGATTTATTTTGTATGTGTTTATACAACTGCTTAGAGGAAACGACAAATAAAGGGCACTGCCATGTAAACTGATTTACCGCCAAAGTATGACTTTACAAGAAAGAAAAGAAATTTTTGATTCTCACGAAAAGTTTGAGAAGTAATAAATTAAAGCTTAGCAAAGCATTATAACAAAAACCTCTCTTTAGAGGCCACTTTATAAAAGAGGACTAAAGTAGTGGCTGTCCTTTAGCAAGAGATTTCACTGTATTATAAGTAGTCTGGATTTGTATGCAATAGCATATTCTTTTTGAATTATCGAAACAGTTACGACCTTGGTGATCAAATATTTATCAGAATCTTTGTTGTACAATTGTTCAAATTTTCTGCCTTTTTTTTTTTTTTTTTGTATATTGAAAGAACATTGTGAATTTATTTTTTTTATATTAGGTAATTTAAAAAAATTAGGCATGAGCATAAAGTGCATGAAAGGAAAAAACAAAGGCCTAAAATTCAGTTAGAATTTCAGTTAACTCTCCAGGACGTAAATAACAACTTGAAATAATCAGCATCCAGTTGTTTAATAGAAAGGCAAATAGTTCAATTGCATTCCAGGTACAAATTAAAATTTATATCCATCATGCAAAAAAAAAAGTGACTCTGGAGGTATATGTTACACTCAGGGAAGCAGAAACAAACCGGTTCAGATATTGTCAGGAAAAAGAAAGAACATGTCCTCTGAAACATTAACAAAGCTTTGGGATTTGATAAAAAGCCTGAAAATTAACAAAGGGATAGAGATTTCACAGTACATAAAATTGGTCATAAAGAGGCCGACTCCTACCTAATATAAACATACCCAGTTGGTTCAGCATTTGTGCACAAACATGTTGATGAACTATCAATCTTAATACAGCCAGTCATCAAGCTGGGTTACTTAAAAAGCATGTACAATTCTTCACTGAATATGGCATTAAGCTGAATAGTGAGTAACACAGTGGTAGGTAGTAGATGGACTCAGTGCCGGTTCGACGTTTATTCACCGGCTTGCAGATCAACACCATCAACTTTAACACAGTTAGTCAGGTTACATTGCACATATATGTACAGTAAAAAAAGTATGTACAGCTCATTGGAGATGGCTAAAAGGTGAAAATTGTTTGAGTAACATCAAACTGATGAGTTTAAGACGGGCCCTGTGCTGGTACATTTGTTCAACTTGCAGATCAACTACCTCACTTGAACACAGCCAGGCTAAATCTCTTAAAAATTGCATACAGCTCCTCACTGAAAATTGCACAAAGCTGAAATTTGTTCGAGTACCATCAAAACTGGCAAGTGTGGAGTGTTGGTTCAACATTTTTTTTTTTTTTTGACTAGCAGATCATTCACCTTAAAGTAAGGTCTTGACATCCAGCCAGGCTAAGTTAGTCAAAAAGTGTGAAGTTTCTCACTGAGTATGGCACAAAATCGATATAAAAATTTTTCCTTAATAATGAGTATAGCTGCGTTCAACATTTTTTTGACTGGCAGATCAACTACGTGACTCCACATCCAGTCAGACCAAGTCACTTAAAAATTGTGTGCTGCTCATCTCTGAAGATGGCACAAAGCTAAAATTTGTTTGAGTAACAACAAACGTGAGTTTAGGACTGACGCCGTGCTGGGTCAACATTTGAGCAACTTGCAGATCAACCACCGCATTTTAACAAAACCAGTCAGGCTATGTCACTTACTACGAATGTACAGTTCTTCTTCACTGAGGATGGCGAAAAACTAATTTCAACATGTTTGCGTTATAAAAAGTGAACAAAAACACGTGCCTAACATTTTTAGATCTAGTATCAGAAAGAAAGTTTCAATAAAAATTGTGTGTCCATTGCCACTCCCTTGTAAGTGCAGATCCAACCCTTGGCTGTTTATAAAGAGCAGGTAAGCGTTTATATATATTAACTGTTGTTCTTTTTGTATATGTATATTTTACTTAAATGCTAACTTAAATTTATTACTGTTTTTTTTTCAAAACAATTTTTTTTGTTTATTTTGGTGGGCACTACTTTTTTATATGTAAAAATATGTTCAGTTGCCAGTTCAACATTTTTTTGACTAGCAGATCAACTACATGACTTCACATCCAGTCAGACCAAGTCACTTAAAAATTGACTACTGCTCATCTCTGAAGACAAAATGAGCCAGGCTATGTAACATAAAAAGTATGTACGGCCCCTCACTGAGGATGGCACAAAACAATTTCAAAATGTTTGCATTATAAAGAATATAGTTGCCAGTCCAACATCTTTTTGACTACCAGATCAACTACTTGTCTTCACATCCAGTTCGACCAAGTCACTTAAAATTGTGTACTGCTCATCTCTGAAGATGGCACAAAGCTGAAATTGTTTGAGTAACAACAAACAGGTGAGTTTAGGACTGAACCTGTGTGCTGAGTCAACATTTGTTGGACTTGCAGATCAACCACCGCATTTTAACAAAACCAGCCAAGCTATGTAACTTACAAAGTATGTATAGTTCTTCACTGAGGATGGCGAAAAACTAATTTCAAAATGTTTGCGTTATAAAGAGTATAGCTGCATTCAACATTTTTTTGACTGGCAGATCAACTACGTGACTTCACATCCAGTCAGACCAAGTCACTTAAAAATTGAGTACTGCTCATCTCTGAAGACAAAATGAGCCAGGCTATGTAACATATAAAGCATGTACGGCTCCTCACTGAGGATGGCACAAAACAATTTCAAAATGTTTGCATTATAAAGAATATAGTTGCCAGTCCAACATCTTTTTGACCACCAGATCAACTACTTGTCTTCACATCCAGTTCGACCAAGTCACTTAAAATTGTGTACTGCTCATCTCTGAAAAACTAATTTCAAAATGTTTGCGTTATAAAGAGTATAGCTGCATTCAACATTTTTTTGACTGGCAGATCAACTGTGTGACTTCACATCCAGTCAGTCCAAGTCACTTAAAAATTGTGAACTGCTCATCTCTGAAGATGGCACAAAGCTGAAATTTGTTTGAGTAACAACAAACTGGTGAGTTTAGGACAGACCCCGTGCTGAGTCAACATTTGTTTGACTTGCAGATCAACCACCGCATTTTAACAAAACCAGCCAAGCTATGTAACTTACAAAGTATGTATGGTTCCTCACTGAGGATGGCACAAAACAATTTCAAAACGTTTGTATTATAAAGAATATAGTTGCCAGTCCAACATTTTTTTGACTAGCAGATCAACTACTTGTCTTCACATCCAGTCCGACCAATTCACTTAAAATTGTGTACTGCTCATCTCTGAAGATGGCACAAAGCTGAAATTTGTTTCAGCAACAACAAACAGGTGAGTTTAGGACTGAACCTGTGTGCTGAGTCAACATTTGTTGGACTTGCAGATCAACTACGTGACTTCACATCCAGTCTGACCAACGAACTTAAAATTGAGTACTGCTCTTCTCTGAAGATGGCACAAAGCTGCAATTTGTTTGAGTAACAACAAGCTGGTGAGTTTAGGACGACCCCATGCTGGGTCAACATTTGTTGGACTTGCCGATCAACTACATGACTTCCAGTCAGACCAAGTCACTTAAAAATTGTATACTGGTCATCTCTGAAGACAAAATGAGCCAGTCTATGTAACATAGTTTAGACCAGACCCCGTGCTGAGTCAACATTTGTTCGACTTGCAGATCAACCACCTCACTTTAACAAAACGAGCCAGGCTTTATCACTTACAAAGTATGTACGGTTCCTCACTGAGGTTGACACAAAACCAATTTCAAAATGTTTGCGTTATAAAGAGTATAGTTGTTGAACTTATGATCTACCATAAATATGTTAAAATACTCACTATGAGGCCATCAGGAGGATTTTAATGCACGAGGCAAGACCGACGATTATCATAAACATCTCAGATGCCGGTTGAAATCACTGTTTAACCCAAAATAATAGAAAAATGGTTAGAAAAAGACAATTTCACGGATTCCCTTTGGCGCTACATCTGACATTAAATCAGTCCATCCGAAGCTGAGAAGATTAAAAAAAAAATTGGAAAAACACTATTGAGGACTTTTTAATGTTTACAAAACGAACTGACAGCTTCGGATCAACCGACTGAGGACAGCCGACAGGGCGAAGTCCTAAGCAAGTGCCAAGTGCCACGGCAACGGCGGGGACCCCCCCCCCAACCAGCACCAGGTCGTCTCGTGGTTTATCATTAAACTGTCACAGCGCACTTTTATTTTATTTATTTATTTAAACGGGCAGATGTTCAAAATATAATAAATAAATATACAATTTTGCAATAAAAAATATATATAAATTTGTCCATTTGTAAAAATCATAACTTAATTATTCATTTGTAATGAACTATACATTAAAGGAAAATTGGTTGAGAAAGTAAACTGTACAGTTGGAAAAGATTAAATATGCCACGCTTTGGCTCCTTTCAGGGAGCGAGTAGGCATGGCACCTAATATAATGACAGCCCTTGAGCACAAGAGTGGGTTGTTGGGCCCCTGTTCTGATTTTTAAAGAAGCCAGGGTTGTTTCCCAGTCTGTAAGTATTGTAAATATTATAAATGATTTCTGTGTACCTCTACATCTTGTATATATGTATATATTTGTTTGTGTATATAGCTGTTTGTGTGAATGAGTGAGAGGTATGAGGGGAGTAAGAGGGCCCCTTACATGTGCATACTCTAGAAGTAAATTTAGTTTTATAAACACAGTAAAATAATAATACCAGTAATAATAAAACATATAATAAAATGAGCAAAACAATAATGACAGTAATATATTCTTTAAAATATTAAATATCGAAAATCGAATGTTGAAACCACATTAAGAAAGAAAAGCGCAAAGAGAAAAAAGGGTAAAAGGAAACAAGGAAAATAAAAAGAAGAAGGAAAAAAGAAGATTATTCATGTTGTTTTTAAAACGTCAGATAACATAAACTTGACACAAGCCAGCGAGGAAGCAGAACATACTTTCTAGGATAGGAAATTCTAGCCTTGCCCCATTTGTCCCCTTGTAAAGGATAAGGCTAAGATTTTAGAGGAGTGTTGAAGGTTTGGGATATGATTTATATACATACATATTTATTACAACAACAGAGGTCATATCACACCTTGAAGTGCCGGTGTTTTTGAAAAAAAAATTTTTTTTTGTAAGTATGCCAGGTTCAAACGAGGGCTGCTGGATTTGAACCCGAGACCTTTACCTTACAGTGATGAGCACTGTGTCAATGCCTAAACCATTGCAGCCACTGACGCCTCCCTGGGAAAAATTTGGCAGAAAATGAGGACATTTATTTCTTTATGTATATGTGTGTATGTGGAAATGTATACATTAAAACTCTAAAGTCTATTTTTATAGGTGCTTAGAATGTTAAGGTCGCCGAAAACCTTTATGTAGAAATATACACGACCTTTTGGTTTAAGATCTTAACAGGAATGCAGGAATGATAAACAATTTAAGGCGATGAAGAGATTGAAAGTCTAAGAAAAGAGAAAAAATAGCACTACAATACTAGAATAAAGGAATTGTTAGGGATTTAATAAGGAGAACAATATATATTATGCAGGGTGGGCGAGCAAGACCCGAGGGGTTAAATGCCTGGGTAGACTAGTACCCCGTCCCTAAAAGGTCTGGGACTTGGTCGGCTCACCTGCATAAATCTCTTGGACCTGTTCACAAACCCCAAGATTTTGGACCATTTAATCTCGGGGAGTGATTTGGTGATGTCCTCTCCTCCAGAGATTTCAAATCTAGACCTAGCATACCTATCACACTCTGCGAGGTAGTGCCTTGCCGTTTCTTCTTTTATTTCGCAAAAACAGCAAAAGGGATCTGGTAGGATACCCATTACGAAGAGATGTCTTCTCAGTGGGCAGTGGCCCGTCAGGATACCTATCAGCCTCCTAATTCGCTTCCTTGAGATAGAGAATGGCCATTTCGATTCTGCTGGTTTGATCGCCTTAACAAACTCTCTCGATTGCCTGTGTCCTGGAGATAAATTCAACTCCCTAAGGAATTGTTTCATGCCCCAGTTGTTGATACTCTCTTTTGCTGTGCTCATAGAGTGTGGTAATACCAGTTATGGCCTAACAAACGCAGTATTAGAACCTTCTTTGGCCAGGCCATCCGCCTGAAGAGAGGAGAACAATAGTTTTCCGTGGAGTGAAGAAGGCGACGGAGATAATGGAGGCTTGCGTACACTTTTTAATGAGTTCATGTGGTCATGCCACGCAAGTTTGGAGTTAAAAATAATACTGAGATTTTTAACTTTAGGACAAAAATTAATACGGGAGCGGCAATCTGTATTAATGAGTTTATTGGAAATTAATAGGGACTGGGATTTGTTAGAATTTAAAACAATGCCTTTTTTGACCATTGATTAGGAGAATGAAGATCACGGTTGAGCAGAAAGATAACTTCAGATATGTTGCTTGTAGAACATTGAATGTAAAGCTGAGTGTCATCAGCGTACAGATGAAATTGGGAGAAATTAAGAATTAATAGATCATTTAGGAACATGGAAGAGAGAAAGGACAAAGAATAGTGCCTTGGGATACCCCAGGTGAAATGGAGAGACAAGAGGAGAAAGAATTTGAATCTTTAACTCTCTGAGTTCTGTCAGACAGATAGAAGGAGATGGGATTAATAGTAATAGGAAAAAAAACACTGAAAAAATGTGTGTTGTATTTTATTAAGCAGTGATAGAATTTACTTTTAAAACTAGGCGGTTTGTAATGAACTACTGAAATCTATTTGTGGAAACTTTTGAATAAGTTAACTATTTCCTGGAATTGGTTGATACCAGTTTGAAAAAAAAAAAAATAATGCCTTATTAAGAGTAAAACTAGATAAGAAATTGTTAGTGAAATTTATTCTATCACTAAATGATTTTCCAGTGTTTTGTTGAATTTTCTTTCAAACTATAATAATTAAATAATATTTATTAAAACTATTAAATTTTTAATGTCGTTTACTTTGGTTTACATTAAATAAGTATGTTGTAATTAACAGAAAGATAAAAATATATTTACTTTGAAATAACAAAATAAAGTGTTTGGTTTTTTATCTTTGAGTATATTTGAAAGTTTGACTGTTTTACTTCAAATTTTTATTTTATATACAAGGCACTATTTGCAAACATTGTATTAGCAATATCACCTTTCAAATTTATCTTAATAATTAGGCCTAGTTAATTTTCACACATGTTTATTTACATTTAAACTTTTGGTCTCCATGGATTTTTAGTACTTCACTTTTAGTAGCTTTGTCAAACACAACACATCTTTGTTGTGCACAAAAAGGTAAATTTATTATTATTATTTTAGTTATTTAACTAGTTTTATTACATTATAGCTGACTTAATTGGTGATGTTTTGTTGTTGGAGTTGAATTTCAATTATGTTGGGGTTCACTATTTTATGGAGTGTTTCCAGTGTTGAAATAATAATAACGAGGTGAATGACAAACACAGCATGAATTTTATGTCTTGTTGTAAATGTCATGAAGTATGTGAAATTAAATAAAAAATATATGCTGTAAATCGCACAGTTATTTTTTGAATTTATTTGGGTGGAAAACTCCGTATAATACTGAACCCTGAGATTATGGCTGACTTTAAATTACTGTGATTAAGCTCATTTGGTGATAACGCTTAGAAATCGTTGGTTTACATAAAATCTGCACATCACACACACACACACACACACACACACACACACACACACACACACACACACACACACACACACAGAGTTGGTCCTATTACTTCTTGCAGCTCTCTAGCAATTCCAACCTTTGTTATTTACATTAAATTACTGGCAGACATTTAGACCACCTACCTTGAGTGTAGTCTGGGGTCAGACTTTGGTCTTATCCGTCCAGCCACTGAGGTTGAGCTTTAGGGACTATGGAACAGCTATGTCATTTGAGATCCTAATGCAATCAGTTTTTTTTTTGTTTTGCATTAGATGCTAAGCCATAGCCTTGCCACAAATACGGAATCCATGAAAGGCCCCCTCACCCCTGAAAGCAGGCCCTCATCACCATACCGAAGGGGACCAACGACCACCACAAGCATCTCTCTCAAATTTGCCCTCTGTAGACACTGTAAATACCAGGGTAGGACTCCCTATGGAAGGTGTGCATGTAGTGCTAGCCATCGCTACCTTTCCAGGATCCTGGGGTCCATTCTAAATCCCAGAGAGTTTCTAGATTCAAACCTATTTACACTATAGCTAATTTAAGTAGGGTCAATGGGGGTCGATATTCCGCCATTGGCCCTCTCACACTACACGTTCATGCCAATAAATACATTCACTCTCAACACACACTAGGGGTCACAATACTATCAGTACTATATACAATAAAACAACAGGGGAGTCAACTACTTGCTACTGTGCTCGAGCACAATATCGTGTGGCATTCCTACGCTCTCTACAAGGAGTGGCACTTTTCAATTATGTACACATCAAGCAACCTTCTACATGCCGAACACATATGCAGCCTTTGGCTCAAAAGTAAATGTTTCATGTCTCAACCGCACTCAGAGGATGACCCTTCTTCTCTGAATCAGATCCTACGAGGGCCACTTATTGACAGTGGAATTGATACGCAAGAGCTCCTATGCTGATGCAGCTCACCGACGCTACCACTTTCTTTTAAGTATGTTTCTTGTAGCGTTTTTAGTGTCAGTTCAAGGTGACTTGGTCCAGAGGTTGGGTAAACAGCTTTTGTCCTTTTGTCACCCTCCAGAGGTGTGTGTGTCCTGATTGCTGAGACACTTCACTCCATGGTGTCTCTCCTCGTGTGTTCCTTCTTGATTTTTCCAAAGCCTTCGATTCTGTCCCTCACTCTTCTCTCCTCTCTAAACCCGCATCTTTTTCGTTCTCTGCCAGCACCATCCATTGGTTCCACTCCTACCTTACCAATCATCACCAAGCTGTCTCCCTTCCCAATGGCCTTACCTCCTCCTTCCTCCCTCTAAAATCTGGGGTGCCCCAAGGCTCTAGCATCTCTCCTATCCTTTTTTCCATTTATATCAATGACCTGCCAGACTCCATCTAGTCCTGTGAATATCACCTATATGCCGATGTCTCCCAAATATACACCTTCCACCCTTCCGATCTTCACTCGGCCATTCTCAAGATCCAAAAAGGCAAACTCCATCAATGAATGGGCACATAAAAATTCCATAGTCCTCAATCCGTACAAATCAACTCCTCCATTCCAGGGGTCCAGGCAACTCCTCAATTCCCTCGCCAGCATCCCAGCTCTCATGCTAAATAACCATCCCATTCCCTTCTGCTCCTCAGTTAAAAACTTAGGAGTAGTCTTTGACCAAAACCTTTCCTGGCATCCTCACATTTCCCAAATTTCCCGCCATTGCATTGCCTCCCTCAGCCTGTTTCGTTGGTCCTGGCTTCTCTTACCTTTCTCCACCCGCAAACTCCTTGTATCTTCGCTTATACTTCCCTTCTTCGATTATAGCTGTGGTCTCACGAAGGGGGGAATGCGCCATTGAAGTGTATTATGAATTGTTGTGTAAGATTTGTGTTCGGCACCCCACGGGGATCCCGGGTGTCGGGGTTGTATTCCCAACTTTCCTGGCTATTCCCCTCCTTCCGTGCACAGTATTTCCTAGGTCGCTTTCTTTTCCAGTCCATCCACACTCGTCGTCCTCCTTACATCACCCAATCCCTCCAATTCAACTCCTCACATCACACTCGTAGCACCTGCTCATCCCCAATCGACTTTATCCTTCCGCAACATACAACCCATACCTTCAAAAGATCCTTTCTGATCCGAGCCCCTAAACTCTGGAACTCCCTTCCCCTTTCTATTCGTCACGCTGCCTCCTTTTCCTCCTTTAAATCCCACCTGTATAATCACCTCCTCTCCCTCCAAGCAGAGACCTCACGTTAACATTTGATATTTTGGTTTAATATTCTTGTAATTTTCTCTTCTGGCCTGTCTTACTGGTATACATTGCGCCAAGATTTCTATCTCTTTTTACTTTTCAAATTTCAAAAAGGAACTTCCTTTATTTATTTCATGTTTATTATTCTTAGGGGACACCAGACCCAGAATAAAGTTATTTTTCTTCTTCTTCTTCTCTCCAACAAGAACAGTTTTGAAATTAATTTATGAATTGTAATTGATTTATTTCAATTGTTGCAATTTAAAACATACTTTATGTGCTACTAGCATTTCATGAAAGAAGAACTCAAAAACTTAAATCTAAAGACTAAATAAAAGACTGATACAGTTTCTTTCAAATATATGTTTTTACTTTCTGTAAAATTCTGTCCGTAGGATTTTGAATAATTTCCTAATTAAATCTATTTTGGCATTGTCCCTCCATCTCATACGCTTTAGCACTATCGACAACTAAGTCATATCAGCCTCCAATGCATGCAGTTTTTAAACCCAGACACACTCTCACTCATAATTAAATACATCATTTTCTATTTACATAACAGAGAAATAATATTGGTTTTTTGCTCCCGTCTATACAATCGTGTAAATATGTCTATGTATTCTCCAATTACAGTGGAAAAAATTACATACTGTTCACTCTGGTTTTATACATAATAACACTTCTATTTTGTCCTGACTCTACTGCTTTAGTGGAAGATTTCAGTTTCTTTAATGAAGTATTCTTCTCAGGCCTATAGCATTTTTCTCGCTATTACCGGGCATTTGCAAAGGATGCCATCTTTTGTTTGTGCCTCTTCTAGAGGTCATCAGTAGATTATCCCATTTTTTAAAGTGGTATTTTATTGGAGCGTATCTTTAAACAGACATATCCATTAGGAATTTTAGTTCCTTTCCATAGAAAAGGAATTCCTCTTTCTTCTATTGAGTTGTTTGGGCGAGGAATACTTTGCTTGGGTCATGCCTGGCATACATTCCCAGTATTTTTTTTGTTCCTTTAATAAACCCAAGATTCCAGGGTTTTTTTTTTAACATGGCTATATTTATACCACAGAAGATATTTTAGTGTTGTAACATGGCTTTTTTACTGGTGAGGTTGTCAGTTGCTTCAGTGCCTGAAATTCCCTCATGACCTGGGACGCAATTTGCACATCCCAGTTTTTTAGGACATTCGGGAAGTTACAGACTAGTTTTGAGTTGGAGAGCCTTTACGGTGTGTGCATCGTAAGTTTAAAACCTCTCGATGACCTGGGCCACAATTTCACCAGAGCCCAGGAAGTTGAGTGTCTTCTAGGCTTAGCTTCCAGTTTGACTTTAATGGAAAAGAACATGGAAAAGAAAGAAAGAAGGATATTCCAGGAGGTTGTTTAAAATTCCAATATGGACAATTTGGCTGGAAATGGATCTGTACTAGCTGGGAACGCTTACAAAAATTTTGTAATATATCAGACGATATTGTTTGGAGGATAGTAGGGAAAATACCAGGTAGTAACATTGCAATTAACCCACCACCCAAGGTGTTCTATTACTCAAATGCTTAACACAACGAATCACCTCAAGGAAACTTACGTTGACCATGTAGGGAAGTACCAAGTGGATGTGATCATCGGGTCAAACCAGCTGTACAAAATTCTAGCAAGGGAGCCATTGTGCTACCATATACTGGAAGTAGTAGTATTTTCTTTATTATCTTATAGCATTATTATTGCTGTACCTTTGAAATTGTTATTTCTTTCATACCCACATGCCACGAGGTGCTCATAGTTAGGCCCCTTTATGCCCATACCTGTATGGTTGGTATGGTGAAAAAGGATACTAGGAAGCGGGGTTTGTGCTCCCCAGGCACTGCAGCCTTCTGGCTTATTGTACCTTCCTAGTTCCTTAGTTCAGTGCAATAGACTCAATCCTTCTCCTTAGAAGTATCAGGTCATTGACTGTCGCTGCTGCAATTTGATTCCTTAAGTTTTAGTTTAAATCTCCATTGAGCTGTTGCTTCGCATTCGAAGATGATATGAGTGGCTGTTTCCTACTCCTCATCACATAATCTGCAATGGGATCATTGCTGTACATACCCATGTTGTGTAGATGTTTTCTCAGATGCCAGTGACCGTTTAGTAGTCCTACCACTCTGAGTTTGGCCCTATCCAATTGCAGCAATTCTTTTGCCACTCTTGGTGATGTTGTTTCATCATAAGTTTACTATGTCTAGCACCGTTAGAGTTTATCCACCTCTCCTTTTGTTTTGTTTGGATCCATTCTATGATGGAGGATTCTCTATTTGTTTTTGTTATCCCAAGAATAGGTTCAGGCCTATGTATGGTCTTGCAGATCCTCCTCTGGCCAGACTATCTGTTTTCTTGTTACCCAAAATTCCTCTGTGCCCTGGCACCCAAGATATCATCAGGATGTTGTGTTTCCCCAGGTTTTGGAGATTTTGGATACATTCACTGACTAATTTTGATGTGATTCTTTTACATGCTAATGCTTTAATGGCTGCTTGGCTATCAGATCTTATGAGGATTGGTCAGTGTAACCCCTTTTAAGATTTTCCAGGGCACAATCATTGATGGCATACAAAAACAAGAATACAGCTATCATGTCAGATAGTCAAGCAGCCATCAAAGCACTAAGCTCAAGCATCATTAGTTCAAGGATGGTGCTGAACTGCAAAAACAAATTAAACACACTAGGTATGCAGTATAAAGTAAGCCTCTGCTGGGTCCCAGGACACATGGGAGTAGAAGGCAATGAGAAAGCGGACACCCTTGCAAGGAAAGGGGCTGCCACACCGCTGATAGGACCTGAACCCTTCTATGGAATAGGAATCCACACTATTAATGAATATCTCAGACAGAAGGACACAAAGAAAATGAAGGAACAATGGAATTCACTCATTGGACATAGACAATCCAAGAATCTTCTAACTAATTTTGGCAAGAAAGAAATCTCAGAATGTGTCAAAGGAAGCAGGAACAGACTGCGAATCCTAACAGGATTCCTAACAGGACACTGTAGATTAAATAGACACCTAAAGAAAATTGGAACAATCCAAGATGGCACATGTAGATTCTGCAAGGAGGCAGGAGAGACACCAACACATTTACTAACAAACTGCGGAGCTACATTAGCCCGCAGGAGGAAATGTTTTGGGATGTATAATGTGACCATAGAAGAGCTTCAACCATTAAAACCGGCCTATTAATCAAGTTTATTGATGAAATAGGACTCACACCGATGTGCTTTAGGCAGAGAACGGTGGATACAATAGCTCTCAAACGGTGCAGTATACCATACCCTGAAAAATTACATCTACATCTACATCTACATCTACATCATTGATGGCATGTATTTCTGCTTGAAAGACCGAAGTGTACTTCCCTAATGAGTTTGATTGCTCATGTTTTGGGCTTGTACCTGTACTATACACCATCTTTGTCTGAATATCATAGATGAACTCCAGGTTTTTATCTCTTTATTTTTATCTTTTCAATAAAGTTTTTTTCTCTGATATTTCAAGTTACAGCTGTCTAAGTTGTTTTACTTTGGTGAAAATTTTAGCATGGCTGAAATTTGTTTGATATCTTGACGAATTGTCAGTTCCTCAATTATTACAAAAATCATAGCAGGGGATCCAAAGACTCACTGCTGATCGGATGGCATTCCTACTCGCTCCCTATATTGAGCCAAGGAGCGACACCTTTGTGGGGCACATTGACCTTTCTCTATGTTTTTGTATTATTGCTTTATTCCATGTTAGAGCTGTGTAAGTTGTTTTACTTTGGTGAAAATTTTAGCATGGCTGAAATTTGTTTGATATCTTGACGAATTGGCAGTTCCTCAATTATTCCAAAAATCGTAGCAGGGGATCCAAAGACTCACTGCTGATCGGATGGCATTCCTACTCGCTCCCTATATTGAGCCAAGGAGCGAAACCTTTGTGGGGCACATTGACCTTTCTCTATGTTTTTGTATTATTGCTTCATTCCATGTTAGTTTTATGGTTTTCCTTTTGGTAGCAGCATTTTCTATCAGTCTTTATTCTTTTAGTAAGGTTTTTTTAAAATATAAAGTAACCTAAATTAAGGCAGTAATGTATTTATTAAAAGAAGTGTTACATAAACTGCTTACATTCTTGTGATAAAATACAGCAGTTTCATTATTAACTGCTGAGATCCCTTCTGTAATTCATCTATCAATTTTCTTTTCCCTTGAAATTACCTGAGCAATACATGATATTTAGCATATTGCAATAATAAACAAACTAACAGCATATATAAAAATGAAAATACTGATAGAAGTAACAGTGTCCATCACAAGAAAAAAAAAGCAGTAAACTAACAATTACAAAAGCAGAATACAAATAAAACTATTTTAACTGGCACAAGTCAAGCTATTAAATTATCATCTTTAGTCTCAAAAAATATTAGACCTTTCTTGTTTAAACTCTTAATTGACTTAAATGCACGTTAGATGTAACTAAATGACATTAATTCATGAATGACTTCTAATTTTCAATATTTATTGTTCTTAGGTCCAAATTTTACGACAATACGCAAAAATTTTAGTGTCTAAATGCTCAAACCTCATATGGATTCTAAAAAGAAACATGTTGTCATTGTTGACAAAATGTTACCACCAAATAATGTGACTTTCATATCAGAGATCAAATTAAATGAACCGCATGAAGTGAGTGTCGTGAACAAAGAACACAAAAAAATGTCAATGGTCATTGGACACAAAGGTCCTAAGTCTCCACAAAGCACCAAGGATGCTGTTATAAAGGCAGCTATTAGACACGAAAAAGATTCGAGTAGACGACCCGACGATCATCCACCAAAAAAAAGTGTCAGTCATGGACCTTCCAAAGACCACCATCCTGTTCATCATCATAAGAGGAGGCACACCAAGCATCATGAAATACCAGTTCATCCGAAACCCACATGGGATAAAACTGACTGTGAGGAGTCGTGTTCATGTAACGCTGAATGTTCAGATTGTGATCATAGAAGGGATAAAAAAGAAAGGTCAAGTAGACAAGACAAAAGGGTAGATCACACCAGAATTAGAAGGATACCTCGTACCAAATCTGATCAGTCTCATGATTCCCGTCCAGTTCCTTCTTACAGTACTCCGAGACCACCAAAGACTCTTCGCAAAACTAAGAGAAAATCGACACTGAAAGATTCCGTGATGTCTAACGAAGACTCCTTGTCATCAAACGAAGTATCTGATGATTCCACAAATGTATGTTGCATGGGTTATACAGACAATTATGATTTGCAGGATGATGAAGATTACTCAGAAATGGAGTCGTGTCCTTCAGAACGGGATGTGGATGAAGAAACTTCGACCAATTCCAGCGAGATTGTCCCACTAAAGGTTGAAAAAGGGTTCCAGCCGAAAATGATACAACCTCTACCTTCCCAGCGCTTCAATATCCCAAGGAATTGCAAATGTGGGTATTCGAGAAAATATGAGCCAGAACCTCATAGATTCCGCATTTGTTGTTGTCCTGAAACTGGTAAGAAAAACTTGATGATATTACTTGATCAACTAACATCATTTGAAAGAAAGTTTTTTAAATTGTAAAGTGTTTTTTACATAAGACACCTCATTGAGATATAACTTCCTCTCCTAATCCAAATTACAAATAACTCTTTCTTAATAAAAAATATTGAGTTAAAAAAAATTGAAGCACCTTAAAATTGATTTGAAGTCACAAAAATAGAAAGTTGAAATTTTCTTTGAATGTTGTTCATGTTATTAAATGATTTCAAAATTCTGTGACAGTCCCGGTGAAATTTGGGTGATACTATTCATCCTTAAAAATACTTAACTGCTATTTTTCTAGTGTTCTAGCTATTTCATTCATTGTTAATACAAGTAATTGTTTTGAAGCTCGGATACAGGCTGAACTTAGAGAGTGGAAGTCAAAAGTCACTCTTTTGGAAAAAGAGTTGTCCAGCCAGAAAGGGAGTGTTAGAAAATTTACGACTCAGCTTTTCACATTAACAAACAGCCTGCAGGCAATAAACCGTTTTAAAGACACAATGGATCTCAATTTGAGCACTTTACTGTTTATCGCCACTCGAAGAGGTGAAATACAAGAATTCTACGAACCTGTAAGTAAACGCGTTATGGTAACAATTAAATGTCATTGTGGTGATTCCCAAAGGGAAATCTTAAACAGGTTTATCTAGAAATTAAATTTATTGTAAATATTAAGATTAGAATTAGGAATATTTCGGCTAGTTGTTGTCGTATTGTGTAAGATTGGGCAATTGGAAGAGGCCTGGAATCTCGGGAGCCGGCATCGTCTTTCTCAAAAACTCCAGACACAGCTGAACAAAGCTGGCAAAACAGCTTTGTGGTGTGAAGTGGTTACAATGTGGGTCGATCCTGGGTAAACGCCCTGGTAATATTTACTGTTGTGCTGACAAGTGGCCTTATTGCTCAACCCCCAGGATTAGCTAATGCTCGGACTCATCCGGAATAGCTCAATGACCTGGGGAGGACAAGAGCACTCGGGTCACCAGGAAGCATAACAGTATTTCCTAAGCTTAACTGTTCCCCACCTCCTCTCTGACTGATTGATAAAAACGCAATCCCAAAAGTTAGTCCAGTATAGCCAGTGCAGTTGAGTCAGGTTCAGTCAGTCAGTTCAGCTGAGTGCAGTCGAGTTATAGTTAGAGCTCAGTTGAGAGTCAATTAGGAGTTGAAAAAGTAGAGGCGGTCATAAGAGAGCTGTCATGGTCGGGGTAGGCCAGGATCCGGCGAGAAGTTTGCCAGGAGGAGCCAAAGTCAAAGAGGAGCAGGCCAGGAGATGGACAGGAATCCGCCAGGAGGGCCAGAGTCCGTAGGACCGAAGCTGGCTGCCTAGTACTGTGAGTAAAAATTTGTCAATCAGTTGGCGGGAGATTTGGGGACAATTTAGAGGCTGTGGCCAAATCTTGGGTAATGCGTTCCCCAAGAATTAAGTCGATAGATTAACAGAGTTGTTAAGTTTATGATTTAACGTGCTGATTATATATTGAAAAAAAAAATGTTCCAAAGGTTTTATATTATTAATTTTTATATCTTGTTCTGTCCAACAATTTTGACCTATCAAGGGTACAGTGTCTCAGAAGGAGTCATTTATTGTAATATCAAAAAATATTTCATTGCACTTAAAAAACAAAGAAGAAAAAAAGAATTAAAAATTTAGCCGCTCACCACTCACATCATAAATATTACTAACAGCTTTTCTTTCAAACAATTTATGTTTTTTTTGTACTTGATGATTTTATGGTAGTTCTGTTCTTTAATTTTTTTTTACAATTAGAAATAATTTAAACAGGATCTTGTTGGTCCAATTTTCAAGAGGATAAGTGATGAACTGATGACATATCTGACTAAGCATGCTACGTTAGAACCGAACCCTCCGAATTCGGATGAACACGATAAAACGTGTTTGTTGCTGACTTTGGCTGCGAACATCCTAGCGGCCAAAAAGACGTGGGAGTTTTTTACCTCGGAGTCAGCTATGGTGGACTTGCTACACAATATGTTCATAGCCCTTGATATGATACAAAATGTCCCATCTTTACAGAAACTGGAACTGTATGTATAAGTTTATAATACTATGTATGTTTTGTAATATTTCATCGATTTTCTTTCGTTTTAGTATTCTCATGAAAATAATGTATAGCTTGACCATCCACGTTGAAACTTATATGCTCGTACAACAGCAAAAACCAATCCTAAAATGTATCTGTAAATATATACGAATGGATCATCACCACTTTAAAAGGTATTTTGGACTTCAATTTGCTGAAAGGGTGACAAGGTACATTCGCGATAAAGAGACATACTCACTAATAATTAAAACGGTAAATATAACTTAAACATATATTATAATTAATCCTTAAATTAAAGTTTAATTAATCTGAAAATGTGCAGAAACAGTATTTATTGTCTTGAGATGAACAGATAAATGCTAAAACTGTTATTGTCATAAATCCAATTCTTGATAAAGAAAACAATAGTTTTTCCTTTTGATATTATTTATGTTTAGTGGTCTAATTGACCATAATAATTAATTCTTTTTAACTTTTTCATCTCAACCAAGACCTTTCATAAAAAGAATAATTAATTGAAAAATTAGTTTTTCCTTTTGACATTATTTATGTTTAGTGGTCTAATTGACCATAATAATTTTTTCAATTAATTATTCTTTTCACTTTTTCATCTCAACCAAAACTTTCATAAAAAGAACAATCAATTGAAAAATTAGTTTTTCCTTTTAACATTATAAATTATTCTTGCTAAATGAAAAATAAATCATACTGTCCTATTTTATCCTATATTAATAAAATGTAATTTTGTCATTACTGATCATCCTGGTCTCCTTCTCCTTGCTGAGTTGGTCTGGCAGATACAATTTGACATTTTGCCACCTTAAATGTGTGACTATACACCAAAACCTCCTCTATCGATTCTATCCTCTCTGTTGTCCCTCAAGGGAGCATCCTAGGTCAATTACTTTTCAGTATAAATACAGACTTCCCTAAACACTAACACATGCACACTTACGTGACATGGCAATTAACTGCAAACCTCCATCCTAGCAGTTTGATCCCTCCAAGACCACCTCCTCACTTCAGAACCATATGGAGGATTGAATAATAGGTACAAGACAATTTAAAATTACTAGACGTCCGAGACTGGAAAAAACATTACACAGCTTTTCTAACTATGACATTCCTCAAGGGAGCGTCTTAATTCGTTACTTTTCAGCATAGGCTTCCTCCAATACTCTAAAACACTTTACCTTTGATGATCATACCCTAATCAACGTCGATCCATCCAAAACCACCTCCTTACCTGAGAACGTACTAATATTTATAACAAACAAAAAATTTACACAGCTCTTTTGGCTCCGGTGTTCCTCTAGGAAGCATCTTAGGCCGGTTACTTTTCAGCGTAGAGGCTTCCCTTAACACTTTAAACACACCTTACCTTTGATTACAATCAATTGCAACTGTGATCCTGTCCAAGCAGAACAATCCTTCCTAAAGCACCGCCTTACCTTAGTTACTTGAAGATGGCACAATGCCAAAACGCGTTTGAATAACTCAATGACCCACGAGTGGAGACAACCAGTCAGTGACCCTGTGCCGGTTCAGCATGAGTTCACTGACTCACAGACCAAAACCCATCATCAACTACCACAAAAAATACTTTACACAACTTCAGACATACGTATCGCTTATTTTCTAACCTAGTAAAATTCCGATATCTCAAATTATCTCTTCATTTCAACTGCCTCATTTGTGACCTTTCCACTCTTATCCTCCCGGGAGATTGAGGCATTGCTGGCTTCATGACCAACTTTGCATATACACCCATCCATCAAGTTCTTGTCATGCTCTCGAAAAGACTGCCTGATGTTGGTCAACTCACTGGTGGCTCACATTCACGCTTAACATGATATGCTGTTTCCTTGTAATCTCTCAACTTACTGGATAAATTGATGCAGTTATCGATAGTAAAAAGAAAAAAATTACCAAAGGCACAATAAAACAATAATAATGCTGACATTCCACCAACCAAGAACTTATAAAGTAAATTCCTGTCGTACAGGAGGGAGGACCTGTTGGGTGTAGTGGATGAGGGGTCAAACCACTTTTCTATACATATTTTCAATTAAAAGCCATAATTAGTGTGGCAAATAAACCCTAGCCAATTGACCATCCAACGCCTTATAAAAGAAACTTGACTCCCCAAAAATCACACAGACCCAACCCAATGAGGATAAGCAGATCAGGAACAACCAAATTACAGGTTCATCACCCTGCAGACCATATGAATAAATTTCACAATATTAATCAAATGTTCTTTTTTAGTTACCCATGCGCGTAATTGATTTTTATTCAGACCTTGAGCCAAATCAAGACGCTACTGATGTACAGATAGTTTCCGAAAGCATAATCAAACAAGTAGAGAAAAACTATTTGAAACTATTCCCCCAAGCCACTGTACAATCATATAAAGCGCATATTTGCTATCCCTTTTCGTGCCCTTTAGTAAAAGAACAGCCGATTTATTTACGTGATAAGGTCAATCATTCTTCATTTCCTGGCTTAGACGACCAATTAAAAAACAAGAGGGAACGAGAAGATGCGTCTTATTTTAGAAGTATAGCAGACAAACATGACGAACTTGTGGCTGCGAAAGCGGATCTAGCAGCTAGAGGAAAAGTAATAGGAAGAAGTGAGGCTCAGAATCAGAAAAAAAGTTTCACTTTAAGCGATCCTTCAGAGTTAAAACAGAAATTATGTTCAAACAATGCTAAAATTGTCAGAATTCAGGATCAGATGTCTGTCATGGACAAATACAGCTTCAATGGTGGTAGTGTGCGCAATGAAATCCCAGATGAATACCGGCGTCGGGCAACTTCGTTACAATCAAAAATTGTATATGTCACCGATCGATTTGAACCAGTATTAACGATACCAAGAAGTGTCACCGATGAGTATTTTAGCAGCGGCGGACTAAGGCAAAGTAGTGGGAATTTCGTTTTCTTATACAAGAGTAATGTCGCCAATGCCGCTAGCCAAGACTTAGTACTTATACCTTATCAAAAACAAAGTAACGCTGATGAATATAGTTCCTCGTTATAAATAACACTCCATAAAGAAAGAATCGGTTTTCGTCATTCATAATAATATGCAATTTGGATCTACACTATAGTATTGCCAAGCATTCAATAAATCCACTTTCTCATATTATGTATTTTATTATTTACATTAACGGACTAAGTGCTTCGTTTTATGATAGATGGTTTGAAGTTTGCTTATCCAAACAGAAATATATACAATGAAATTGAGGAAATTGAAAAAAATATTTAAAAAATGTTAAGCATACATCGAAGGTCAAAATTATAAAATTTTCATGGAGGGATGGAATCATTTATACTTTATCACAACTGAGATTTTTGTGATAACTGAGACAATTCCAGCACCACTGAGTTTATGAAATGATAGAAATATTTTTGAAATATTCTTAGACTTTTAATTAATCTAGGATATCATTTGAATTTTGGTCTGCCTTTCATTGCTGTGAATAAACATCTTGTCTGATCGTCCAGGACAGAGAAGGCAGGCAGACCAAAATTATCAATGTCCAAGCACATCCAACAGATCTTAAGAATAAATCTCCCAATCATTGATTTAACAATCCAAATTATTGAATAATGAAAATTGGCGACGGGTTGAGAAAACAGGATATTATCCAAATTCAGATTTTGGTTAAAAACAAATAAATTTAAAAAAAATGTAGTTTGGTCATTTTGTTCTGTTTATTCTTGCTGTGACATAAATATCTTGAAAAAAAAGACAGCAAAGGCAGGCAGAAGAAAATGATCAAAAATGTCCAAGAAGGTTCACCAGACCTCAAGAAGAAATCTTCAGCTATTTATTTACTATTAATCTAATTCTCTAGACTTGCTCTGATGGTCTTCATACTTTATGAACAATTGATTTAAAAATAATCTGAATTGGGGGCTGAAATGACCTAGATGTCGGAAGCCCCGGAAAAANCTTTCAGTTTTTCTCTTATTTTCAAGAAGCATTTTTTTCGTTTTGTTAATTATCGCGTTCAAAATAACGCGAGTGTCTCCTCCCGCATCCTTAATGCGACACATCATACAGGGTTCAGACGGAGCGCCTAAGGTAATTAATAGACTAGGATTCTGTTTTACCTTTGGCCAGAGTTATTGCAGGTTCTAGCTATTAAACGGCTCTCTTCCCTGGTTGTCGAGAAAATCAAGCCACAGTTAACAAGTTAGTATTTTATTTTATTTTGTATTTCATTTTATTTTGTATTTTTATTTTATTTAATTTTATTTTTATTGTGACCGACCAGCACGTGCACTTAAAATTTGATTAGTTTTCAGAAAAAAAATTTAATCGTGGCCCGGAAGGACAAAATTTTATGTGCACGCGCTGGCCGGTCGCAATAAAAATAAAATTAAAGAAAATAAAAATACAAAATAAAATGAAATACAAAATATTGATTTTGAAATAATTAATTAAAAAAATTAATAATAATTAATTACAGTTTTTAGTTGAGATGAAAAGAGTCAATGGCACGAGCGGGATTCGAACCCACGATCTTCGGCTAGATACGCCGCTGCTCTACCACTTGAGCTATCGTGACTTCGATCCACTTGGACACTAACTTCCTACCTCAACCCCACCTTTAAATTTTCCTTCCTTTTTGCTATTTTTCAAATGTGTAATCTATTTGATTCTCGGCGACAAATGAAATGGCCACGGAGACTTTAGTGAAGATATACTTCATTTAACTTATTAAATTCACTACTTTTCGTGGTCCGCTTCACCAATTTCTTAATTTAATATCTTCCAATTAATTAATCTGTATTTAAGGTATTGGTTGAGATAAAAACATTTGTCGCCGAGAATCAATTAGATTACACAATTGAAAAATGGCAAAAAGAAGGGAAAACTCATAAGGTGGGGTTGAGATAGGAAGTTGATGTTCGAGTGGATCGAAGTCACGATAGCTCAAGTGGTAGAGCAGTGGCGTATCTAGCCGAAGATTGTGGGTTCGAATCCCACTCGTGCCATTGACTTTTTTCATCTCAACTAAAAACCTTAATTGTAAATAATCTGAATTATTGAACCATGAAAGACAGAGACAGGTTGAGAAGAACTCCAGGTCCAAGGCTATTATTTTAAAAGATAAACTAAACTCAAATAAATTTATATATATTTATTACATAACAAAATGCACAAACATTTTTATATATATAAATTTTTAAAATTATTAATTTAATTAGTGTAATATCTATGAAATAATGTAATTGAGGTAAGTGTGTTTCTACTGGCACCTATTTGGAGCAACCTAAACAAAGTATAAAAGATTACAATTCTGGCGCCAGTAATTATACAAGCAAATACTACAGTAAATATGCACCTTTTCCATAGTTATATCATTTCTTTACAAATGGAAGACTTTATCCGCAGAGCTTTTGAGGCAATGCAATAGTATATATAAATTACAATTTTATTAGTGTCATATATGTACATACATACTCACATGTTAGTATACAAATGTATGTATATAATTAAAAACAATACACATGTATTTTTACTATTATGTTTGTATGTGTGTATATATTTAATTTAAGTAAATATATACAAATAACAGACTATATGTTCTCTTATTAGAATATCCTCTCATAAGGCAATAAGATATCTATGTGGAGAGAGAAGGATAATTCGTAACAACTGTATATGTTTTTTTTCTTTTCTTCTTCGACTTCAGAAATATAGTATATCAGAGAGGAGAAACACAACTGACAAGTTTTCAAAAGTGAAAATTCCAATAGTAACAGTTAATTTTTGGGAATTTAAAGACAATTTTTTTCGTGTATAAATATTAAATAAAAAACGTTTAGCCTACATTATTGCTTAATTATTTGTACTTAAAAATTGGCTTAAGTGCTTCACCACCTGTTATACCATATATAAATTATAATAAATATTATATAATAACACATTATAAACAAGAATGTCACCGATTAATCCATCCAATATAGAGAAACCTGGTGAATTTAATTATAATAGTTATAGTTTTTGACCATTAGAGTCTACTAAGCCTTTTATTTTACATCATTATACTAATAGTTGTAGAAATAAATTATAATTTAATAGCAATAGCATTAGTTTAATTCTCAGTACATTATCTTACATCTTTACAATACGAATAATTTTTTTTTAAATTTTTAAATTTTTTTTTTTTAAATAACAACGAACAAAATTCAAGATACATGTATGGACATTATATTATGTACAAGGAGGAATATTTTGTGAGTGTGTGTCTGTGCACAATTATATTCGAAAACGGAAATATTAAATAGGCGTTAAAAGAAGAGAAAAGGTTCCATTACGAGGATAATTACATCATTAAATATATAAATTGGGTAGTCAAGCGAAAAAACAGATTCCACCTCGAGAATCTGTTTTTCACACACCTTTCCTAATATTTAATTAGAAAAATTATAATTTTAAAGCAAATCATTAAATTTCATAAATTGCCTACAAAGAATTTTTATTATATCATTTGTAAACAAATAGTGTTCAAAAGACATTTACAATTGTTAAATATTATATATGGATATATAAGTTTTGAAATATTAGGCCTTTCGGTTAGAAATATATATCATTTTTTTATAAATTGATCGAAATATTTTATAAATATTCAAAAGCTATTATTGAATATATATTCAAAATTCGAAAACGAGTTCAAGCTAAATAAACAAAACAGAGAGATAGAGAGATGAATATATTTTTATTACTTGTACTCTTATTAATTATAAAAATACAAATTACGTATAAATTTAGGTGGTAACTCTGATTTATGTGCACATGACACACATTCATGGTTTGGTTTTGTTTCTTAATTACTTACACAATAATCATCTAAAATATTGAAACAAAAAATACAAAGTTATTGTCAATTAGTTATTTGTCAGCAACAATTTTACACTAAATAAATAACATTATAGATGTATAAATTATTAAATATCTAATGAAATTATTTACAGTGTTTTTCAAAATTTTTTTTAAAGGTAATCGAATAATATTCTAAAAATTCTGTTAAACTAAGAATTTTTACTATTTAAAGGTAACAAACATTAACAAAATAACTTTGCATAAATTTATTCTTACATACAAGTAGTTTTCAATAATGAGATTCTATGAGTTTATCTCAGCAATTAGAATCACAAAGTCCTTGTTTCTTTGTAAGTGAAACATTTGTCATATTCACTTATTTTACGTTTTACCACAATTTCATTATAAAAACAAGTATCTCCCATCTTTTTGTCACATTAAAAATGTGCCAGGATATGCGAGATAGCCAAAGTTTGTTTTTTCTCCCTAAAAAACGTTTCTCTTCATATTCAATAACCACGTAGAAAATAGAGACATACCCTTTTTACTTACTTTGGTTTTTCCTTTGGTAAATATTCTTCGATTACTTCAGGTTGACATTATTTTAAATTAAAAAAAATTCCCCACAAATGTTTTATCATACACAACCATTATATCGGCAATTATTTACATTAAATATAATTTTATGAATTTTAAAACTTTTTATAAACAATTGAAACCTATCAAATTGTAAAATTTCCCTTATATGATATGAATAAATTGAAACACACTTGAGTTATATGCTGAAATGCAAACTAATGATATATCAAGAGCAAATGATTTATCGGCATAGAAATATAGCAATTATCCCTGATATTTATATGAATGTATTGAATACGTTTAACAATAACTGATATGTTTCCAGTTGCTTTAAAATAAT
Organism: Cimex lectularius; assembly: GCF_000648675.2. Lineage (NCBI taxonomy): Eukaryota > Metazoa > Arthropoda > Insecta > Hemiptera > Cimicidae > Cimex > Cimex lectularius. The sequence continues at coordinate 405,102 of NW_019392807.1, forward strand.
GCATTTCAACGATCCAAACAATTTGTATGATTCCAACGGAAAAATTCCATAACTATAAACATTTCTTTTTAATAAATCATCATTGTCACAAAAGCATTTTCATTCCTATAATACTAGCAACGTTTTAACAATAATTAGTCGTTAGTTAAATTTCCATCTAAAATCACGTGTATTGAGTCAAAGTGATTACCGAGATGAGGACGAGGACCAACGAAGACTTTGTCATTTCTCCTCTTCCACACTGTTTAATCTCTATTTCCTGTAGACAAAATATTATAACATTACATGTAGGCATGATGATGTAAAATCTGGCAATTTAAAAATAATAAATAAACAAAGTAAAATAAAAACAATTTGGCAAAAGGGAGCCAAAGTGTCCAGCTTGCTGAAAGAGATTACTCGATATGTCCTATTTGGTTAGCGGATTGACAGCAGTTGAGCAGAGACAGAAGAATCAATTCCAGGGAGAAGAGGATATCGCAGAACATATTTTATGTTTTTCTGAGTGTCTGTGAAGGTGTAGGTTCTTGAAACTAGGAGAGGAAAAGCCAAGCAAGATCCTACACTGAAGAGCCAGTGGCAAGGCTATGGAGGTCGATGAACAACCTGAAGCTAGCAAATAATTTGTGAAATTAGATGAGCCCAATAATCTACTTAGATCAAGGTGCAGAAGGCTTTGTGGCCACCTCTTTTATCTGTATCCTTCTCCAAATTTGGTTGAAGAATGACATTCCTTGGCTCTATATAGAGAATATGTAGGAACGCCTTCTTTGTAAATTATATATGAGTACCAAAATTACCAAAAATACCCAAGAAGATTCATCAGACCTCAAGACGAAATCTCCAAATATTTTCTTTAATAATAATTCGAATTACTGAAAGAGGAAAAATGGTGACAGACTGGGAAAACAGGATATTATCCAAATTCAGATTTTGGTTGAAAAAAATTAATAACGTGATTGCGGTTTGGTCATTTTTTTGCTTGTTATTAAAAACAAAGCACTGACGTTTTCAGTGGACAATTGTGGTACAAAATGGTCATTTTTGTTAGGTTATTTGTAAGAACCTATAAATAGGAAAAAGGTCATTTTTTGTTTGTTATTAAAAAAAAGCACTGACGTTTTTGGTAGACAATTGTGGTAGCAAATGGTCATTTTTGTTAGGTTATTTGTGAGAACCTATAAATAGGAAAAAGGTAATTTTGTTTGTTATTTAAAAAAATGCACTGACGTTTTTAGTGGACAATTGTAGTAGCAAATCGTCATTTTTGTTAGGTTATTTGTGAGAACCTATAAATAGGAAAAAGGTAATTTTGTTTGTTATTTAAAAAAATGCACTGACGTTTTTAGTGGACAATTGTAGTAGCAAATCGTCATTTTTGTTAGGTTATTTGTGAGAACCTATAAATAGGAAAAAGGTCATTTTTTGTTTGTTATTAAAAAAAAGTACTGACTTTTTGGTGGACAATTGTAGTAGCAAATGGTCATTTTTGTTAGGTTATTTGCGAGAACCTATAAATAGGAAAAAGGTCATTTTTTGTTTGTTATTAAAAAAAAAAGGTACTGACTTTTTGGTGGACAATTGTAGTAGCAAATGGTCATTTTGGTCTGTCTATCCTTTCTGCGTCTTGATATCTTGTCTGACGGCGAAGGCAGGAAGATCAAAATGATTAAAAATGTCCCAGGAGGTTCATCAGACTTTTTGCAATTATTTATTTAATAATAATAATTATTATTGAATGATGAAAAATTGATAGGTTGAGAAAACGCAGAATATTACCCAAATTTAGAATTTGGTTAAATAAATGAAAAAATGATTGGAATTTGGTCGTTTTGGTCTGACTATTTTGGCCTTAGGAGAACCAATCAAGACTTTGCTATTTCTCCTCTTCCTTAATAGTTTAATTTCCTGTAGACAAAATATTGTATAATTAAATATAGGGAACATATGATGATAGTTACATACGGTTTGGCCAAAAACATAACAAAGGAAGGAAGAGGAAATTCTAAAAATTATTTGATGAATTGCCTTAATATCATCGGTGCTATTAAAACAACCCTCACAGTCACAAAGAAATGTATACTCAAGTTGCAACCCCTGCCTATCCATGTGAAAAGTATGCATTGTTAGGAGAACTGAGAATTCATTGGACAGTGGGAAAAAAAACTAACAAGTGCTAGCCTTACCAAAATCTTCAACAAAGTTAAAATAACAGACATGGCTATAAGCATCTTGGATCTATCAGAGAAAATACTAGACTTTGATAAACAATTCAAGATAAGTTGGTTGGAATAATAAAGGAAAAGGAGGCCAACCTGGAGCTGTTCTATGATATGTGGATACCAAGCCTACGAGATCACCTCAAAAATTGTCTGAAATTCCCTTAAAAAACTGGGATCTACAAAGCGCCTAATGCTAAAGTGGTCCTGGTTCATGAGGGAAATGCAGACAACGAGGCAGCAGATACACTTGCTAAAAAAGGAACCTAAGAACAACTAATAGGCCCAAATCCATTTTTCGGCATAAAGCATACCCGCATGAAAAGGAACTGGAATCTTGGGTATCTAAAGAACACAATAAATACTGAGAATGAAAACCAGCCATGAGGTCTAATTTTGGAAGGCTGGAAGGAAAAGGTGGCAGTCTAAATCAGTAGTGCAAATGTTGGACTAGTCTAACTCCAGTGTTTCTTATTTGCCCAGGATTAAAAATTGTGAATAAATGTTTTAATTTTCAACAGTATTCTTTTCAGGCTTACTTCTGGATGGTAGTTGATGCATTTTGGGGGCCGCCTTCTGTAGTAACCTTGTTCGCTGGGCCTGCAAGTGTGTGCCCCTCCATCTTCTGTGTTGATCTCTTGCGCGCTAATGCTAAGTTGTTTGCTGCCACATGGGCAAAGGGTGTCGACAACGAGCAGTATCAGATTGCTGTGAGGTATTTTTTGAACACTGAACGGCCTGAAACAGAATTGATTTTAGCTTCCAGGCCCAAGTCAGTCCTGTATTTATTAATACCTTTCGCATCCCGTAATGTGACAGTTGGTCAATTTCCCCTTGAGCGGGTTAAAAAGCCCGCTGTTGTTTAATCTACCAGGCTGGAGAACGTATAAGTCGACTTTTTTGGTGCAAGGCCTGGCGCTGGTCGTCCTGTTCACAGGCTGCCTTGGAGCTGTCACTGGTGGGACTGGCAATTGTTGGGGTGCCTGAGGCTGCTCGTCAAAGTCCAAAGTCTCTTTTTCCAATGGTTTGGTGGTCGGTATAATAGGAGGGCTCTCTTCTTCTAGACCATCGTAGTTGTTGCCTTCATAATCGGAATATATAGGAACTGAAATTTAAACAAAATTCTTCCATAGTATCCACGGATTTTATTTGTTCTTCCCATTCTTTACTTCATTAAGTGTGATATGATTTTTCTTACTGTTACTTAGTACTATTGCTTTGAGTGGACAATTGTGGATGCAAACGGTCGTTTTTGGTTTGAGATTTTTAAAAATACGTACAGATCTTTTGAGGGAATAATTTTAGTAAGAAAGGTCATTTTTTGTTTGTGTAAAAAAATAAGTATTGCTGTTTTGACAGGATGATTGTGGTAGCAAAAGCCATTTTTTGTGGGTTATTTGTCCGAATCTATCAATTGAAAAAAGGTCATTTCTTGATAAGTACTGATGTTTTGAATGGACAATTCTGGTAGCAAGAGGTCATTTTTGTTAGTTTATTTGTGAGAACCTATAAATAGGAAAAAGCTCATTTTTTGTTTGTTATTTAAAAAAAAGCACTGATGTTTTTAGTGGACAATTGTAGTAGCAAATGGTCATTTTTTTGTTTGTTATTAAAAACAAAGCACTGACGTTTTCAGTGGACAATTGTGGTACAAAATGGTCATTTTTGTTAGGTTATTTGTGAGAACCTATAAATAGGAAAAAGGTAATTTTTGTTTGTTATTTAAAAAAAAGCACTGACGTTTTTGGTGGACAATTGTAGTAGCAAATGGTCATTTTTTGTTTGTTATTAAAAACAACGCAACGATGTTTTTAGTGGACAATTGTGGTAGCAAATGGTCATTTTTGTTAGGTTATTTGTGAGAACCTATAAATAGGAAAAAGATCATTTGTTGTTTGTTATTTAAAAAAAAAGCACTGACGTTTTTAGTGGACAATTGTAGTAGCAAATGATCATTTTTTGTTTGTTATTAAAAACAAAGCACTGACGTTTTCAGTGGACAATTGTGGTAGCAAATGGTCATTTTTGTTAGGTTATTTGTGAGAACCTATAAATAGGAAAAAGGTCATTTTTTGTTTGCTATTTAAAAAAAAAAGCACTGACGTTTTTAGTGGACAATTGTAGTAGTAAATGGTCATTTTTTTGTTTGTGATTTTTAAAAACAGAGTAGGTTTGAGTGGACTATTGTGGTAGCATACAAATTTACTCCGCCTTGTATCAATGTGGGATATTAGACAAAATGTAATGACAAACTAACCATTTACATCATTTATATTTCTTTACTCAAAACTTGGTAAGCAATATTTCCCAAAATTTAACAAAGGGATTAATATTATGCCTGGGCAATAGTCCCAAGTTGGCATTAATTTCTCTCCAGCAATTCAAATTGTTTTAAATTTATTTGTTCAATGTTAAAATTATGTTATTAAAACTATCTGCAAAAAGACAACCAAAAGCAGAACTTTCCTACCATCAGCTTCTTCTTGTGCTGAAACTGCAATCGGCTGAAGCAGATAGTAAACTTGGCTTTGGGCTATGAGCCAAGTGAGTCGAGTGAAAAACCAACGGATGATCCAATGCAGTGGTTCCCAGGGCATCTGAAACGACCAATTTCAATTTATTCAAATACCAAAAATGCCAATCAGGATGGTTCTTACGGCTCCCTTTGATGCATCGCTGTAGTGTGACTTGGAATCCGAGCACGCGCCTTGGTAGTCCATGACAGGCACTTTTTTGTAAATACCGTCTTGGACGAGTGAGTCCATTATCGTACCATCTGCCTGTCCAAAGAACATGCCTGTATGCTCATTCTTCTCAGAGAGTATTATAAAACCGTTATTGTCCAGGACATAGCAGTCCAGCTCTTCAGAGGCACAGGTTTTTTTGCAGCCATTACCAGTACACTGAAGAAACATGTAATAATATAAAAAAATGATCATTTCTGTCTAGGAGTTTATAGTTTTTTTATTTTGAATTTTTTTAAATTACCGCTGATGTAACATTTCTGAAGTGAGAGGACAAGGTCGAGTGTTGAAACTGTAAACCGACGACTGCAGCTGGCGCTTTATGCCCTTTATGTTCCAAAAATATTGCGTGGGTCGCTGTTACCAGTGTTTTTTCATTTGAGCCTGAAAGACAAGGTTTCTCAATAAGAGAACAAACCAAAAGAGAGTTTGGGGTTTAGAATTAAAATCGAAAATAGTCGTAAATGTGGCTACCTGCATCGAAAGGAACAGAGAAGACAAAACTCTCCGGTTCGATTGTGTGCTGATCTACCGCCCTTTTAAACCAAACTTCGTCCAATGTCAATCTGTTTTCAGCAGCGAAAGACCTAAAAAATACAAGGTGTTATCCCAAAACAGCGAGCTCGGAGGAAATCACTTCTGCTCGCACGGCAGGACCAGGGGATATTTTAAAATCTGAAAAATATTCTTGTTTTCAGACATTGGACAGTAGACACACCGGATATCGATCGTTTAAAACCATCTGGAACCAAAATGAAAACAAAGTAGAAAGGTTTGTTGTGCAATAGAAATCGCCATATGGAATCCTATGTACATTTATTTAATGAAAATAACCCACTGAAATTCAGTAAAAATTTACAAAAACAAACCCATGTAAAAATGAAAAAAAATTATTCTGGAACTTAAATTCTTAATTCCCTTTGAATAATTAAATATGAAAAACATATTCATAGAATTTGTAGCCTTATAAGGCTGTACAAAAATGTACATTTACAACATAATGTTTGACCGAATGACCTTCCTAAGCTTTAATTTTCTATATTTCTGTAGATGATTGTCATTAATACTTGTCTGAGGAATGTTTGCTGAAATGGAATGAGTGTTTTGCTGCTGCTTCCTGTTTATAACCCTGCTCCATCTTGTGTTCTATTCCTGTGAACAGGACTTGTTTCGGACACCCCTTAGAAAACTACCCAACCCCAGAAAGCATTTCTGGAAACTAGTGGAAAATAATGGAATCTGTTTTAAGGAGTGAAATTCGTTTTAAATAGAGAGAGAAACAGAGAAAGAAAAATAAAGAAAATAAATGTAGAGCCAAAACCATGCTTTGTTCAAAAATCTGCACAACCTGTCCATTATGTGGGTTTGAATACATTCATGTGCCTTGTTAAGAAGAAATTTGTATTTTGAAATTTTCTTCTTTCATCGAGAGACAAAATAAAACTGACGTAAAAACACTGAATCATGTTTTTATTCATATGACCCAAACAGCGAGTGTAGTCAACAACGGTGTACAAAATGTCCAGGAAGGTTCATCAGACCTCAAGAAGGAATGCCCCAATTATTTATTTGATAAATAATCCAAATTATTGAACAGTGAAAATGGTGACAGGTTGAGAAAACAGGATATTATCCCAATTCAGATTTTGGTAAAAAAAATTAAAAAATGATTGTAATTTGATCATTTTGGTCTGCTTAGCTTTGCTCCGACACAGTCTTCATACATTACTGAATTATTGATTTAAAAATAATCCAAATTATTTAACCATGAAAGATTGTGACAAGTTGAGAAAACACAGGTTATTAACCAAATTCAGATTTGGGTAAAAATATCTGGTTATAATCTATCCGAGCACGTTGCTTGAAGAAATTTATTCTTTAGCATTTTCTCCCTTATTTGAAAGCCAAACTAAACTCAAAGAAAAACACTGAATCATGTTTTGGTTCAAAAATAACTCTGCGCGCATGCGCACTCCTTACACAGACAGCACATGTATACTTTTCAGTGACGCTTTTTCTTCCATACAAAATGAAGGGAATGATTTTTCATATCCATTTTAAAATCTTTTCTACTTTCAAATAAAATTGATTGTACACACAGTGACTTTTTTGTTTAATATTTAATGATTAAATTACGATATATTAAATGATGTCATATTCGCCTGGCATAATATCAATAAAACCTCAACACATTCAACCCTTCCCCTCTCATTTAGTGCCTGATAAATAAAGGCTGTCGAAACAGACGCTGCAGTGTGTAGAATGACTATCAGAATTTAAATTCACAAAGGCATGGCAGGAAAAAAAAAAACAACTTAAAATCCTAACAAATTAGTTGACTTACTCTTTTTATATTCTTAGTAACATTTATTATTATGAGATCCTGTGAAAGTTTTTGTTTTTTAATCCAAAATAATTTCATTTCTAAATAATGCCACTTACTGTTCATCCTGAGCGTTCAGAGCGTGTTCCTGCCACCTAATCAAACCGCTCCTTGTTGCTATAAAAGAGAGTGTTTCTCCGAACATCTGATATCCTTGCCTGAAACCAATAAAATACTTCAATTATTTTCATTTCAATACTGGTCCACTGAGGGGTTCATCAAATACTCGTTTGGACACCCTCGTCGTACAATTATGAAACAAAGGCAGTCTTAAAATTAATAGACAACATAATTATAAAAACATAATTTTTATCTTAACCAATAGTATGTAGTACTTGATCAAAGGCCTTAAAGTAACCATTGGTATTTGATCAGCAGTACTTGATACAAATTATGCAACAATTCTATGTAACAATACTGACATTTGTTAAAAAGATATAAATTATTTTAATATAAAAACTATCGCGTTTCCTCCTCCTGGTTTGTTTTTTATCAAATATAGGCTTAATAAAGAGATAAACAATTGGCAAATTAAGCTAGTGAAGTAAAAGAAGACTTTTCTCAGGCCTTGGTAATTTCAGAAATTGAATTATCTACTGTAATGAATATGTACTGCCATTTGGAAATTATATAAAAGTTTAAATGTTTGTGTGAATCAGTCAAGCAAATAGAATTGGTACAAAAAATACATATATTGGGAAACTTCCAGAATAGTTATTTTATTCGCCAGAAGTAGTAAATAAGAAAGTGAAGGAAATGGGGTGTCAAAGAAGACGGCGTCGAAAGTTTTGCACGACGCAGAAGTCGTGTGGGTTTAGCGTAACGCCGCGCCGTCCTTTTAGACAGATCTAGTTTCAAAATACGAAAAAGGAATCGCATTGTGGGGTGTGATATTTTTTTAACCTGTACGACAGCTGTGTTATGAATAGGAATTTATGTTCTCGAGCTGCCCCTAATTAGCTTCGATTGTGTCTGTACGATAGAAACTTACTTGGGGAGGCTATGACGTGGAAGCACCGATTTTAATGAAACATTTGCCGATTTTTTAATAAGGGTTTTCTTCCTGTTTTGTGCATGTACTTCAAGTTTATTATATCAGTCTTTTTTTTCCACATAGGAAAGAAAATAATATGCAGGATCGTATTAAATGAGACTAGATATATAAAATGTTCCAAAAACCAAAACCAAAGTCTAGTAAAATAGGCCAAAAATTTTGTTTTTGAAAATTTAAACTATTTAAACCCCTTAAATACAAATTTTCATAGCAAACAGAAAATAGATTTTTTTGGCCTGGATCAGCAGGGGGCATTTTTTCTCCGGTGACCATTATTTCGGACTTTCAGTTTATGTACACAACGTTTAATTTTTAAAAATTGTAAGTAGAAAAATAAGGATGAAATCAACAGAAACTTCTCAAACGTTTTATTTCTTATCTCAGGTTTTAATTGATTAAAGGAAGCCGGATTTATTCTGCTTCTTGTAGTTTATAAGCATCTTAACCACTATAAAACTACCCATGGATCGGTGGTATAGTTTCAAAGTTATCACAATTTTAGAAAAAAATAGCAGGCTAGGAAAAAATTTCAGAAAAATGTTCCATTTTTTTTCTATTTTTCTAAAAATCGGTATACTGGGAATTCTTGGGGTGCCAAAAACGAATATCAACGTTCTTTTTTTTATTCAAAAATTTTACAATATAGTTTGCTGGGTCGCTCGTTACAAATCGTCTTGTTCTAGACCCTGGGAGATCCATGGATAACTGAGAAAAATTAATTTAGCCTGGTTATCGATTATTTACCGCTTGTAAAACAAATTAAATATAATAAATGACTATTTTTTTGTTGGATGGTATATTTAAATCAGACAATGGTTCTTTGCTAAGCAGCTCAATTAGGCATTTAAACATCAACGGTACCCATGGCTTGCTGCGAAATACAATATTGACCTGATGACTGGTGATTCCATATCTATTTGATGTAAGATGATTTAAATATCATAAATTAATTGGTGGGCGGTATATTTTAAACAGACAAATAGTTTTCCACTGAGAGATTGGTGTAATACGTTTACATACTGAATCAATTTTTTGTTAATTTTTTTAAAAAAAATCTATCGAGCCTTGACGTGAACGTCTCCAATTTGTCTTTGGAGGAGGAAACCTATGTTAAAAAAGTTTTATGATTTTTGACCTATTGTGGCAGATAAAGATTTGCTATTATTGTGATAGTATTATTGCTTTTTTTCATTTATCAAGGACATACAGTCAAACATTGGGAGAAGTGATATGCTTTAATTAGTTAAAATGATCAATAAAATTCTGGACTATTAAAGTTTTTAGTTGAGGTAAAAAAGCCAGTGTCACGAGCGGGATTCGAACCCACGACCTTCGGCTTTATACGCTGATACTCTACCATCTGATCTATGACTGAAGTCACGATAGCTCAGGTGGTAGAGTATCGGCGTATCAAGCCTAAAGTCGTGGGTTCGAATCCCGCTCGCGACACTGGCTTTTTTATCTCAACTAAAAATCTTAATTAATTGAATGATATTAATTGGTCAAGCGGACCACGAAAACTAGTGAATTCTGGACTATTTGGATCAAGTTTGGATCGACTGAAGGTATTGTTAAAGATAAAACATAAATGGTTACTTTCAGGCTGTGACAATTAATCAATTAACACTATTAAAAAAAATTAATTAAAATGATCAATTTTTGTTAAACATTTTAGTTTTAAGGACTCAATTCAAATTATTGTCAACAATTCAGCGCATCTTCTCCAGAGGGGACATTTTATATTTATTTTATTTTTGTTTTTAATATTGAACAATAAAGTATACAAATTCGGCTCGGGTTGGACAATACACGCTCAGAAGATCGGATTTTTAAACTCAGAAGGAAAGTTTTGCCAAGGAAAGTCGTGAAAAAGAAATATTTAATATAATTTAAGGTCTTTTCAATTGTTTGTAAATGTTCGCTTCGAAATTCCAGGCGAATGGTTTTGTTTCTAATATTGATCCATTCCAAAGTGATTATAGCCTGATATTACATCCTTGGGTTACTCTTTTATTTGATTATTAATTGGGGGAAAAGCTGCTACAAGCTCTCTATCTTTAAAATGATCTTATCTACGCTAAAAACAGTCTAACGAAACTTTATCCATTTCTTTAATTACATTTAGTCCGACGTTACCCTAAATCACGTCCACAAGAGTAGAAAAGCGTGAGTTGAAACTCTTGAAACGCTTGAAAAATTAAAAACAAACAAAAATTCGAGTTTCTAGACATCATCGAGAGTTTTTTTTTTCTAAATGATTAAATGTAGGAGCGATAACACAATTGATGGCTCACCTGGTGTTTCTGCTGAAAGGAAAGCTAGAAATATTTATAAGTGCTAAAGTGGCCTAAAAACTTACAGCAAAGGACGGTTTGTTGAATTCGCTAATAATGAAATAAAAATAAAAATATAAAAATGTTTTAATGTCATTTAGAAATGGGTACATGCTCAAGCAAAAATGTTTTTTTTTTTCGTAATTCCTATACTTGAAGGCGTAAAGAAATTGCAAAAAATTTGCCTTCTGAAAGAATAAACATTTGATGGAGTTATCCACCTCCTTTAAAAATGCGCTGACTTGCCAATCATTTGTACAAAACACTCAATTAATAATAAAAATAAAAGTGCGATTAAAGAACATGAATAGGAAGAATATTAGCATCCAGGCAGCGTGTATCTCCACCCTAAAAACGGTTAATACATAAAATGAGGAAAAAAAATCACCATTGCGTCAAACCTGCGTAAATCGTTCATGCGAATGCACACCGAGTGAAAGTTACCACTTAAAATACTGAAACTGTATTAAAGGGAGAAACGCAGGGTGCCATGGGGGATGTTATTTTTCCTGGCACCAATTTCCCAAGTCGGAGATACCTTGAAACTTTAAAAAATTAAAAACCACAATAAAACTTCATTAATAATAAACTAAGATCAAACTTATAAGGGTTCGGTAAAACCGAAGGCGTATCGAGTTATTAGTTGAAGTTTGGAAGGCCAGAAAGTTAGATATTCCCCCCTCGACTTCGGAGTTGTTTCTTTTTATCAATTGCACCAATAACACCAATATTCTCTCAGCAACTTCGTAATCACTTGGGTCAACTTTAGACGTCATGTTTAAAAATTAAAAAAAAAAAAAAGTTGTGTCGTGTACGGATTTTTAATTTTTTAATGTCCCCTATAGAAATCGTATCATGTTTGTCTTGTACCAGCAGTCGCACTTCTTCAATTGGTATTCGTACGAAGTTCATAAATGGATCTGTGGGATTAAAATAAATAATTTTTTTAATCCAAAACAATACTGGCAAAATAATAAAGCGACAGAAAAGAGTCTGTATAGGTTCAGTCAAGAAGGTATCTCAGAACAGCGCTCAAAGCGTTAGGTTTCACTTGACATAAATCGAGTACATGTGGGACTGTCTGAATGCCGTGAGAGATGTAGGTATAAAGGACAAACTGTTTTTGGTTTATGTCTCATGGCACACAGGACAGAAGGGTAACGAAGAGGCTGACAGACTAGCCAGCCGATCCTCAGCAGGACCACCAGAACTGTAAAATTCCCAAATACCTTAAATAAAGCGATCAAGTCAAAAGCTCATGTCTGGTGAAACAGGACATAGAGGCAACTTCGTTAATAAAGTCTCGTCAAAACCTAAATTACAAATCTGCAACATCAAGGCCGAACAAAAAACCCATGATCCGTCTTCTAACCTGACATTGCAGACTCAACAGATATATAAAAATACATATTAAGAGTGGCAAAAACAGCCTGTGTTATTATCGGAAGTACGTAAATAAAGCATATTCAATTCAATTCTAATGGTTGTTATACTTGTTTGAAATTAATGTTTACAATGTACAACTGTGAATTTCAGACAAAGAAAGCCATTTTGTAAAATTACCACGTTAAACTGTTTTTCTTTCCCCTTGTTTGTTTCGATGAAACCGTGCTTGTTTCAATTCCTGGAAACAGTTTGTCAAATATAAATAATAAATAATAAAGTTGTCAAAAGAAAAACGTGGAAAAATTGACAAATTATGAGTATAAAAGTCCTAAACATTCGCGTGATGTTCTGTTATGACCGGGCCATTAGGCAAATTAACTCGGAAATGTTTGATATCTCTGAGCATTGGAATAATAATGGCTAATGTTTACCAACTCTAACTTTATATCGAAGGCTATTTTAGAAAATACCTTGATTCTCTGTAAATCAAACGGCTAAAAACCAAACAAAAACAAGAGAATCTTACCCGAAGTTATACATATTATTCGATTTTCTGAAACTTCAAATAAATTATTATTTGGAAATGGTGAGATGCGGTCTGATGTGACGTAGGTTTTAGAAAAACATTTTTTTTATCGTGCCAACGTTTCGATCTTTATAGAGATCATCTTCAGGGCTCAAAGTGTTTGTTGTCTGTGTAGATGTGTCATTATTGGGTATCGTGTTGAGAGTGCCAGGCTGCAGGTATTATGTTGGCGGCACTGGTTTTAATTGGTGTAGTTTTTCTGTTAGTGACTTAATGTTTTTAATGCTGGTAGTAATTTCTATGTTTAAAATGTTTCTTCTGAAAAGAGGTACTCTCAACACGGCACCCAATAATGACACATCCACACAGAAAACAAACTGAGACCTGAAGATGATCTCAATAAAGATCGAAACGTAGGCACGATAAAGAAATGTTTTTCTAGAACCTACATCACACGAGACCGCATTTCACGATCTCCAAATAATCATTAACTGGTCAGTAAACACTATACATAGAACATAAATATTCAACATGGAAAATAAGGATAACTATTTTGTTTTATGACTACGATGCTAGAAAAATTAAGTAGAAGGTGTAATAAAAATACACAGGGGCTTTGTTGCCGTAGCACCCGTACACTTTTTGTCGATATGTTCACATCACAACAGAACGTCTTGGAAAAAGACGTCAAGACAAATTATATTCCGGGGGTAAGTCACAATTGATATCCTGTCCCCTCGATCGTGATAAACAAGTACCTCTTCGACAGGGGACTTTTCCTGAAATAAAAAAGCGTGAAATGTCAAAACTCGGACCCGATCCTACGATTTACGCCGGTTTGACAAAATGAAACGTGAATTAGTTGAACATGTGCATACTTACATTTCGACGCTATAAAAACGGTTAGTCACACTACAATTATGTTTACATTTAAATCAGTGCTTTTTTATGCTTTCTTTAAATAGATGAATTTGCGCACATTTCGTGTAAATGATTGAAATTGATTTTCCATTAAGTCCGTTACTTACCTGCATAAATCTAGCGTCGTTTTGACAGATTGAACCCCGATAATAATATAAATAATTTAAAAAAATACTGTATGGTCAACCTACGGTTTATTAAAAAAAATATTTATCAGTCTTTATCTTTAGGATAATTGGTTAAATATCAGACTATATACAATAATCAGTAAATACGTCGACTATAGGCCTTGATAATCACCTACCCCGGTTGTTGGCAGTCTGGGGTCAGACCTCTGTCTTGTTCAATCCAGTTACCAAGGTTGGGCTCCAGGGGCATCAGCCAGGTCATTTCAGCCCCCAACGCAATCAGTTCCTAAAACCAGACCTTCAGTCCCTCACCCACTCTTAAATTCATTCTTTCCTATTACATATCATTCACTCAGTTGGGGTGGTGGAGTACTCGATATTCGTCCATCACACTTTACAACTATTATACAGGGTGTTCTTTTTAGATGGCCTGGCTGAATTTCTCTAGAACTTTACAATTAATTAAGGTTTTTAGTTGAGATGAAAAAAAGTCAATGGCACGAGAGGGATTCGAACCCACGACCTTCGGCTAGATACGCCGCTACTCTACCACCTGAGCTATCGTGACCTCGATCCACTCGGACATCAACTCCCCATCTCAACCCCACCTTATGAGTTTTCCCTCCTTTTGCCATTTTTGACATGGGGGTTGATGTCTGAGTGGATCGAGGTCACGATAGCTCAAGTGGTAGAGCAGCGGCGTATCAAGCCGAAGACCGTGGGTTGGAATCCCTCTCGTGCCATTGACTTTTTTTCATCTCAACTAAAAACCTTAATTAATTGTAAAGTATTAATTGGTCAAGCGGACCACGAAATTAGTGAATTTCTCTAGAACCAAAACGCTATAAAAAAATACGTGTTTAATATTTTTTATCTAGTTTCGAATTTTTAGCTTTTGAGAAAAAGTGTACAGGGTAGGGTACCCCAGACCCAGTTCAATTTCGAAATTTCAGATTTGACCCTTTACACCCTGCCACGTCATTTTAAAGGTTTGTTTACGCCGAAAACAATGGTGCAGTCGGATTTTATATTGGTCAAAAAATGACAAAGGTATGGCAAAAAGAAATCGGCAGCGTAGTTTCGATGATGAGCTGAATATTTTACTGTATTAATTAAGGTTTATAGTTGAGATAAAAAAGTCAGGAGCGGGATTCGAACCCACGAGCTTCGGCTAGATACGCCGCTGCTCTACCACTTGAGTTATCGTGACATCGATCCACTCGGACTTCCCATCTCAACCCCCACCTTTTGAATTTTCCCTCCTTTTTGCCATTTTTTCAAATGTCGTGTAATCTATTTCATTCTAGGCGGCAAATGTAAAATGGCAAAAAGGAGGGAAAATTCAAAAGGTAGGGTTGAGATGGGAAGTTAGTGTCCGAGTCGATCGTAGTCACGATAGCTCAAGTGGTAGAGTAGCGGCGTATCTAGTCGAAAGGTCGTGGGTTCGAATCCCGCTCATGATACTGACTTTTTTATCTCAACTAAAAACCATAATTAATTGAAAGTTATTAATTGGTCAAGCGGACCACGAAAACTTGTGAATTCATAAACTATGTTCATCCGCTCTATCATGTTCTTCATTACTATTAAATCTTAACCGTTTGACTCATCTTTATATTGTTGTATGTTTGCATAATAATATCGGTTTTTTTCTCGAGTTTGGGATAAAAGTAGTTTTATTGGAAAAATATGACTCTAGCGTTTTTAGTCTACATTTGAAAAACTCTGACCTTTTGATTTTATCTTCACAATATGTGATGATTGGGTCTTAAACGGGACATTGCTTATACTAAGACCACAAGAAGTGGTTACACCAATTAATCAATCGACTAGCTAATAAATTAATTTTTCTATTAAAATTTAAAAAAAATATTAAATCAGTCTAGGTTGATTTAGCCATCTTAAAAAAAATGTCTTTAAACTCCGTCATTTTTTGTATAGATAATTCCTCTGGTAATTAAGTTGCCAAATAGTAAAACTTAAGTTTTTAATAAAAATATTGACAAATTGTAATAATCAATCAGTTGTATATTGAGCAGATCAGTCCAGAGGCATTTTTCATATAGTTTCCTTCAACTGAACAATTTCCAGAAAATGCTTTGCATTAGTTTACTCTAAAAAGGCTTATAAAAACAAATAATTATAAAATCATCCAATTTTAAGTTTTCAATATATATGTGAGTCAAATGATTAAAAAAATCCCTCATATGTTTTTTTTAAATCTCTGAATTAATATTCATTGTCTGCAATTTTAAAAGTTTAGTTTTAATTTCACATTTAGCCCTAAGCTACTTTAACATGGATTTGTTTTGGGCTGGATAAACATTGCGTAATCAGTTTTGTGTCATCGGTTAGGTTAGCTGGTAGGGTTAGAGACGAGTTAGGTTAGGGTTACGGTTATAAGAGCTTGATTAGGTTAGAGTTAGGGTTACAGTTATGATAGGTTTAGTGTTAGAGCAAGGTTAATATAAGTGTTCGGGTTAGCTTAGTGTTAGGATTAAGGGTAGGTTAGTGTTAGCGTTAGGACGGGTTAAGTTAGGTAGGTGTAAGGTTAGTGTTAAACATCCATGATTCATGGATATATAGGTTTTTGGCGTGACGATTTTTGCGTTATTGGTTTAGCGTTACCGGAGACTGCGTATGGGTTCAGTTGGGTTAGTTTTACGTACACATCACTTATTCAGTATTTTTCCGTGAGACGAGAAACAAGCTGTGTGAAGCGCCACTTTCATTGTGAGAGCTTCTACGAACTCCATTCTAATAAAAACGTTTTATTTTAAATATTTGTTTAACATAATTGGTAAATTTTGGGACAACGCGTTGAAATTAAGAAACGGGTGAACATGTAGCTTCATCTCATTCAAATTTCGGGGTCAAAATTGTAAAATTGAACATCTTCAAAAAAACCACAAATCATTTTTGATGGTAGCGGGATAATACGGAATATATTTTGATAGGTTAGACTCACGCAGGGTTAGGAATAATTAGGTTAGTTTTAGGGTACATGTCTATTATTCAATATTTTTTCAGGAAGCCGAGAAATATGCGAGGGCAAAGCGCTAATTTTAATGTGAGAATTCCTATAAACGCTAATATCGAATATATTTTGATAGGTTAAGTTAAGTATGGTTAGGATTAGGGTTAGGTAGGTTAGGTTATGATTAGTGTTGGCTTAGGCTAGGTATATTTCTATCAAAAGATGTTCAACATTTTTATTTTACTACATTACTATAATATGTAGATATTTTAATACATTTTAATGAATGTTTTGTGTATGTCGGACGAATGGAAAAAGCATAAGCTCCTATGTTATTATCAGTTATTTTTAAAAATTAAAAGTAATGTTTATAAACCACAGTATCAATTATACTCTCTTTTAGCAAATAACAAAAATTTGAGGATTTGAATTGCAATAGAAAGATTAGATGTTACGGTATTAAAAAATAATCACTGTATGAAGCTTACGTCACGAGTCAAAGGATACGAAAATGTAAACAAAAATAAATCATTATTTTAACTTAACGTTAAAAAAAGCACGTTTGGTGTTATTCGTTACGAATTCAAGGTGGCATTTTTCTTTTTGATAACCCCAAGAATTAAAAGAAAAAAAATTGTTTTAACATAAATATGTTTTTAGACTGTTAGGAACGGATTATCTTTGGTGGTTTGGTTATATAGGTTAGGGTTAAGGACGGATATGTTAAGTCAGGTAGAATTTGAGTTAGGGGCAGGTTAGGTTAGATAGAGTTTAGGTTTCGCTTTGAATAAAGATATTTTAAAAATTATTTCCATATCAGAACTGCACAACGCTATCAGTGAACTTTTTCTTGTTAAGCAAGGATCGTTGTATGTATTTAATATCATTTTCTTTCTTGCTAATAATAAGTTTGTAAGTTGGACAAATCGGTGTTGGTCAAAAGAGTTAGTTTTTGTAGTATCCCAATTTGATAAAAATATTTTATTTATCATTAATAAACAATATTATTTAAAAGGTAATTATTAAGAAACCGGAATCCATGGGGTTGATATAACCTGCTTTTGCCCCCGTCCCCGTAAAAAGTAAGGAATATCGCGTAAATCGTACCTTCGAGGGTTTATTAATCTTCAATTGTAAGATAACTTTTGTGGTATTCAAAATTAGTTCATAATTAACTAGCTGAACGGACGGCAAATAAACCGATATCACGCGGTTTTTATCTTAACGAGGGTATTTCAACTACAAGGTTATATGAACTCTCGGGGTGCTGATTTAAAAAAAAAAATCCTTTTAGTAAGTTTGTCGGTTTGAATGCAGCGCCGCAAGATTCGAACCCGGGACCTTTACGTTACAGTGATGAGCGCCGTGTCAACGCCTAAATCGTTGCGGCCACGCCCCAATATCACGCGTTAACATCTATTTTTTAACCAATTATTCCATAAAAAATATTGCATTATTAGCGTACAACTTAATGGAAAATCATTCTAAATTGTTGAAAAAACTCAGCATAGCACTTATTAATATAAATAGGGATTTTGAATAGTTTTCTTTTTTTGTTTTGTGTACTTTACCTGTATAGTAGAGCCATCAGAGTGGCGATTGGGCTATTTGTAACAATTATCACAGTTAGTGCAATTTCAAACAGTGCATTAGTTGCGAAATTATTAGTAACATTTTACTACATATAAATTAATTTAATTATAATTATTTAAATTTAAAACAGAAATTTCAGTAGTAAATAGTTACGGTATAAACGGTAAAAAAGTGAAGTGATTTTAAAAGTGAAGTTGAATATTGATCCATGCTTCATGCCAACAATTAGTTGAGTAGTTAACGCAGGATATTTTTAAAAATTTGAATAGCGTGTAGATTTTCTTTTTTAAGTACTCAGTTAGGAGTGAAACTGTAAAAAAGTAACTTACTGTTTATCTTCTTTTAAATTTGAAGGGCCCGGCCTTTCCAGGCCGTCAGTTACCATTGCATCGAAGACCAGAGACTGCATGAGTGTTTTATCACCTATAAAATGTCAAATGTGTAATATAATATCGAGGCAATAAACTTCACCGTCTTCTTTCACGACTTACAGTAGTATGAGTCCTTTTCCGTTTTCTTCGTGTTGGCGTGAGCTGGAGAAGGAATAAAGTTTGGAAAAATTACAAATCGTTCAATAATTTACAAGTGGGAATAATTGAAATTACCTGGTTCGTGTTCGCGGGCTGTGGGTGACCTCGGCCGGAGGGACATCCACTTCCAGCCGGGTTTGCGGGTTCTTGAAAGAAAATGGAGCACTTGCTCTTCAGGCGAGGAAAAATTATGCTCGCCTGCGTAATTGTACTCACAATAAACCCTGAAACACACAAGCATGCACGTAAAGATTTTTTAAAAAGTTTTTGTAGATAGGGATTTGTAAAATAGGCTCAGTTATTATTAAGTAGGTTAATCGGTGAATAATTTAGAAATTTATAGAGGTTCGCAACAGCAGAGGCTTTACCAACCCGCGGTCTTCCACTGTAAAAAAAACAGACAAAAACAGCCCATTTGGTAATACTTTCATACCCTTCCAGTGATGTCGCCTTAATCAAAATCCAAAATTTACAAACCGGAAAAACATACTGTTTTCAAATCTCGTCATAAAAAACATTGTAATGTCTGTAATAATATTGTTGATCTAGGAGGAAAAAGGACAACTAAGAAGAAGAAGAAAAATAACTTTATTCTGGGACTGGTGTCCCATAAGAATAATTTACATGAAATAAATAAAGGAAGTTTCTTCTATGAAGTTAAAAGTAAAAAAAAAGATAGAAATCTTGGCACAATGTATACCAATAAGGCAGGACAGAAGAAAAAATTACGAGAATATTAAACAAAAATAACAAATGTTAACGTGAGGTCTCTGCTTGGAGGGAGAGGAGGTGATTATACAGGTGGGATTTAAAGGAGGAAAAGGAGGCAGCGTGACGAATAGAAAGGGGAAGGGAGTTCCAGAGTTTAGGGGCTCGGATCAGAAAGGATCTTTCGAAGGTATGGGTTGTATGTTGCGGAAGGATAAGGTCGATTGGGGATGAGCAGGTGTTATGAGTGTGATGTGCGGAGTTGAATTGGAGGGATTGGGTGATGTAAGGAGGACGACGAGTGTGGATGGACTAGAAAAGAAAGCAACCTAGGAAATACTGTGCACGGAAGAAGGGGAATAGCGAGGAAAGTTGGGAATACAACCCCGACACCCGGGATCCCCGTGGGGTGCCGGACACAAACCTTACGCAACAATTCATAATACGCTTCAATCGCGCGTTCTCCCCCTCCGAGAGACAACCGTATGCCAAACAGTTATAACTAAAAAAAAGAAACTAAAACTACATGTCGATCTAACAGTAAGAGTGGATCTATGGATGTCACGGCTATAGACACTTCAAATTATGAAGGATTATTGGCCGGTCACATCTGATAAACTGTTCGAAATTTTCATCACCGTCATCATGGAGTCGTGTAATACCTAACAACATTAATCAAGCTGTTAAGAAAGCTTGTTGATAATTTTTTGAACATGGCTTTTTTTTGGGTGAACAGAGAATTATTTTACGTTTCTGTTTTCGCATCGTTGATTACCGGGCAATGAACGAGAGTTAGGTTTAGGGACAGGTTAGGTAGTGTAATAATTAATGTAAGGATTAGAGAAGGGTTAGTTCGGTAGGGTTAGTACATACAGTTTTTGTATTGTTAGTCATGATTTTAAGAAAAGAAAATATTAACAAGAAAACAACAAACACAGAACATTGAGGTTCTGTATTAGTTTCCACTCGAAAACGGATTTTACAAAACAATTCATTAGNAAGTTAATAGGGTTAGGTAGGGGTTGGGTTATGTAAGGTTAGGGTCAGTGCTAGGGTTAGGAATTAGTTAGGTTAGGTTAGGTAAGATTAGGGTAGGAAAGGGTAAGGGTACATTTAGGTAAGGTTAATACATAAAGTTTCTTGTTCTAACTATGTATATTCTTTTTCCAAAACGATATCTATTAAAGATTTTCAATTAGTCAATTGAAAACAGATTTTACAAAACAATCTATTGCAAAATTAAGAAAGAAATTTTAGATTTTAAATATTTTTTATGTGAGTCAAATCGTAGTTGGTTTCATAATTATGCCGACAGTTTTAACAGCTCAGATCAAGCCCTAAGCTATTTCAACATGGATAAGTTTTTGGGCCAGATACACATTGTGTGACCATTTGTACATCATCAGTGAGGCGAGGTATAGTTAGTTCGAGTTAGTAATTAGTAGGTATAGTAATTAGTAAACAATAATAGTTCTCAATTTAGAGTTTTTTTGAATCCTCAATCGAATTTCCATTTTTTTAAAAATAATTTGTACTACAGCTTTATCCACAACGATTTTGACCCTATGATACTGTTAAGTATGTACTAAATGCTGTGAAAAATTAATTTGGGGTTAGATAAATTATAAAGGCTATAAAAACGTAAATAACTTTTGCTTCACTAACTGAATAACTTTTAAAAACAAAATAAAGATTATGCGTAAAATTGAAATATTTTCTATATACAGTTTTTAAGTTTGAAATGAGAGAAAAAAATTGATTGAACATTGATTTTTACTGAGTTAAGATTTGTTCATCTGATGTGATAAAATAATGTGTGATAACTGGCAAATTGTTAAATTTCAAACTTGAAACAAAATAATTAAATGATATCAAGAAAATCAATTTTACTACTGGGCTTCAGGGGGTGTTAAACCACCCCGTTCAAAACGCCAAGAATAAAAAGGGGGAAAAACGTTTTCCACTCTCTTTGGCCTCTAATGCATAATGAATACGTGTAGTGATAGTAAGCGTGTAAAAACGTCGAGCAAAAGGGTAGAAAAATGTGAAAGGGATAACAAAGTTGCCGGTTGAAGGGGGCGATTCGCATGAAAAACTGTACGCGTGTACAAAGAGTTGCCGGGGCATCTGAATTGTAAAAAGCGTAGATGTAATCTTACCAGTCGGGGTGCACCCTCCAGTTGTTTCCTTTGAAGTACTCGGTAACTGCAAAAGGAATGAAACATTAGACATGTTTATTTTAATCTTTTTTCGCTTTTAAGACGCGACGTGGAAAAAAAACTCACCGTTGATTTGACTGAGCTTGATCTCCTGCTCGGCTAGCACTTCATAAAGGCCGTAACCGTCCGGCAAAGCCAAACCGAGCGTAAAAGGGGTGCCCTCGATTGGGTGATAAAAATATTTGTGCCTACGTGTCGTTACTCTCCTCTGGAAAAAAAATAAATCTTGTGCTTTAATGAGCGTATGTTTGAGGTATAGAAAACTTTCTTGTGTAACAATCAACATCATCTTTGACAAATTTTTATATTTATAAAGAATACAATCAAACACTGCATATAAAGATTGTCAGGTTTTTTGTCCTTCACTTCTCATTTCAGCTTAGGAAAGAGAATTCTTGTAAATACAAAATCAAAACCATGGACAGAATTGCAAAAATTGTTAGGACTTAGGCTTAGCGATTACTTAGCTTAGCGGCTTAGCGGAAAAAACGGCAAGGTTATGGTCAGAATATGTCTTATGTTAGAGCGGTTTGGTAGTGTTATGATTATGTCAAGTTAGGTAGGTTTATGGTTAGGGTTAGGTTACATATCCATGATAGCATGTTATTTTGTAAAGCGGAAAATGCGACTTTTTTGTCCAATTTCCGATTTTTGTAGGGTTATGTTAAGCTAGGGTTAGAGTTATGCAAGGCTAGGTAGGTTTAGCATTATGATTTCGCGGCATAATCATGATTCAATGTTTTCCCGCAAAGCTGTGAAAATATTCGCGTTTTTGTCCAATATACGATTTTTGTAAGGTTAAGTTTGGTTAGGGTTTGGGGTTGGCTAGGTTACATATCCATGATTCAATTTTTTCCACGAAGCGGAGAATATATGCGAGTTTTTGTTCTATTTCCGATTTTTGTCGAGTTTAGTTAGGTTATGGTTTTTTCCGGCATTGGACTATTGTTTTCAGCAATGTTAATAGGTTATGGTTAGAATATGGCTTATGTTAGGACTGGTTGGGTTTGTAGTGTTAGAGTTATATAAGGTTAGGTAGGATTAGATTTATGGTTAGCCTACATAATCATGATTCAATGTTTTTCAAGGAAACGGAAACTATATGAGAGTTTTTGTTCAATTTCGGATTTTTGTAAGGTTAAATTAGGTTAAGGTTATAATATGGGTTATATTAGGGACGGGTTAGGTTAGGTAGGGATACGGTTACGGTTAGGTTACACATTCATGATGAAATTATTTTCCGTGAAGCGGAGAAAATATGCGCGTTTTTGTAATAGGTTATGGTTAGAATATGGCTTATGCTAGGGCTGATTAGGTTTGGTAGTGTTAGAGTTATATAAGTTTAGGTAGGATTATGTTTATGGTTAGGCTACATAATCATGATTCAATGTTTTTCAAGGAAGCGGAAACTATATGAGAGTTTTTGTTCAATTTCGGATTTTTGTAAGATTAAATTAGGTTATGGTTATAATATGGGTTATATTAGGGACGGGTTAGGTTAGGTAGGGATACGTTTAAGGTTAGGTTACACATTCATGATTCAATATTTTTCCGTGAAACGGAGAAAATATGCGCGTTTTTGTCCAATTTCTCATTTTTGTGTGGTTAAGTTAGGTTATGGCTTGAATACGGTTATGCTTGGGACGGGCTAGGGTTATGTAAGGTAATGTAGGTTTAGGGTTAATTACATATCAAAGAGAAATATTCGAATTGTTTGTTCAATTTCCGATTTTGTTGGGTTATGTTAAGTCGGGGTTAGGGTTATGTAAGGTTAGGTAGGTTTAGCATCAGAGTTAGGTGACACATCCACGATACAATGTTTTTCTATGGAGAATATATGCGAATATGTTAAACATGAAATCAATTATTTTAGTAATACAAAAATGTAACAATAAAATTACCATTTCATCGTAGTGCACTTTCACCTTCAGATCAGTCTCCCCTTCCCTCTGGTTGATCATATCGGTTCTCAACTGAAAATGGAATAAAAATGGTAATACAATTGTATATCGTGTTTTTTTTTTTTTAATGAAACTTGTAAATCCACGCTTACATCATTTAGGATACTGTTGTTGTCCCTTGGATTTATGTCGTCCTCAAGCAGTTCGACACTCGTAAGGTCGACACTGTTGTAATTTGGTTTCAAGGTTTCAACAAACTGAAATGTAACGAGTAAACAAGTAATATATATCAAATTAAGACTTATTTAGATTTAAGGAAAAATAAAAAAAAATATATATAAAATCTTACCAAGTTTTTGTCGAGCTGCATAAACAAAAAGAATAATTTTTAAAAACTTGCAATTAAGACGAAGATTTTATTTATAGGTACTTACGAAAGGTCGCAGATCCGGATGGTAGAGAACGTGCCCGTTATTATTGACAATGAACGAGTAGCCATTTACTCCGAGCTGAAATTAATTCAAAACAATTTTTTAAATAAAGTTTTCTTATTTTATATATATAACAACTCCACGGTTCATATCATATCTCTATTGATAGGTTGAAAAATTCCAAGTTGAAAACCTTTACTCAGGTGGTTTCGTTTCTGATGATGGGCCATGAGCCCGAAACGACCATGTAATTTACTAAATTGAATAAAGGTTTTGAACCACGGAGAACTTGGAATTTTTCAACCCATTAATAAAGTTTTCCTCTTTTTTAAACTTAAGTTTAAAAAAAATCATGTGCTTACTTTGTAGGGGGGCACTAACTTCTTGATCTGTTGGATAGGGATGTCAGTTCCGACGACTCCGAGCAGATTGGCCGTCCTCTCCTGTTGAAAACAAACGAGATTGACAATTTGAATTAAATAAAGACAACAAAATAGGTTTGACAAGAATTCATATAGGCCAATAAGTCTACTACCTACTTTGGGTAAAATTTTAGAAAAACTACTGAAAAGAATTCTTCCGATTCTAAATTCTCAAAACATAATCCCAGGCCATCAATTTGGTTTTCGCAACCGCCACTCAACTGTCCAGCAGTGTCACCGCGTGGTAGACATTATTTCATCCTCCCTTGAGACGGGACAGTACTGTTCCGGAGCCTTTATTCACGTAAGCCAAGCTTTTGATCGAGTTTGGCACCCGGGCCTGCTGTTCATGCTCAAGGGCATCCTTCCATCCACCTACTATCTCGTACTGCACAGTTATCTCACTGACCGATTCTTCCAAGTCATCGAAGGCCATTCCCTCTCTTCATATTTTCCTATCCGTGCTGGTGTTCCTCAGGGTAGCGTTCTGGCCCCTACACTGTACCAGGTTTTCACAGCTGACATGCCATCTCATCCCGAAACCACCACATTCACATTTGCAGACGATACGGCAATTCTCTCTAGCAAGTCCGACCTTGTCATTTCCACTCAAAACCTCCAACAACACCTCATACTACTAGAGTCTTGGTGTAAAAAGAAAAGGATAAAATTTAAGAGACAAATCCACCCACATTATTTTCACTCTCCCCTCTGTTTTCTTAAACAATATTCCCCTCCCAACTGCGGACAAGGTGCGGTACCTCGGATTGTACATCGACAAACGCCTGACGTGGAATCCTCACACAAGACTGAAACGTCAGGAGGTTATGACACGATTTAGAGTTCTTCCACTTCTTGACAAACGCTCTAATTTACCTCTCAAAAATAAAAGGCTGCTTTACAACACCATAGTTAAGCCGATTTGGACTTACGGACTGGAAGTGTGGGGTTCAGCCAAATATTCCAATATCCACCGCATTCAAACTGCCCAGTCTATAATACTACGAAAAATACTAGATGCTCCATTTTATGTATCGAACCAAACTACACATACAGATTTACATATTCCTTTCGTACAAGATGAAATACGTTTCCGTTACCGTAAATTTCATAAAAACCTCCCAACTAACGTAAACCAACACATCAGAAACCTCGCATCCCGACGAATCCCCTCAAAACCTCCACGCCGACTGAAGAGACAATGGCAGCGAGATCTCCTAGGAAGTGATGGTGATGATAGTGAAAGTGATAATGACACACGTATCAATTGAACAAACAATTTTATTGCAACATTGGAGTAATATCAACGGGTATTTTCTCCACTCTTGGTTTTAATTTTGTTTTGTTTTAATTACCTTGCTCATTGTTACTTAATACCTACTTTAAGGTTGTAATGTACTACAAATTATAAAAAAACGACAAGAATTATTTTAAAAAATACTTACGGAACCGTTTCTCCTATCAAAAATCGGCGTTGAGACTGTGGTCATCAATTGTCCTTCCCGGATGTCCTCAGTCACAAGAGTATTCGTCTGCAATGTCAATTTGTGTATTTAGTTGTATGCCTTGGGTGAAACTAACTACTAAGATAGTTAAAAAATCATGAATATTTTCTGTATTTTCCTTTTTTTTTAAGTTTCTTTGTTTTGTATAAAAAGATGAAAGAAATTGGGGTTACTTCCAAATGAGGACCAAATATGGCCAATATTTGACCAATATTTTTTAAATGTTTAAAAATCGATCGAACATGGGCGTAAATTAATCAAGGGTGTATTTTCAAAATCTGGCGAAAATGAACGGAATGACAGAAGGTTTGGAACCGATAACCAATCATTTTGGTTTTAATTGGTTGGAAGGATCGTGCTGAATCGATCCAACTCGTCCCGGCGCGGACTTAAAATTGAAAGCCAAGCTGAAATAGCCGTACAAACAGAAATACGCGTTGTTGAAAATAAATTACCTATTTGTCATTCCCGAGATTTGTTTGTTTGGCTCTCTGTTTGCCCAAGATTTACAAGGGGGAGAACATAGAAAGGGAGTTCATGATTCATCCCTTTTCTTGATTTCTGCAGGGACCTATTGGGGGGTAAAAAAACCCGACGTCTACAGTAAGATTTAGGATGGGGGCTCCGGCTTCGTTTATTTATTAAAGTGAGCTATGCCCAGTGATAACGTTCTATCGTTTGGCTTTAAAAATTCACGCCTTGTGAGTTCTTGACGTAATGATTCTACGTGGTACTTCCCATTAAAAAAAAAACCAAGGTAAAAAAAGCTGTATTTTATGTCTTACCTGCCCTCCTGTGTAGACGGGCGTCCAGTGTATAGGGTGGTCAGACTGATACATGACCATAGGCCTCGACATGACTCGTAAATAATTCTGCACCTTCTCTTTTATTGTTTCAGGTTTGTCTATATTCTCGTAATAACCTGAAAAAATTGTTGAAATAAAATTCCTTTAAATTTGAAGTTCCGGTATTTTATTGTTGTTATTATTATTAAGATAATAAGATATAGATAAATACTAATATAAATCTTAAATAAAAGTATACAAAGTTATATTTTTTTATTAAAATATAATGGCTTTTGCACATAATGAACCCAGTTTTATGAGATTCCTAGCTTTACAAGCGATTCGACTAACTTTTTGAAAGCTGCACATTCTTGACTTAATCACAACTCGCCATCCCTTACACCTCGACTCTCGTCTTTTATGTATATTCGAAGTTCAAAATACCTTCCTAATCAAAACATGGTCTGTCAAAATCCTGCTGCAAGAGAGGAAACGGTTTGTAATTATTACAATGGTTTAAATTGGGCGGTATAAAAAAAAATCCGAGCTCGGTAAGAAAATCGCTTTTGGAAAGTTGTACTTTTTCCATACTTTCTTCAACATTCAAACCCTTCATCCCAAACAATTCTTCTTTTCTTTTTGTAGAACAATAATACGGAAACAATAGTAGCGAGGAATTTTTCCCAAAACAAACTCTCAGAATTGGAATAAATGTTTTCGTACAATATTAAAACAAAGGTGTAAAAATTTGTCGCAATTCTGCCAAAAATATACAATTCGCCATTTTTAAATACTACTAGCTACGAATTCGCAGGAAAAAGAAAAATAAAACAAAAAAAGGTTTGTTGTAATAGTCTAAATTGAGTTTGAAGAAAGAGTTTGAGAAATAATAATAAATTTATCAATTAATTATTCTTTCTATGTAAGGTCTTGGTTGAGATAAAAAAGTCAGTGTCAAGAGCGGGATTCGAACCCACGACTTTCGGCTAAATACGTCACTAATCTACCACTTGAGCTATCGTGACTAGCCGAAGGTCGTCTACTTCCGTTTCTTTCTTTATTTCTTTCTCTCTCTCTCCCTCTCTTTCTTTCTCCCAATCTCTTTCTCTCTTTCTTCTCGTTATTTCTTTTTTCTCTCTCCCTCTCATTCTTTTTTCTTTTTTTTTCTCTCTCACACTCAGATTCTCTCTATCTCTCCATCTCTCTCTCTTTCTCCCTCTCTCTCTCTCTCTCTCGCTCTCTCTCTCTTATTCTCTCACACGCTACGTTGTTCTTTCAAAGGCGTTTCATTCTTTCTCTTTCTCTCATTCTTTCTTTCTTTCTTTCTCTCTCTCTTTCTCTTTCTTTCTTTCTCATTATTTCTTTTTTCTTTCTCTCCCTCTCATTCTTTCTTTCTTTCTCTCTCTCTCTCTCTTTCTTTCATTCTCACTATCTCTTTCTTTCTTTCCTCCTCATTCTTTCTTTCTTTCTCTCTCTCTTTCTCTTTCTTTCTCACTACTCTTTCTTTCCTTCTCATTATTTCTTTTTTCTTTCTCTCCCTCTCATTCTCTCTCTCTTTCTTTCTCTCTCTCTCTCTCTCTCTCTCTCTCTCTCTCTCTCTCTCTTTCTTTCATTCTCACTATCTCTTTCTTTCCTCCTCATTATTTCTTTTTTCTTTCTCTCCCTCTCATTCTTTCTTTCTTTCTCTCACTCTCTCTCTCTTATTCTCTCACACGCTACGTTGTTCTTCAAAGGCGTTTCATTCTTTCTCTCTCTCTCTCTCTCATTCTTTCTTTCTTTCTCTCTCTTTCTCTTTCTTTCTTTCTCACTATCTCTTTCTTTCTTTCCTTCTCATTATTTCTTTTTTCTTTCTCTCCCTCTCATTCTTTTTTCTTTCTTTTTCTCTCTCTCACTCAGATTCTCTCTATCTCTCCCTCTCTCTCTTTCTCTCTCAGTCTCTCTCTCTCTCTCTCTCTCTCTCTCTCTCTCTTATTCTCTTAATCTCTCACACGCTACTTTGTTCTTTCAAAGGCGTTTCATTCTTTCTCTCCCCCTCATTCTTTCTTTCTTTCTCTCTCTTTCTCTTTCTTTCTCTCCCTCTCATTCTTTCTTTCTTTCGCTCTCTGTTTCTCTTTCTTTCTTTCCTTCTCATTATTTCTTTTTTCTTTCTCTCCCTTTCATTTCTTCTTTCTTTCTCCCTATCTCTTTTTCTCTTTCTTTCTCTTTCTTTCCTTTTTCTTTCCCTCCCTCTCATTGTTTCTTTCTTTTTCTCTCTCTCATTCACATTCTCTCTTTCTCTCTTATTCTCTCACACGCTACGTTCTTCTTTCAAAGGCGTTTCATTCTTTCTCTCCCTCTCATTCTTTCTTTCTTTCTTTCTCACTATCTCTTTCTTTCTTTCCTTCTCATTATTTCTTTTTTCTTTCTCTCTATT
The DNA here is from genome assembly GCF_000648675.2 of Cimex lectularius. Lineage (NCBI taxonomy): Eukaryota > Metazoa > Arthropoda > Insecta > Hemiptera > Cimicidae > Cimex > Cimex lectularius. Next base: position 434,280 of record NW_019392807.1, read on the forward strand.
TCATTCCTTCTGTCTTTTTCTCTCTCTCTCTCTCTCTCTCACTCACATTCTCTCTCTCTCTTATTCTCTCACACGCTACGTTGGCCTTTTAAAGGCGTTTCATTCTTTCTCTATCATCAGAGTGTCTGTGTGATATCTGTAAAAAAGTCTTGGCGAAGAGTTCTTCTCAGTAGATGGCGCAAAGCTGAAATGCATTTGATTCACCAGGAAACTTACGAGTGTAGACGGACCGAGTGACGGCAACGTGAGTTCACCGATTGGCAGACCGTCCAAAAACCAGCTGTTTGTACGAAAAACGATTGCCACCCCCAGGTTAAACTAATTTCAAATAATTACCTTTATTAGAGCAGGCGATCCAAAATAGTTCCGCAGCGTTAGATTTGTCTTTTCCAATGAGGTATGTGAAAACCCTGACCGGCATGTGAGGCCAATTGTAAGCCTTGAAAATATGCCTGAGGTCGCCTTTTGGTCCCATCGTCACGAGCATCAGAGCCTGGTTACACTGACAGCCCTGGGAAGTTTGATTATACTGGAACAAAATTAATTAACATTAATTTCTGTTAATAGTCTCCAACAGTTTACGATTTAAAAAAGAAAATTTAAAACAATTTTCGTCGTTTGAATAAAACAAATAAAAGTTGCACCCTCGGTGCGTTATCGTATTGTCTCATGTCTAGATGGGGGATGTCGTGTGGGAATGTATTTTTCATGACGTTAGATTGAACGTCAAGCCTGATAAGCTAAAGGCTATATAAAAACCATCGGGTGGACCTATATTTGAAACATGCAAGAGTAAATTGTTCATCAAATGTCCCAGTGAAAAGCTCACTGTTTAAATGTGTCGAAAAGATTCACGCTTCGTTGCAAAACGATGCACTTGAATTTTATTCTCTAACTTCATCAATTGATAATTATTTAAATTCGTTCTATCTAAAGAGTACTGTAAAAATCAAGTCATATTCATAATCAGATAACATTCTAGTTTCAAATAGTTTTCAGAGTTGACTAACTGGTAAGCAACAATAAATAGTCTTTCTATGAAAAAAACGCCCTCTTTGCATTTTTCATGGCAGAGTTTTGTTAAATTAAACATTGATTAGTCAATCTTGGGATAAGCGATTTGAAAGAATCGCAAAGTTCTGTTTTTTGAGACTTGTGTTGAGTGAAAGTTTCCATGCATTAGAGGCTAACAGAGCAGAAAGAAAAAAGGAAATAAAAATGAGAATTCGTGACACGCATTAAAAGAGATACCAAAAATTTGTAAGGTTTTTCACTTTATAGTCAACAAGGCTAAACAATTATTATACTTTATATTTTACGTTGCTTAATAATAATAATAATGGACACATTTGATTTTCACTCTATGAACAATTTTATTCGAAGTTGTTCATTTTTTTAAAAACTTGTGTAAAAAAAAGATGTGCAGAGCAGAAAGTCCCTTTTTTGCACATCAAATTCATACTTTTATAGACAGAAGTCACTCAGGTACAAATTAAATTTAGTTTTTTACAAATCAAATTTTTCTTTTTTACTAAGTAACTTTTGCAAATAAAATTCACTCGTTCACAAATTCAAATTTACTTTTTTCCTAATGGAATTCAACTTTTTGAAAATGAAACTAACTTTTCTTCAACATCAAATTAACCCTTCATGCAAATAAATCTACTCTTTTGCAAATCGAATTAACCTTTTTGCAAATTATATTAACTTTTTGCGAATCAAGTATGCCATTTTGCAAATTAAATTCACCCTTTTGCAAATAGAATTATCTCTTTTGCAAATTAAATTAAATTTTTGCAAATCAAGTATGCCATTTTGCAAATTAAATTCACCCTTTTGCAAATCGAATTCACCTTTTTGCAAATTAAATTAACTTTTTGCGAATCAAGTATGCCATTTTGCAAATTAAATTCACCCTTTTGCAAATTAAATTAAATTTTTAAAAATTTTTACAAATCAAGTATGCCATTTTGCCAATTAAATTCACCCTTTTGCAAACAGAATTATCTCTTTTGCAAATTAAATTAAATTTTTGCAAATCAAGTATGCCATTTTGCAAATTAAATTCACCCTTTTGCAAATAGAATTATCTCTTTTGCAAATTAAATTAAATTTTTGCAAATCAAGTATGCCATTTTGCCAATTAAATTCACCCTTTTGCAAACAGAATTCTCTTTTGAAAATTAAATTCACTTTTGAATTTCATATCAAGTATACAATTTTGTCGTGTTCGAATGCAGGGCCGCTGGATTCGAACCTGGGACCTTACAGTGATGAGCGCCGTGTCAACGCTAAACCGTTGCGGCCACCGACGCCCCTGTTAGACACCTTTAACTTTAGATGTTGAGAGAACGAAAATTTTGGCGTTAACAGAACTCGTAAATATTTATACTGGTTAACAATTTCTATTATCTCCGCATTGAAATACCAACGTTCGGAAGCAGATAACCTCTCACCCCTTCGAAAAGCCATGAATTTGGATTTCCTTAGATTTGCTGTTAGACTCCATTGTCAATATCCTTTTGGAGGCGGCGATGCTTTCATATACAATAAAAATGTCGTCCGCATCCATGATGACCTTTATTACGTCGCCGCCTATATGTATACAAAACGCGAGAACGTATGGAAGTCAAGCAAAAACAATGCAAACCAAATTGGGCTGAAGATACAACCCTGACTTACCCCACAGCCAATTAAAAAAAAAAAAAATTGCTTTTCTCTGCCTCTTATTGGCGCAGAACAATGATTAATTATACTTTTTACGGTATTTAGAAATTTCGTAGATAAATCTTAGTTGTAACCCATTAGTACGAGGGCTCTTCTCTCAGCGTTATCAAATGCTGCCTTAATGTCCACAAATAAACAATCCAATTTTTGCCTTTATCCAAACTCAAACGCAAAATTTGTTAAGACAAAAATATTATCCCTCGTGGAAAAATCTCGACGAAAGACTGCTTGTGTCCTAATTAACAAATTATTAGTTGATACAAAAATTTACATTCGTTTCAATAAAATTCCTGAAAATATTTTAGCAATTGCAACAATGCAAGAGATGCCCCAGAAATTTGTGACTAGGTTTGAAAAGATCAGAAGGTTTACCATCATTTTACGCGCAAAGCAAACTTATTATGAATTTCAATTAATTAAGGTTTTTTAGTTGCGTTAAAAAAGTCAGTGTCACGAGCGGGATTCGAACCCACGACCTTCGGATAGATACGCCTAAGTTAGTGTCCGAGTGGATCGAAGTCATGATAGCTCAAGTGGTAGAGCAGTGGAGTATGTAGCCGAAGGTCGTGGGTTCGAATCCCGCTCGTGACACTGACTTTTTTATCTCAACTAAAAAACCTTAATCGAAAGATATTAATTGGTCAAGCGGACCACGAAAATTAGTGAACTTATTATGAATATTAGTTATATTTGTGTAACTCACTCTGTGCAGTATTTCGAAACCTGTCACCAACGCGGCCGAGAAGTTAGCGCCGCTTTCCAATTGAACGCTATCCAGCGCCACAATCAACTCTCTTTTGTTGATTTCGTTTGCCTAGAAAAATAATGTTTAGAAAAGGATTTTTAAGCAACACCGAGAAATATTAAAAACCGTACCTGAACTAATAAATCTTTAAAGCAGTGAAGAAGTTCCTTGGTCGTTTCCGCAAATGTGAAAACGTTGACGAAATCATCATCACCGAGCGTGTTGATGATGGCCTTAACTGTAAGCTTGGCTAGTTCTAAATCGTTACTGCTCATAGAGCTGGATACCTCCATCATGATTGCCAAGTCTTTTGGACTGGTGGAGGCGCCGACGTACCAATTGGACGTTCGGAAGTCGTGCAGCTCCTTGTTGCCTTTCGACTCCTCCGGCGGCCATTGCATGGCTAAAAGTTAGCCACAAGTTAGCGGGTCGATATTTCATAATCGACGTTACTGAGTGACTACTCACCGGGAAATCTTCTTAGAAACCCCGTCGAACTGCCGAAGTACTGCCAAGAGACAGCGGGGTCGACTTCGTAATTGTTGACAAACACGGGGTCCAAGTGTTCTGACCATCTCAAAGCGTTAGCCACCTGAATATCTGAAACAAAATAAATAAATACACATCTTATCTATTTAATGACAAGAGAAGTTAAAGTTAAAATAAAATTTGTTGTAATGCCCGGCTATTTTATTAGAAGTATATTATATTCAAAAGCCTAGGGATAGAAGGGGTCACAGAGCCTCTTGAACCTTGACCTAAATATATCTATAGTTCCCCTTTATTTTTCTTAGAACTCACCAGTCAGCAGGCTGTTAATCAGGTTTCATACCCTGGCTTGTGGTTCTTTGTTGAAGGAGATTGATTGCGGTTTATCCTCTCCCAGCCTATACCTTTACAGAATCACATTATCTGATCTTTGGTCTTTTCCACTTCTTGGCAAAATTTCCATAATGATTTTTTCGCCAGCAAAGCCAGTACTGCGTTCTTAGGCAAAGTGTTCAGTCAGGAGACACAATAGAATTCGAGTTTATTCGGATTTATTTTGTATTTTTGAGAGTTTTGAATCTCTTGGCCTGTTTCATCTCTAGGGTGTTGATCCAATCCTTACAAAAAAAAAAAAAAAAAATCCGTTTACTGTAAATGTAAAACACCAAGAGAAATGGACGGAGTCGTTGTAACGATTTGACTTCCGTTCGATTTTCCTTTGAATGCGCCCTTTGTCAAAAAGGTAATTATGTCCGAAGTAGTCGGAAAAGGCTCGCCGCGAAATGGCAAATTAAACCCGGCCCCCTCAGAGACATCAAGATTCGAAACGGGACAAGTTTAAGACGGCGAAACTTTACAATAGTCCGGCCAGGTAGTAAGACTCTTAATTAATTGTTCAAATTTGTCCACCGTCAATTGATTATTCTCCCGCGAATATTTTCCAAATAAGCAACGAAAGCTGAAACTCCCATCATGTTATCCCATATCTACCATTTATTCAACACATTCGCATAAATTATTTACGATTTTAGACAGTGGTCTTGTATGAACACTTCTATTACTCTTTTAAAATATAGATAGTAAGGGTATGTTAGTTTTGTGTTGCTAATGCACCTATAAAATAACGTATACATAATAGATTTCAGGCCATGTGTGTTTAATGTACTATAAACCTGGCAGATAAAAACCGTCGAAGATTATTCAAAACATTACTCTCGACTTAAGTTAAAATTGGCTTAACAAAAGGCTGGAAAAATACAAATATCTTGTCAATAAGATCACGTAGAAAAATAATAAAACAATTTGTAAACATACAGAGTTAACATTTATTTTTATTTTATTTTTTAATTTTTTTTTTCGGCCGGCTAACTACTAGGGTCATTGCCGGCACCTCACGTATACAGGTATTTAGTGGCTGGGTGTGGCTGTGACTGAATATCGAGTAGCTCACAGGCCCGCCAAATTAGTTTAGGTAATTATATATTTGTTGTGTGATGTGAGGGACAGGTCACCGTTATCAAGGTTGTAGTAATACTACCGAGATGCTGCGACCTCTCTAATATGAATGTATTTATTAGAGTGAATGTTTTGTGTAAATGGACGCGGATGTCGAGGAATATCGAGTACTCCACAATCCCGTCAAAAGGAAATTAGTCTAATGGATGAATAAAATTCTGTACATACTGTATGAGTGTATTTATTAGCACGAATGGAAGGACGTCGGTAGGATTATGACTTTTTATTTAGTTGCAGGGGCAAGACCTCAGTCGTGCATTTGTACTCTGAGCCCTGCCAAGTGTAGATTAGGTAATCATTTTCTTAGCGTGAGTGGGTATTGTTAGTGAGTCTGTAAATATTGAAGTATTTTTAACAAACCACGTGGGGATGGTAGGAACGAGCAACAAGACACTACTCTGTTTGGTCAGTGGAAACGAAATTAAAAGAAGAAATATAGTGAATGAGATAGAGATAAAGTTGAAATGAAACAAAGAAAAATGCGAGAAGCTTATATAGCTTTCTTCAGTCAAATCGGTACTTTTTTCTCCCAATTTAATACTTTTTCCAACCAAATTAGTACTTTTCCCAAGCGATTTAATACTTTTCTTAAGCAATTTCATATTTTTCCCGACCAAATTAGTACCTTTCTCAAGCAAGTTAATACTTTTCCCAAGCAAATTAATACCTATTTAAAAGGTATTCGAAAAAATTGTGGAGCATAGCGTCAATCACTTATTTCATTGAGTTCGCCAGCCTCCCTTATCGTTCCCAGACGGATTTCTAGGAAATTCTCCTTCCCCTGTACTTGATTTCCTTACCCCTAAAATATTCAGTTGTTTGTCACGTCTTATTGTATGCATTGCGTGAGTTTTATATGAATGAGTGACGGAAGTGACTGGAGTGACATAAATGGTCATAATGATGAACCATCACCTAGTGCTGCAGGCGGTTCATCTTCGTCCGGTGTCCGACGTTCAAGACCGAGCTTACGTACGCAGTTACATCAAGGCATCAAAAAGAACTTTTTATAAAATTAGTTGAAGAGGGTCATTCAGTCAAAGATGCAGCTCAAAAATCAAATTTAAAAACTCGAACTGGCTACAGTATATACAGAAATTATAGTATTTAGTATATATGGTAATCACAATTGAACTATTTCATGATCATAATGAATATATTTATAATCAAATGAAGTTTAACTGGACAGAAACAATCCAAGAAGCTTGTCCTATGGAGAAGAGTAAGTAGGAAGAGACTCGGAAGAGGTCGCTGAAAGTTAGTTTGGCCTTCTCCTTGATAAAACCGGAACGTATTGTTACGTTGTTGAATAGATGATCGACGATCACACAATAGATGAAAGGATGATATAAGGACGGCCTACATAAAAGATGATCGATTAATTGTCCTTTTATTTATTGAATGACAAAAATGTTTATTAAATATAATCAATTGTAGAAACTAAAAACATTCAACTGTGTGTTTTGATTTGTTTTTTTTTTCAAACCAAGGTTTGTCCTAGAAATGTTAATGCCTCTGCCTTTTGTTATTGAAATTGCAAAATGAATAGTGGCTTGTTAAATTTGTTTGGTATTTTCTGGTGAAAAGAAGAGGTTCTTCTTTTACCTCTCAAGTTGTACGCCTTGGATGATTTTTAATTACAGACAGATATTATTTCCAAAACCTTCCAAAATATTTCTAGCAGGCGTACATAGTACTGATTAATATTGGAACGATATTTACAAACTAACTTGATGTGAAGTAATTAGTAACGCTGGAGGAAATGGGTGTTAAGTGGCCGGCGCCGAGGAAACAGTTTTGCAAAACGTGGCGGTCGTGCGGGTTTAGCGTTACGCCGCGCCGTTTTATCACATTCCTTTGTAATATACAGGGTGACTGGCGATAAGTGTCGAAAATTTCCGCGTGTTTCTACTCACCATATGCAACAAAAAATTCCTATAAACCCCTGTCCAAATCTCAACGGTAAAGAAGTAATTTCAGGTTATGTGTTTATTTTTATTTTTCGACTTACATCCACTAAGTTGCTTATACACTTCAGAAATTCGGATTGTAGAGAAATCTGGTTTACGCCACCTGAAAGAACGATCAATTTACTGTAAGAAAACCGTTTAACATTGCAGAATTGATGAAAAAATTCTGCACGAAAAATTCAGGAAAAACAAAAATGTTGAAATTTGGAATTTTTTAAAATTTTGGATTGGTAACTGTTAATAGCTAGAATTCCCTCAAAAGTTCTCCATTCAATTAGTTCCAGCGGCATCCCCACTTTTTTTTTGTATTGCGCTTTTGGAAGGCCCAAATATTTTGCATTTTGTTGAAAAAAAAAAACTGGTGTCTATGAAAGGGGGCACGCTAAATTTTTCAAGGAAATCAGTCTGGCTCTTGAGTTTCGTGTCAGTTCTTTATAATTAAATTCAATCAGTTTGCCTTTTGTTGTCAGCTGACAACCTCTTCAGGTTGGTGATTTAAATTATGCCATTGTTTCCTAATGCAGATCTTGCTGATATGGATTTCATTTACGGTTGCTGCAACGATAATGCTACTGCTGCAGGGAGAGAATACCAAGCTCGTTTTCCACATCGAGATGTTCCAACAGATCACACCTTCCAATGGCTTTATCAGAGGCTGAGGGAATAGATGGAGATGAGGTAACTTGTTTTGAATGGAGAACTTTTGAGAGAATTTGCAAAGCTTCAGGAGTTTGTAGTTATTAACAGTTACCAATCCAACATTTTCAAAAAATTCTAAATTTCAACATTTTTGTTTTTCCTGAATTTTTCGTGCAGAATTTTTTCATCAATTCTGCAATGTTAATAGGTTTTCTTATAGCAAATTTCATGTTCTTTCAGATGGCGCGAACCAGATTTCTCTACAGCCGGAATTTCTGAAGGTTATAAACAATTTAATGGACCTAAGTCTAAAAATAAAAATAAACCAAAACTTGACATTACGTCTTTACCGTTGATATTTGAACAGGAGTTTATAGAAAGTATTTTGTTGTATATGATAAGTAGAAACACCTCTTGAAATTTTCGACACTTATCGCCAGTCACCCTTTATAAAATGTAGGCATTGATTTTTGGTGTGATAATATTTTTTATTCAAGTGTAGTCTCCAGCTGGAATTTAAGTTCCAGAATTACACCGGATTAGCTTAGATTGTATCCGTACTATAGCATCTTATGATCACAGTTCAAAAAAAAAAAGAAGAATATTACTTCTTTCAACGCCAACAACGTTCAGATATTAGGGACATTCACGATCTTTGTGTTAACCCTGTTAACTCGGTTAGGTCTTGTTAGTTCGGGAAAATGATGACGCAATATTGTAAGAATCGGCTAGTTAACATTGCTCGATCTAACAGGTTAAGTCGTAGGTGTAGTCACTTTGAAATCCGTCAGGGCGTAGGTAACCAACATGGCAGCCATGAATTTAACAGCTGTTTTTTGTTTACTCGTATTTTTATTCTTAAATACGCATTAATTATATCAGATCAATACATTTCTTTTGTTAATTTCTCACCTGTTCTTATACTCTCATTATTAGTAGGTACATCCCCAATCCTGGAAAGTTGTAGGCTGTTAGACGTTAGGATACAGGTTAGGTATGTCGGCGCTAATTGAAGCGTGTCATTTGTTAGTACTTTTCGAGTGCATAGATAACATTTTGAATGAAAGAGTTGATTCATTTTCCTTTTTTACTAATTTCTGGCATCTTACAATTTAACACGAAACAAAACCATAACACACAACAGCAAGCCTTCAAGGACTGTTATAGCTTTATTTTTGGTTCTGCTTTAAATTTAAATTCACTAATTTCGTGGTCCGCTTGACCAATTAATATATTACAATTAATTAAGGTTTTTTGGTAGAGATAAAAAAGTCAATGGCACGAGCGGGATTCGAACCCAGGATCTTCGGCTAGATACGCCGCTGCTCTACCACTTGAGCTATCGTGACCTCGATCCACTCGGACCTCAACTTCCCTATCTCAACCCCATCTTCTGGATTTTCCCTCCTTTTTGCCATTTTTCAAGTTGGAAGTTGGTGTCCGAATGGATCGAGGTCACGATAGCTCAAGTGACAGAGCAGCGGCGTATCTAGCCGAAGATCGTGGGTTCGAATCCCGCTCGTGCCATTGACTTTTTTATCTCAACCCAAAAACCTTAATTAATTGTAATATATTAATTGGTCAAGCAGGACCACGAAATTAGTGAATTTTAATGATTGAAAATGAAGTATACTTCACTAAAGCTCTCCGTGGCCATTTCATTTGTCGTCAAGAATCCAATCCGATTACACGACATTTGAAAAATGGCAAAAAGGAGGGAAAATTCAAAAGGTGCGCTTGAGATGGGAAGTTGGTGTCCGAGTGGACCGAGGTCACGATAGCTCAAGTGGTAGAGCAGCGGCGTATCTAGCCGAAGATCCTGGGTTCGAATCCCGCTCGTGCCATTGACTTTTTTATCTCAACCAAAAAACCTTAATTAATTTTAAATTTAAACCCACCACGTGTGGAAGTGTTAAAACAATTGAAGATAACAACAATCCCATTAACATGACAAATGAAAATGATCGCCTAGCAAGCCATATAGAACAGAAGAGAATGTTTAAATTGTTGAAATTGACAAGACCTAAAAGTCGTAAAAACAAACCGGCAATGACATTAGTAGTCAGCCTTCTGGGAAAAATAATCTTTACGTGTGTATGATTAGATTTATTGAAAATTAATGCGCTCAAGATAACAAATTTTTTATCGGATCGGTATGGATAATATTCAAAAATATAGGAGGTTTAGACTAGTTCTTCGTAGATAAAGGGGACTTGGGCTAAGTAGCCGATAAAGCCTGAACTTGAACCAACTGATTCAAGTTTCAATATTTGCTATTGTAGATTTTATTTATGGATGTTCTAATCTAAGTTATGCGCATTATTCTAGTTCACCAACAATATTATTTTTGAAGTAAAAAATAATAGTTAAATACACATAGGGGAAGGTTATGAATAGTGCGCTGATCAATTATTCCAATGAACTTAATTATGGATACAGGTTTTTCAGTAGGTATAAATCATTACATTATGTGACTTCAATTGTTATTTTGATCACAATCATTACAACAAACTATACCGATTTTTTTTTACTTCTGAAAATATACATGTCATGTTTAAATGCTGAATCGAAACAGGCAAATTCTGGGTTTCTCGGGTAAAGGAATTTCGATCGAAACGCATAAAACGTTAAGACTTAACGAGGGGTTGAGAGAAACTTGCTCTATGAATGTGAGAAAACTTCTTCCCCCCAAACAGTCACGTCCTCGTCGGATCTGGACAGCTAACAAACTTTTTCACCCGATTATGCGCACAAAAATTGAATTCGCAATTCAATTTACTCACCGCGAAATGAGTTTTTCTCCGTTTTACAAAAGAGAGGAAATAAGTAATGAGTTTAGCAAAATTGTAGATAGAAGGGGGGGTGAAAGAGAGAGAATGAGCGTGAGAGAGAGAAAATTGATTAGAAGATAAGGCGACGAATAAAATAATCCTTGACGCTAATTATGTTAAAACTCTAGAGCATATTCCTGATTTATATTAAACATTGAACACATCTATTGATTAGTTTCTGATACCGAGCCAATCGGGGCATGCCAACCGATCCATTAAAAAAAAGGAGAATTGGCTCTATCTACGATTCCCTTCGTAAAGATCAAAAGAATAGAAGTTGAAATCAATAGAAATCGGGCAGGTAAAAACTAAAAAGATGCAATCATCTATAATTATGTTAAATGTACAACATTACACGCATATAATAATGAATAACAATCCAACACAATCACACCGTAGGAAGCTTATTGACAAGGAGAGACTAGGGATATGTCACATGCGAACATGTCTGAGCTTTCTTGGCAATGGGCAATAGACGGCCACTCTAAGGGCAATTCCGTTTTTATTTTATTATTTTACCTTTGTTTCTATTATTTTCCTATAGCGATCGACCAGCGCGCATACATATAGTTTTAATATGCGTTTGTTGTAAATGTATTTCAAGCTCATTATTATATTACTTATCGGATGAAATTTATTTATTAGTGAGAATGATCCCCGAAGAATATGATGAAGAATGATGTGTTGTATGACTTTATTTAATTGCTTCAATAAGAAACAGTTCGTATTTGAATCAGTCTACTGAGAGAATGTACTTTGCTAGGATGAAAGGATAGAACCAGTGGGGCAGTTTGAAACTACTCTGGTGTGTGAATGTAATTTATTAGCGTGAATGGAGGGGCATCTTCAAAATTTCTCCGAAGAATGTTGAGTGCTGTGGGACGGTGTGAATGTAATTTATTAGCGGTATGGAGGGGGCTTCTTCCCAAAGTAATTCAAGGATTATTGAGTACTCTGGGACAGTATGAATGAAGTCTGGTTTGTGAATGTAATTTATTAGCGTGAATGACGAGGCTTTTTTCCCAATTATCATCAGGAATATTGAGTACATTGGGGCACTGTTAATGTAATTTTTTGGCGTGAATGGGGGGAACCCTAAGTATATCGAGGAACATCGAGTGCTGTGGGATAGTGTAAATGAAATTGATTAGCGTGAATGAAGGGTTTTTCCGTAAGTATATTGAGGAAGTCCGAGACAGTGCTAATCCTCGATTTACGATGGAAGGGATGGGGGATCGAGTGCTGTGGGGAAGTGTGAATGTAATTTATTAGCGCGAATGGAAGTGGGCTTCTTCCGTAAGTATAGCGAGGACGATCAAGTACCCTGGGACGGCGTCACAAAATTTATTAGCGGGAATGGGGATGCTTCTTCCCAAATTACTTCGAAGAATATTAAGTGCTCTGCGATAGTACGAATGAAGTCTGGTTTGTGACTGTAATTTATTAGCGTGAATGAAGAGGCTTTTTTCCCAAATACCATCAGGAATATTGAATACATTGGGGAACTGTTAATGTAATTTTTTAGCGTGAATGGGGGAAACGTTCTCCCTAAGTACATCGAGGAACATCGAGTGCTGTGGGGCATGGCGAATGTAATTTATTAGCGTGAATAGACAGACTTTTTCCCAAATTACTTCGAGGAATATCGAATACTCTGGGATAGTGTAAATGAAATTGATTAGCGGAATGAAGGGTTTTTTCCGTAAGTATATAGAGGAAGACCGAGACAGTGCTAATCCTCGAGTTACGATGGGGGATCGAGTGCTGTGGGGCAGTGCGAATGTAATTTATTAGCGCGAATGGAAGGGGGCTTCTTCCGTAAGTACAGCAAGGAATATTGAGTACTCTGGGACAGTATGAATGAAGTCTGGTTTGTGAATAATTTATTAACGTGAATGAAGAGGCTTTTTCCTAATTACCATCAGGAATATTGGGTACATTGGAGCACTGTTAATGTAATTTTTTAGCATGAATGGGGGAACATCCTCCCTAAGTATATCGATGAACATCGAGTGCTATGGGACAGTGTGAAAGTAATTTATTAGCGGGAATAAAAAGGCTTTTTCATAAATTACTTCGAGGAATATCGAGTGCTGTGGGACAGTGTGAAAGTAATTTATTAGCGGGAATAAAAAGGCTTTTTCATAAATTACTTCGAGGAATATCGAGTGCTGAGGGACAGTGTGAAAGTAATTTATTAACGTGAGTGGAGGTGCTTCTTCCCAAAGTACTTCAAGGAATATTGAGTACTCTGGGACAGTATGAATGAAATCTGGTTTGTGAATAATTTATTAGCGTGAATGAAGAGGCTTTTTCCTAATTACCATCAGGAATATTGAGTACATTGGGGCACTATTAATTTTTTAGAATTAATTAAGGTTTTTAGTTGAGATAAAAAAGTCAATGGCACGAGCGGGATTCGAACCCACTATTTTCGGCTAGATACGCCGCTGCTCTACCACTTGAGCTATCGTGACCTAGATCCACTCGGACACTAACTTCCCATCTCAACTCCACCTTTTTGAATTTTCCCTCCTTTTTACCATTTTTCAATTTCATTTTTTTATCTCAACTAAAAACCTTAATTAATTGTAATATATTAATTGGTCAAGCGGACCACGAAATTAGTGAATTTAGTAATTTTTTTGCGTGAATGGGCAGAACATCTTCCCTAAGTATATCGATGAACATCGAGTGCTGTGGGACATTGTGAATGTAATTTATTAGCGTGAATGGCTTTTTCCCAATTACCATCAGGGGTATTGAGTACACTGGGGCACTGTTAATGTAATTTTTTGGCGTGAATGGGGGAACCCTAAGTATATCGAGGAACATCGAGTGCTTGGGACAGTGTGAATGTTATTTATTAGCGTGAAAAGAAAGGCTTTTTCCCAAATTACTTCGAGGAATATCGAGTACTCTGGGATAGTGTAAATGAAATTGATTAGCGTGAATGAAGGGATTTTTGGCGTAGTTATATCCAGGAAGACCGTGTACAGTGAGACAGTGCTAATCCTCGATTTACGACGCGCTGAGGTAGGCAACTGGAATGGGCAATGATAGAGTCAGTTCCCTTAGCTTAATAAACATGAATATAACTTAGGTGCATCGTCAGAAAAATGAATAAGTAGAAGAAAATGAGGGAAAGAAAAGAGAAAAAATGGAAAGACTGAAAGGGCTGACCATGTAATTTGTCAGCTCTAAAACTATCCACTCTCCTCTTTTATTAATTTAAAATGATTTGCAATTTTAATTCTTAATAAGGATTATTCATAAAATCAAGATAAATAATAAATATTTATTAGATTAGTCAATGTTTTTTTTCTCAATATATTGGATTTGCAGTAGGGCTTCTACGATAAGTGTGTGGATGTTTTTGTCCTTTTATCTTATTGGAGGTCTCTGGTATCATTTGGTGTCATTTCTAAAGTGGGACAAGGGGCGTCTAATAAAAGGAAGGGCACGAAGACGTCCAGAATTCTCGAAAATCTCTCCGACTATTTTAATCGTGGACCTCGCTCGCTGTTCGCATTCCGGGACGGGACGTGTTTTCTCATGAAATTCTCTTGTGCGACAAAGCGAGGTGAACGGCCGGTTCGGAAAATCGGCGTCGTAAATAAAATATCTATTGTTTTTCCTCTCTTCTATTGACAAATACAGGCCGAAGAATCGCTGTATGTAATGATCGTCGTCAAAGAAATGGCCATTTCGTGACGTACAATAATCAATCAGCAATTTCGTCTAAAGGAAATGTAGATTTTTATCAGTAAATTGGCGTTTACACAAAACACTTGGCGTAAAGTAAAAAACGTATTTTTCACGTTTTTTTAAAACTTCATTGTGTTATTACGTGGTAACGATAATAATGAATATGTGTCTAAGCGAAAGATTTCCCATACTATTCTAAGATTCTAAAATTCCCTTATTATTAAACCTTCAAAAACTTATAATTATATAAACGAGGGCTATAATCAGGGTCTTATCTTTATTTATTACCCTGTTATTTATGTTAGGGTATTAACTTAATTTTAAAAAAACTCTTGATGATAAGTGGATTATTTTATTTCACAAAAATAACAGTCGAAAAAAAATGTTTCACACCGTGGGACCTGCTAAACATTAAAAAAACGTAACTTTAATACAAAAAGCCTCACGTCACAAGAAAATTGACATAATTGGTAAAATTGCGAAATAAGTATTTTAAAAGCCATCTATAAAACTCCAAAAGTTAAA
Source organism: Cimex lectularius (assembly GCF_000648675.2). Classification (NCBI taxonomy): domain Eukaryota; kingdom Metazoa; phylum Arthropoda; class Insecta; order Hemiptera; family Cimicidae; genus Cimex; species Cimex lectularius. The sequence continues at coordinate 449,429 of NW_019392807.1, forward strand.
AATTTGAACCAATCTTTTTAGCTGAGTATGATTGGTGAATCATGTAAGCAAAAAATACATTATTTCAATCATAAACATTTTTCGAATAAACTGACGTATATCCAGTGTAGTAATAGTTAGTAATAATTAGTAATAGTAACAAATACCGCGTAAAAAGTTATAGTAAATAATATTTTTACAAAACAACGCATGGGTTTGTTTCGTTATCGTTTATATCACAATTTTCAATGGATGAAAATTTTTGTTCCATGGAGATAGTACGATCGGGAACTTCGGCGAGCGAACAACTTAAAACATTTAATCGAACATAATCCACGATATACTCGAGAGATATTGAAAAAGCTTACCGCATCATATGCAAATGAAGTTCCCCATTTAGGGCGGTAACCTGGGTACGGTAGTCGTCTCGATATTTGGGTACGATGTTCGTTAACCGACAGGCCGGTTTTCTGTTTATAATTTCATTTCATAATGGCAAGATAACAGACCAAGATATATATTTATATAATATAAATCTTTAATATTTTTTAGCCTAGGTTCAAATTTTTACCTTTATGTGGAGAAAGATTATACAGGTACCTCATACCAAGTTCATCCTCAAATTTTCAAATACGACTCTAAACATCCTGAGACAACTTTTTAAATGATTTTTCCTGACGTAATCCGCTGAACACATTCGTGCAATCAGATTTTAAATTGGTCAAAAAATGACAACGTTATGCCAAAAAGAAACCGGCATCGTAATTTCGACGAGGAGCTGAATATTTTACGAATTCCTCTCTCAGAAATGTTTGAAGGGTTTTAGGTTTATCAAAAAATAAAATTAGAGATAAGACTTAAGTTAAAGCCGTATCGTCCAGGGACTTTTGGACTCTAATTATGACAGGCATCTAACGTTCCTTGCACAAATGTCGATTTGAGAAGCTGAAGGGAACGTTTTTCCACACATCCTATGGACTGATGAATCTAAGTTCACCTCTAATGGCGTACTAAACCGTTGGAATTTTCGGACGTCGGCAGTTGAATAAATGTGTCAGGATGTATAGGGTCGTATTTGAAATTTTGAAGTTGAACTGGGCCTGAGATACCCTGTATAATTTTTCTCTCAAAAAAAGGTAAAAGTTTGATAATAGACTAAAAAATATTAAAGCCCCTTCAAACCAAAATGCTAATTTTTTACCATTTTACCATATTTGGAAGGTTCATTGAATTAATGTTTGTGTTGACTGTAGATGACGATTCCTGTTGTTGAATTTATTTCATATTTATACGCAATTTATGTTTCAAAACCTATGTATAAGGTCGAATTTTTTTTTTCGACCTCGATTCGACATAAGTCGGATTCAATTTCTTAATTTTAAATGAGAACCCCCCAACTATGTGGGTATGGTAGGGATAAAAATTATAATCACGCAACACATTACCTATACTTAATTAAGGTTTTTAGTTGAGATGAAAAAAAGTTAATGGCAAGAGAGGGATTCGAACCCACGATCTTCGGCTAGTTACGCCGCTGCTCTACCACTTGAGCTATCGTGACCTCGATCCACTCGGACATCAACTTCCTATCTCAACCCCACCTTCGGTATTTTCCCTCCTTTTCGCCATTTTTCAAATGTCAGAGGTAGGAAGTTGATGTCCGAGTGGATNGTTGAGATAGGAAGTTGATGTCCGAGTGGATCGAGGTCACGATAGTTCAAGTGGTAGAGCAGCGGCGTATCTAGCCGAAGATCGTGGGTTCGAATCCTGCTTGTGCCATTACCTTTTTTTCATCTCAACTAAAAACCCTAATTGATTGTAATGATTTATTGGTCAAGCGGACCACGAAATTAGTGAATTTAATTACCTATACTACTCGAGATCCCCAGATTTTTGCTTGCCTGTCTCAGTGAACAGTTAAGATTTTCCTGAAAGTGTAAAAGAATGTCTAATCCGTTAACTTAGTCAGTTGTTAACTTCGCTATGGCTGGTCCCAACCCCGGTGAGAAAGCAGGTGGGATTTGAACTGCAACCAAGGTATTTCGGTGAATCGAGGAGAAAAAACGACACAAATACGAAATTTATGGGATTTGGCAGGAAATTTACTAAGCTTTCAGACTTTTCTCTCTCCTTTGGCTGATTTTCCACTCCACTTCAAAATATTTGCAGTAGCAGGCAAAATAAAGTGGTTTTGACCTACCGCACCTAATTTAAAAAAAATCATAACTCCGGTTCTATTGAAACGATTTTACTAACTCAGTGTTCATTCTGCTCGCCAAAAAATCTAGTTCAAAGAAAAATGTTAAAAATGGGGATTCTCATTTAAAATTAAGAATTTGTATTCGACTTTGCATTCGACTTATGTCGAATCGAGGTCGAAAAAAATAAATCGACCTTATATGAAAAACGAAGGGGAGTCTCAATTCATACTCTTTTCCTATCTAGAACCGCAAAGAAAAAAATGGGGTGGGCGAATTAGCTTGGACACCCTGTATAATAAAACACACACACACACACANCAACAGGAATCGTCATCTACAGTCAACTCAAACATTAATTCTATGAACCTTCCAAATAGGGTAAAAAATTAGCGTTTTGTTATGAAGGGATTAGGATCGTTTTAATCGTATGGAGACAATTTAAGTTAATCCGGTTCAAGCTGAAAACTTAATTTCCGATCCATTACACAACTGAACTCATATACATTAATAAAAGTTATTACTTACACGTAAACAAAGACCTTCTTTTATTTAAAGGCGTTCGAATCTGATGAAACGACGCGGTGTTACGCTAAACCCGCACGACCTCACCGTTTTGCACAACTGTTTCCTCCGCGCCGTCCGCTTAACATTCCATTTCTCACAGTCTTACTGTTACTACATTTTCATTAAATTAATTTGCAAATATTGTCCCATTGTTAATAGGTGCTGTTTCTGTTTAATAGTAAAGTTTATGAATTATTAAAAATGAGATCTGTCGACGATGTCACAGATTTAGTTAATAATCAATCAGGGCATAAAACCTGATATTCAAGAGATGAATTTTCAGTTCAGTTCAATTGATTAATTATTTATTTACTTAAATTTCATTCTATTGGTCTGTGTGTTACTGGAGTTTCGTACGACCATAATAATCTGAGATGAGTTTTGATTAGTATTCGTACAATGATCCGATTGAAAGTGTCTATCAGGCAGAAAAGGTTTAACTAAGCGGGCATAAAACCGTTTCCCCAAACATGTCGCATCGAGAAAAATTCTGACTTTTTATAAGAACGAAAGACAAAAAAAAGAGGGTGAGAAAGAGACAGAAAAACAGTGTGTGTTTTAAAAGAAATTAGGTTGAAAACAGAGTGAAAGTGAAAGAGAAAGAGAGAGAGAGAAGAGTTAAAAGAATGAGATTCTAAAAGAAAGTGGCTTAAAAACACAAAATGAGAGAGAGAGAGAGAGAGAGAGAATGAGTGAGAGAGAGAGAGAGAGAGAGTAAATTAGAGACAGGGAAAAAGAAATGATATGAGAAAATATAGGAGTTTTAATGATTTCATTTATTAAAACCCATGTTGGGTTTTTCTATTAAGTGTTACACAGCTGTATTTATTTGGTTTTAATTATTTACCATTTCAAAAAGGGAAATCTTTCCTACATTTAATTCTTTATTTAAATCAATTACATCGTACTCTTCCCTTTCGAGAAATATTTACGTTTCTGGGTTGGTTAAATTGGTTGTCTTTTTCGGGATTTCAACTATTTTTTATAAATTGAAAATTCATCGTTAGGATTTCGCCGGATGCAGAAGTGAGTTTAAAAGGGAACATTTTCGGGAGTGGATCCTTGTGAAGTGTGTGCTTCCCGTATGCTAACGAATTCCAGACCAGTATCCGATTAGCGAGGAATTATCATCGAGGATGTGCAATTGCCACGGATAGAGTAAATATTTACTTTCGGGGAACCAACCCTCGTGGAAATTAACGCAGGGCTAATGCGAAATAGAAACAGTGTGTATTATATTTTTTAACCGGATCGATTAAATTTGGTGTATTTTGTGTTTAGTACAAGTAATAATATAAAATAATGAGTTTTTTAAAACTTTCATATGATTTCTGGCTGGTAGAAAGAAACATGATTTATTAAGTGGCACTGATCGTGACGCAAGTTCAAAATTATTTTTAACTCTTGTAAACAACTACACCTGATAATAATTCAAATTTGGAAAATTATTGACATTATAATTGATGTGGTGTGTAGTGACTGTTGCTTAATGATTATTCGGAGGCCGTCAGATGCGTTCTGGTGTGATGTAGGTTTCAGAAAAACATTTTCTTTATCGTGCCATCGTTTCGATCTTTATTGAGATCATCTTCAGGGCCTGGGATTTATCAACATTGTTTAAATTTTACAAATACATAAATGTGAAAAAAATTGAATTTATACAATGGTAGAAAATTTTAGATTAAAAAAATGATTTTATACAATGCTAGAAAAACGTTTTTATAAAAAAAATTGAATTTATACAATGCTAGAAAATTTTAGATTAAAAAAATGAATTTATACAATGCTAGTAAATTGTAGATTCAATCAAAGAAGTTATACAATGCTAGAAAATGGTAGATTAAAAAAATAAATTTATACAATGCTAGAAAATTTTAGATTAAAAAAATGAATTTATATAATGTTAGAAAATTTTAGATAAAAAAATGAATTTATACAATGCTAGCAAATTTTAGATTAAAAAAATGAATTTATACAATGTTAGAAAATTTTAGATTAAAAAAAAGATTTTATACAATGCTAGAAAAACGTTTTGATAAAAAAAATTAAATTTATACAATGCTAGAAAATTTTAGATTAAAAAAATGAATTTATACAATGCTAGTAAATTTTAGATTAAAAAAATGAATTTATACAACGCTAAAAAAATTTAGATTAAAAAATGAATTTATACCATGTTAGAAAATTTTAGATAAAAAAAATGAATTTATTCAATGCTAGAAAATTTTTTGATAAAAAAATGAATTTATACAATGCTAAAAAATTTTAGATTAAAAAAATGAATTTATAAATGCTAGCAAATTTTAGATAAAAAAAATAAATTTATACGTTTTAATCGTATGGAGACAATTTAAGTTAATCCGGTTCAAGCTGAGAACTTAATTTCCTAGTCATACCACAACTGAAATCATATACATTACTTACACGTAAACAACCTTCTTTTATTTAAAGGCGTTCGAATCTGATGAAACGGCGCGGTGTTACGCTAAACCCGCACGACCTCACCGTTTTGCACAACTGTTTCCTCCGCGCCGTCCACTTAGCATCCCATTTCCCACAGTCTTTCTTACTGTTACTACATTCTCATTAAATTAATTTGTAAATAGAAAATTTTAGATTAAAAAAATGAATTTATACAATGCTAGAAAATTTTAGATAAAAAAATGAATATATACAATGCTAGCAAATTTTAGATTAAAAAAATGAATTTACACAATACTAGAAAATTTTAGATAAAAAAAAATGAATTTATACAATGCTAGCAAATTTTAGATTAAAAAAAATTAATTTATACAATGCTGGAAAATTTTAGATTCAATCAAAGTATTCGTACTCACTCATGTTTGTTTTACGTGCCATTGAAATATTGCTGTTTTATGTATATTCGTTGGATTTTGAAGGGGTGGGGAGGGAAGTCGGGTAGAAAGACATTTTTATATGAGGAGTCGGCTTCTTTGAGGTGAAAGGAGCCGACAATGCGAAAAAATGGGGAATGGTTCGGCCTGATTATCCTTTCAGAATTGTATAGACGGGGGATAAGTACGTAAAAGAAAGCCAAATTGTTGAAGAATTAGACTATGTAGAAATGTTTTATGTTTGGAATGTGATGATTGTTTTATGTTATACGTTTAGTGTGATGTGTTGATGATATATGTATGTTATCGATATTATACATCAATATCGAAACCATACATTTTTTTTATCTAAAATTTTCTATCATTGTATTAATTCATTTTTTAACCAAAAAATTTTCTAGCATTGTATAAATCCATTTTTTAAACCAAAAGATTTTCTAGCATTGTATAAATCCATTTTTTTAATCTAAAATTTTCTATCATTGTATAAATTCATTTTTTTAACCAAAAAATTTTCTAGCATTGTATAAATCCATTTTTTAATCTAAAATTTTCTATCATTGTATAAATTAATAGTTTAATAGTTTTAACCAAAAAATTTTCTAGCATTGTATAAATCCATTTTTTTAACCAAAAAATTTTCTACCATTGTATAAATCCATTTTTTAATCTAAAATTTTCTAGCATTGTATAAATTCATTTTTTTCATATTGTACATGTATTTGTAAAATTTAAACAATGTTTATCAATCTCAAGCCCTGAAAATGATCGCAATAAAGATCGAAACGTTGGCACGATAAAGAAAATGTTTTTCTGAAACCTACATCACACCAGATTGCATCTCACGACCTCCAAATAATCATTATAAATGATATACATGTAAGACGAATAATGTCATTACAAATAACAAATTTTCCAGGAAAAGTGTTTTATTTTTCTAGAAATACCTTGTATATGTACTTTCTCAACCGTATATATCGGTATTTCATGATAATTAAATAAGTGAAAAATTTTTTTTAAAGTTTTTATTTACCATAGATCCATGAAAGACATTAGAGCTATGTCTAATTGAAATAAAAAGTTGCAAATCGAAAAGTACCCCGGCTTACATAATAATATGATATCATTAAATCCGAAACGAGGCGGTCGCGTTGTAATGACAATTCCCGGAACAGCTTAGACAGTTAAATGCAGTGCACAAAGGCCTTGGAAGTTCGTGAATGGGTTGAAGGCAGCGATAGGTACTTTTCATTACATTAACAATCAAACCGGCGGCATCTCACTCCTTTGGTATTAAGTACTACTCTGCAACAAGTAAATACGCTGTTTTCATGTTGATTACCTTTTACGCGCTGGCGTTTTCAAACAGAAAACTTTATTGCCATTCAAATAGTACTTCGCCATTGTTTAAAATTTACTGGTGGGTTTATTTCCAATTGTTTTGTTCTCAAGGTAAAAAATGATCTAACAGACAAGACTGAACTATTGAACTGCCTGCATACGTTAGAACAAAGGAAATTTAGTTCTGTTTGCATGTTTGTGCGCCATGAAAAGAATCATCACATCATAAAAAAATTGTAATTTATTTTGCCTTTAATAATTGTACAATAAGATTACTTTTTTGATTAAAACGAGCGACTTATCAAAACCTGTCGGATATGACGGCGAGCGGAATGCTTAACCGTTTTGCATCTACACTGACAGGCAAAAAATTCCGCCCAATTGATTTTTCATCATTTTCTCGATGAAAGAAAATTGACCAATAAATATTTGGTTTTGTTATGTTTTAAATTTGGAATATCAAATAGAGGTAAATACCCTTAACTCTTTATCCAAAACAAGGATAATGGATTTTTCAATGTTATGGAATTTAAAATGTTTATTCAGAATTCTGAAGCAATAAACTCTTTAGTGTTCAGCTTTGTTTATTTTCATTTTTAAACTTAAAAATGCCACTTAATGCATGTTGCGAGTGGTGTGGCACTTACTGATGATGAGCATCAGGTATGGGGCTGTTGCCATCGGAGTTCCCTACGAAACACTACGAGACTTTTCGAGAAACTGGGTCCTACCATAGAAGGTCGGGTTCTGGACGCCCTAGGTTAACAGAACCACAGGATGACCATTTTTTACCTTAGGGAATTTCGCGAAACCGGCACCTTACGGTTGTTCAAGCAATTCATCAGCTCCAGGAAGTTCGAGGTGTCCAAAATTCTGAGCGCACTGCTCGATGAAGATTAAATCAGTATGGACTGATGGCTTTTCACCCCGTAAGAGGACAAGAATTGACCAGAACACAGAGTTGCACGGCTTGCATTCGCTCGAGAGCACAGCCATTGGTCATGATCCACAGATGAGCGTGAAAAAGTGTGGATGGGGCGAAATGAAAGGTACGAAGCCTGAAATTTTTCCCAGAGCCAACCTTTTCAACGTAGGTCAGTGATGGTGTGAGCGATAATTTCATTGGAGGGTCGCACAGAGTTCGTGGAGGGTCTCTGACAGCCACTCACTATGTGGATGAGCTTTTGGAACATCATGCGTTGCCCATCCTTGATGAAATCAGCGACAAGCCAATTCTAATGCACGATAATGCCCGTCCACATGTCGCTCGCATAGTACAAACGTACCTTCAACAGCATAACATCAGGGTCTTAGCCTGGACTACCCCATCTACATTTATTAAATTTTTTTATTTGTCATTTTCCTTAGCAATTTACTTTTTTTTTTACTTTTTTAGACAAAGATTCAATTATTGAACGTTAAAAAACGTGAAACTTCATTAATATATAAATATATATACAAATCAAGTTATACTCAATTAATTATACACAATTTTTTCGAAATGAAAAATTTGTGTCACAGGCGGGATTCGAACCCACGACTTTCGGCTCAATACGCCGCTGCTCTACCACTTGAGCTACTGTGACTTCGATCGCCCATGCCACAAACTTCTCATTTCGACTACCCGATTTTATTCTAATTATAAGCAAATCGCGGCAAAGTCGTGGGTTCGAATCCCGCCTGTGACACAAATTTTTCATTTCGAAAAAAAATTGTGTATAATTAATTGAGTATTTATATATTTAATAGAAGCTGATAAAATCAAGTTATATTAAAGTGGGCGGAATTTTTTGCCTGTCAGTGTATTTTTTCCGCACTTTCGCCCAAAACCCCATTTTCCCAAGTGTAATTACATAGAAAGTAATTTCTTATCAAATTAGTTTGTGCAATATTGTCTCGGTTCTCTCGCTCTCTCTCTTGCACGCAAAGAGAGAGAGAGCAAGAGAGAGAGAGAGCAAGAGNAGAGAGAGAGAGAGAGAGAGAGAGAGAGAGAGAGAGAGAGTGAGAGAGAGGGAGAGGGGCGACAGAGTGAGGAGACAATATTGCACAAACTAACTTGATGAGAAATTGAGAGGTCAATGGAGAGTGGATGATCGTAGAAAGGAAAGAAGAAAATGGGATAATAAGCAGAGAAAAACGAGCGAGAGAAAGAAAGGAAGGAAAAAAGAACGATAGAGAGAGATATAGTAAAAAAAGAAAAAAGAGAGCAAGAAAAAGAAAGTGAGACATGAGAGAAAAATAGAGGACGAGAGTTATAGAGGGAAAAGGAAAAAAAGGAAAAGTGAAAGGAAAAGAAAGAGAAAAAGCAAAGGATAAACAGAAACAGAAAGGAACGAGGGAAGTCAAAGAGAAAGAACAAGATGGAGATAGAGTGAGAGAAAAATAGAGAGGTGGGGATAAACAGAGAGATAGAAAGAAAGAGTAAAAGAAAGATAGAAATGGTGAGATAGAGAAAGAAAGCGAGAGATAGAATGAGTCAGAAAAAAAACAGAAAGGAAGACGCCGACTGGGAAGGAGAGAGTAAAAGCAGGAGGCTGACAGAGAAAAGTAGTAAGAGAAATACAGAGATAGAGTAAGAGAGAAAGGTAGAGAAAGAAGGATAGAAAGAAAGGAAAGGAGTGAGAGAGGGAGAGAGGAGAGAGAGAATAGTGAGAGAACTTGGAGAAAAAAATGATGTGCATGATGCGTTAAAAAAGCGTTTTTTCCGATTAAATTTGATCATCTATTTAGAGAAACCTTTTTTGACAGGGGGTTCGATGATAAATTTATAAATAATTTGATACCGTCAGTCTCAGAGTTTAAAAAAACCCACAATAGGTTGCAGTTTTTTTCAATTAGCTCGATAGCCTTTTGAAAAAGTGCTTAACTAGGGTTCAAGAGTAACATGAAGTTTTAGACAAAGAAATCCCCATTCTTCAACTAGCGATAAAGCCCCCGCCTGTCATTCACATTGACCCCGTACACAGGAATTTTTAAATCAACAGTTAAATAAAGCTGTCATCCCGAGCCAAAACTTTTGTGACAACTTAGTATGATCGATCGTTTTTCTGTTCATTGATAAAGAAAAAACAAAACTGACTTCTATAAGTCTATTTGTCGAGTTGAAAATCAATCTTGACTACAGAGCTTTTTTTGTCGCTATTTTTCGAGAAAAAATCTCCACAACTGTGAATTTACTTGTGAGTTAGAATAGGGTTTTAATTCGCACATTTCTTTATATTTATTCTAGTCGTTCAAGTGCTGTTTCAACGAGCTCTAGCAGTTCATAATTTAATCAAATGTAGCAATAATTCAAATTTTATTATATATAATTAAAAAATTTAACTTGAAAATTAAACCAATTAATATAAATATAAATATATGTAAATATAAGATCAAACCAAACATAAAGTCAAATAAAATCAAATAAAATGTACGAACTTGTCTACAACAATGAACTGCTTTTATTACGAGTTATATCGGCATTTTTCGTAATAGCTCTGGACGATGTCCACTTCCAAAGAAAGCATAATAACGTCCTAAAAACTCATTACATTAAACTATTTTTATTAGAAAAATCATAAAAACCAATAAAAAAACAATGAGGGCTTGCTTAAATAATGAACTATTTTTATTAGAAAAATCATAAAAACCAATAAAAAAACAATGAGGGCTTGCTTACAATAATGAACTATTTTTATTAGAAAAATCATAAAAACCAATAAAAAAACAATGAGGGCTTGCTTACAATAATGAACTATTTTTGTTGATATTGACTATTTATATCGGCGATTTCGTTGAATAAATAGACCCGTAGGTTGTATATTTCAAAAATAAGCATATTTGTGGTCATAAAACACATTAATTTAAACTGTTATATGTTTGAAAAACCATAAAACCATTAAAAATATCGAAAAATGGTCTGTCCTCAACAATGAACTATTTTGATTACTAGCTGTGTCGGTGTTTTATGTGAGTAAATAAGCACATACAATGTCTACATCGAGAATAAGCATAATTGAGACTTTAAAACTTGTTATATGTTATTATATATTTTATAAAAGTCAAAAAACAAATATAATAATCAATAAGGGCTTGCTTACAACAATGAACTATTTTAATATTTATATTAATAGTTATATTGATGTTTTACGTGAGTAAATAGGCATGTACGATGTGCCATTAAAAAATAGGCATGCTTGCTACTTTGAAACCTTTTTAATAAAACCGTTTTTTAATTAGAAAAATCATAAGCGCATTTAAAATATTTTACAAGGGCTTGTGACAACAATGAACTATTTTAATTACTACTACTTAGAAGACAATCTTTAAATCTCAAATTATTAGTTTTGATTATCTGAAAGATTTTAAACTCGTTTACATAGTTGAATTATTATATACCTATTATATTGGAATGAATAGGTTAGTGTCGAACCCACGACCTACGGCTCAATACGCCGCTGCTCTACCACTTGAGCTATCGTGACTAGAAGTCGAATCGAACGGTTCGAATCCCGCTTGTGACACTAGCTTTTTCATTTCAACCAATACCTTACATAAAGATTAATTGAAAGAAGTTATTTCCTCAATCGGACCAGAAAATCTAATGAATTTAGTACGCAAAATGAAGTATATCTTCACTAAAGATCTCCGTGGGCACTTCATATGTCACCGAGAATCGAATCCTGATCACATGACATTTGAAAAATGGCAAAAAGGAGGACAAATTCGAAAGGTTGTAGGTTGAGATGGGGAGCTGCTGTCCGAGTGGATGGAAGTGACGATAGCTCAAGTGGTAGAGCAGCGGCGTATTGAGCCGAAGGTCGTCGGTTCGAATCCCACTCGTGACACTAAATTTTTCACTTCAACCAATACCTTACATAAAGATTAATTAATTATTCAATGTCAAACAGATTTTTCATAAATTGACAATGAGTCTCATTAATTGAACTAATCAGATTCGCTATAGCCAGATTTTTTTTAAATTTAATAAATTAGTTTTTTAATTACGGATAGTCGTACTATGTTTGAACTTTGCGTAAAACCTGATTTTGGATTCAGCTTAATACGTAAATGTTTATATTAAAAAATGGCGAAATATTAGTAACGTAACACTGATGGTGAGTTATAGATAACAACTCCTACGAATAACTTTAACGAGAAGAATTTTAACCAGGTTGTATTGTGATATTTTGAACCTTTTGGGTAAAATAAAAGCAAAAATCGACCCACCAATTCCAAGATTGACATTAATAATCACTGAAGGTTAATTTGTTTTTCAAATGTCAATTTTAACCCTTGTTCTACTTGGGCAAAGTCACTTAATTATTGTAATTTAAGGGAGCCTCTTTAATAAAGCAAGAATGAAATTAAAAAGGCTTTAAAGGCTCCCCTTGTTCGATTAAATTAGCTATGCTTTTGAAAATTGGCCAGAGATTTACTTTAAAGTGAAATTAAATGTGAACTTCTATATTAAAAAAAAAAAAAATGAAAAATGAGTTATTACTGTTTACCAGTTTCTGACTTAAAATTTAAGTTTTCCTGTTTTTGACATAAACATTGTGTTAATTAATTAATTTAGAACATAGAACTTACCAGATTCACTCAGGAATGCCGGCATGATGACAGAACTGACGGAAGTGTTGACGTGCCTTCGATCGAAGTGCCTGTTCTGTTCCAACACGACGCCCGGCTGTTTTTTTAAATTTCTGCTGTTGAGGAACTTAACCGACGCCCCTTCTGACTCTAACCTGTACGACAGTGCAGCCTGTTCTGCAATGTCCATTATCCTCTGTAAAAAAAACACAAACGGGACGGTTATTAAATTTTACCTTGTTGCAGGACGATTTTTGCCGAGGGTGAATCGGCCGCTGACAGAAAACTAGCTTAGGCGTTTGGTAAACATACATGTAATGTTTTCGGATAAACGGCTTTAATGATGGCCGTTCAGATTACCACAGGTTTACCCATTATTACCTATTATTGTTTGTTATGTAAGTAAATCAATGTTGCATTTCGGCCAACATAACGCATTTGTGTTTACAGTTCTCACTCAGTAATCCCGACTATTTAATAAATGAAGGGGTATTCAGATCACTGGAAAATCCGGATTACAGAGGGTGTTGATAAAATACATAGAAACGTAGAAAAAAAATTACAAAACAACACTTTATTATTATGCCATACACAAAATGGTAAACGTATTAGATTACATATACAATGTCAATTTTTCATTAAAAAATCAGTTCTTAAACATTAATTTGACATTATCTTCACTACTTCGTTCTATTTTTCACACTTTTTAAGCAGTAGGATTATATACTTAGCACAAGAAAAATATAGACGGATCTAATATTCTTTTTTTTAGTAGTGAAGGGTGGTGAAGGATTCACTGAACAATTTTTTTGAAAATTCGTAGAGCCTAAGCTGGTCTTAGTGTATCGCATGTCTCTCACTCTCACTTACTCACTCACTCACACACTCACACTCACACTCACTCTCACTCTCACTCTCACGCTCACTCTCACGCTCACGCTCACGCTCACTCTTACTCTCACTCTCATTCTCACGCTCACGCTCATTCTCACTCTCACTCTCACTCATACACTTTCTCTTACTATTACTTACTCACTCTCTGTCTTACCTTCATTCTCTCTCTCTCTATGTCTCTCTCTCTCTCTCTCTCTCACTCTAACACACTAACTAACTTACGCTCTCTCTCTCTCTCTCGCTCTCTCATTCACTCACTCACTCACTCACTCACTCACTCACTCACTCACTCACTCACTCTCACTCACACTCACACTCACATTCACACTCACACTCACACTCACACTCACACTCACATTCACACTCACAGTCACAGTCACACCCACACTCACTTAATCACTCAATCACTCAATCACCCAATCACTCAATCCCTCTCTCACTCACTCACATACTTTCTCTTACAATTACTAACTCACTATCTGTCTTACCGTCACTCACTCACTTCCTACCACTCATACACTTTCTCTTACTATTACTTACTCACTCTCTGTCGTACCGTCATTCTCTCTCTCTCTCTCTCTCTCTCTCTCACTCTAACACACTAACTAACTTACGCGCTCTCTCTCGCTCTCTCACTCATTCAATCACTCGTTCTCTCTCTAACTCTCTCTCACTCTAACACACTAACTAATTTACTCTCTCTCTCTCTCTCTCTCTCTCTCGCTCTCTCGTTTTCTCCCTTTCTTTCCACCTCCCATCCCACCGAAATAATGTTTCATTTCTGATTCTGAAATTCTGACTTCTTGCATTTTTTCAAGTTCAAGTTAATATTTGGAATATCTAATATTAATGATTTAAATTAAACACCCACCCCATAGAATTCACAATTTAAAAAACGAAGAGCAATGAGATTTGTTTAATCAAAATTATACATCGAGTTAATGGGCGATCTACGTTAAATTAATAGTTGAGGAAGCAGGTGAGATAGTTGGACAAATTTAGCAAATCACCAAGTTTGTCAGGTTTTAACCATCATAGAACTATGGACAAAATCTTCACAATGTCAACAGTACAATTAATTAAGGTTTTTAGTTGAGATGAAAAAAAGTTAATGGTACGAGCGGGATTCGAACCCACGATCTTCGGCTAGATATGCCGCTGCTCTACCAATTGAGCTATCGTGACCTCGATCCACTCCAGTGGGGTTGAGATGGGAAGTTGGTGTCTGAGTGGATCGAGGTCATGATAGCTCAAGTGGTAGAACTGCGGCGTATCAAGCCGAAGATCGTGGGTTCGAATCCCGCTCGTGCCATTAACTTTTTTTCATCTCAACTAAAAACCTTAATTAATTGTAATATATTAATTGGTCAAGCGGACCACGAAATTAGTGAATTTAATGTCAACAGTGGTGAGCGCGAGCGGTGAGCCATGAAAACGAGCTGATTCATTTCACTGAGTGAACGGTTTTTCCATCTATAGTTGACTCACACGTTCAACACGTTCAGTTCCTACGTATATTCCTTATAAATCCTTCCGCCGCTCTATGCGCGAGATCGAACTCGTATAGCAAGCAATGCCTCAAATAAATTTTAAATGATTTCATGTCGTACAGGTCGCAGTTTATCCTTGATTGAATTTTCTGATTAACTAAACTTTTCTTAACAAACTCTTTCAAGAGGGCTTTTCACGCCATTGTTCTAACAGGGCTTGCAGGTAATAGGGGATTGCCTTTATAGGGTTGAAAGTCGAAATTGGCTAAAAACAAAAAATTTACATACTTAAACAATTTTTTGATTTTTGTATTACCAACATGACTTTTAAAAAGTCTTTCAAGTCAGCTAAAGGATATTAACCACAAAAACAGCAAATAACAGAGGACTAAATGCACAACCATGCCTCACATCAGCCTTTATAGACGTATTTAGAGATTCCCTGTAAGGTCCGAATCGCTAAATCATCCGAAGCATACAAGAATTTGAGTTTACCTACAAACTTAGACAGGCAAAAAGGTTCAAAAACTGCTTTTAAATATATGAAAACGCCAAAGTAGGCGAGTGGTTAGCGTGTTAGACTACCCACCGGTCGTGGGTTCGGTTCCAACCGTCGCCCCTGGAATTTTCGATCACGCTCCCCTTCCACCATATAAAACCATCAGCGTAAAATGGCTAATATGAAAAACATAAGACTATAAAAATTTCTTTTTCTGAAGGCTTGAATAACATACATATAATTGTACTCGCTTCGGCAGAACAACGGAAATAATCAATCGCAGGAGAGGAACGACGTTCAGTCAAGAGTGGAGATAAGGAAGACAGGCAAAAACATTTCGCACGTCATAAACTGAGAAAAACGCCGTGCAGTTTCAAAATTTTTTTCCAATTGAAAAATTCACATGAACCATACTTTTCATAAAACCCTGTCGCATTTTTTCCAACGCGGCTTACGGAACCAATACATTTGTTAAAAAAATACTTATTAGGTAATTAATTGTTTTACTCTTTCTTTTTATATTGAGAAAAATGCTACAATGTTTAAATCTGTGGTTAAAACTAGCCGCTCGAAAGGTTAGATGACTATCCTAATGTGGTCCCCAATTCACAGAAACAGATCAAAGATCGTTCCTTCCTGGGTAAATTTAAGAAAACTTTATATCAAAAGTCAAGCCTTCATCACCACTTCAAAAAGCTGAGAAACTATACGCGAAAGGAAAAACTTTACCATAGAATAACTTACAGTTTGGTAACAAGATCAAAGGAATAACACTCTAAGAAACGTCCACTAAATCAAAAAGTTTTTACAGTAAAAGGTGTACAAACTTTTCAATCAAAACTCAAGATCAAAGAAAAACGGGTAAATATCGTAACAACAAAGTTGAAAAATGTTTTGACTTTTTATTAATTGACAAGCCGAAATCGTAAGATGTTATGTAATCCACAAAAGATTTTATAAATATGTACGAATGTGTGGTGATTATTCGGATATCGTGAGATGCGGTCTGATGTGACGTAGGTTTCAGAAAAACATTTTCTTTATCGTGCCAACGTTTCGATCTTTATTGAGATCATCTTCAGGGCCTGGGATTTATCAACATTGTTTAAATCTTCAGGGCTCAAAGTGTTTGTCTTCTGTGTAATTTTGCCATTCTTGTGTGTCGTGTCGAGAGGAACCTCCCTGAAGATGATTTCAATTAAGATCGAAACGTTGGCACGATAAAGAAAATGTTTCTCTGAAACCTACATCACACCAGACCGCATCTCACGATTTCTAAATAAATATTAAATATTTAATGAAACCGAATCGGGAAAAACCTATATAATTTACACTTTAGATTTCATATTTCATTGTCGGGTTACTCACCCTGATGGAGTTCATTTTGATGTCCATCATGTTCTTGACTTCGGTGGCCATTTCCCTGATGAGGAGAAGGCCGTCCTTCCTTCCGACTTCCGCATCATGGTCGTGATATTTCTGCAAATCAAAAAACAATTTACATTAGTGACATTATATAAATTAGGTTGAAAATAAATAAAAGGCCCACAGCTCGCCGTTTAATGAATTCTTAAATACGAGAAAATATTAAACTTTTCCTAATTAATAAGCTTGATTTAGATGTTTAATCAACGAGAGAACTCCATTAACAAAACACTGAGTTATTAGGAAAAGTTTTTATTCATTAACTTTTTTCTCTCTACCCGGTCCAGTTCCAACGTTTCAAATAAAGTGTTGAACAATTGAACCAAGTTACCGATGAGAAGTCAACCTTTATGAAGTACTAAATTCAACCCTCTTAAAATACTCGTTTTACAAAAGTGGAAGGAAATATCGGTTTTATTCAACTTTTCACTGTGATGAATCACCACTAAAGTTGCCTTATGGTGATAATGATGATGATGATGATGTTGATGGATACTAAGAAGTCGGTTTTTTGTTCTTGAATCCACTGTAGCCTTCTGGCTTATTGTATTTTTCTAGATCCTTGGTTCAGTGCAATCAAGTGAATCTTTTTCCTATGTAGTCAATGACTGTCGTTCCTTTTTCCTTTTCTTTTACTGGATTTTCTTTGTTTAACGGGTTATGTCGCCATTGAGCAGTTGCTTAACATTCGAAGATGATGTGGGTGGCTGTTTCTTCCTTCCCATTGTATAACCTACAAGTTGGGTCATCTTTTTTTTTTTTTTTTGACAGGGGCATCCGACAGCTTGGTCATTTCAGCCCTGAAGCAGTAGCGAAATACCACTACACACTCGACACACCATCACGCCAATAATCAATTCATACATTGATCGCACTCACACTGTTTGGTAGATGGAGTACTCTATATTCCTACATTCCTCCTGTTCACTACAATAAACTACTCTAATTTGGGGTCGATGGGGTACTTTAAAAGTTTTCCGCCGTTGACCCAAATCACGCAGGCAACATGAGGGGCGATGAAGCTGCTACGTCACCATCAGCTTCTCCCCATTCACACTAATAAATACATTCACACCAACATACATTGATTACACTAATTCTCTTTGGTAGATGGAGTACTCGATATTCCTCCATTACCTGTTTCCTAAAATAAACTAATCTAAATTGGGGTCGTTGAGTTTTTTTATAAAATTTCCGCCATCGGCCCAAGTCTTACACACAACCTGAGAGGCGATGGAGAGGCTACTTCCCATCCCCCTTCACACCAATAAATACATTCACTTATACAAGACACAGAAACACAAAACACATATTTTGAATTCTATATTCAATTTAAAAAATTCCCAATTCCCCTAAAAAGCGGAACAGGGGACCCTAAAACTCGCTACCGTGTTCGAGAACTCTTCTTAGATCCGGCGGCCTACACGCTCTCTTTATGGAGCCAAGGCATGACACGCCTCTATTATGTGGGACACATCGAGCAACCTTTCTCTGCATAAGGGGCACCTGCTTCTTTTGGGCCAAAGCCCACGCAGGTGCCCGTGTGTCAACCGCGTATGGCCAATCCTCAATCGGGTGAGGGCAATACCTCATCTCCTGCTCAGCATCTATCAATCAATCGATTTATAATAATATAGAATAAGAAAATATTAAGTATTAAAAAAGTTAAGATCATATGAAAAATAATTACAATTAACATTTAAAATTTTGTTAAATTAAATATTAATAAAAAAGGATTTTCTTTTAAGTTGAAAATTTGGTTAAAACATAAAATAATTAAAATGTTGTAAATAAAGAGATAATTTGAAATTAAAAAGGTGTAATTTTAATTTTACGACGATTAATGTGAAGTAGGAAATTTCAATTTGAAATTAAAAAAGTTTACTCGAATTTAAAAACTGTTAATATGAAATAAAAAAGGGTTCATTTGAAGTTAAAAATAGGTTATGTAAGTTGAAATTGAAATGGGTTCATTTAAAGTTAAAAAGGGTTCATTTGAAGTACACAAATGTTTAGGCAAGTTGAAAATAAAAACAAACAAAAAAGATGAAAAATAAAAAAATTCAAACGTTTTATTGCAAATAAAAACGGGTTCATTTGAAGTAAAAAAAAATCGAATTTGAAATTAAAAAGGATTAATTTGAAGTTTAAAACAGGTTAAGTAATTTGAAATTAAAAAGAGATAATTTGATGTTAATAAGGGATAGTTTGAAATTAAAAACGAAATGAAATTTAACTAGTACAAATAGACTATTTTAAAACTAAATCTGTGTAGTTAAAATACCATCTATTTTTAAGCAAAAGAAACGCTGACAAAAAGGTAATCAATCCTGAGAAACAATGCTTCATTACTGCTTCAAACCCAATAAATCTTCTTTAAATTCCTTATTAACCCAATTGTTTTGTTAACACCTTTCAAAGTATGTTTTTAAAGGACAAAATTACCATACACATCGCAACTCTATTAGTTAAATGTTCAACCTACATTACGTCGTTAAATAATTAGTTCCTAATTTGAAGAGATTGAAATTCTGTACTGATGATTAAACATTTAACTACCACTGGAGAGTCGGTGCTTCAAAAGTCAAATTAATTATCTACGACATTCGCCCTACCTCAAAGTGAAACATCATGATGTCCTCGACAGGTGAGGACGATCCCTCCTCTCCTGCTCAAGTTCTCTGAGGACCTACCGGTCGTACTCATGATTCGCAAGAGCCTTTCCGACGACCCCGCTATACCCGTGTTATGTAGATGTTTTCTCCTCTGAGTTTAGCCCTATCCAACTGTAGCAGTGAGTTTGCCAGTCTTGGTGAGAGTTGAGCATAATTTTACTGTATCTACCTCTCTAGAGTTTATCCACTTCTTCTTTTTTTTTCATCCATTCTGTGATGCAAGATTCTATTTTTGTTTTTGTAATGCTATGGAGGGCCTATAATATGATCTTGCAGTACCTCCTCTGGTCAGTGAGTCTCACTTTTCGTTACCCGAAATTCCTTTGCGTCCAGGTAGCCAAGATATCATCAGATAGTTGTATTTCTCCAGATTTTTGAGATTTTGTATGCATTCACTGACCAATTTTTATGTGATTTTTGCTTATGCTTTAATAGCCGCTTTTCTTCCAAAGCACAAGCGTTGATGGAATGTATTTTAGCTTAAAAGAAGTGTACTTCCCTAATGAATTCGATTGCTCAAGTTTCGGATTTGTCTAAAAAACGCCTGGTTCGGTTTAATACGGCTTAAAGAAAATACACCCATCTTTCCACCGTTTGTTACCAAGTTGAATTTGGATAGATTCTAGAGAAGTTATGATTTTTCAATCGAAACATCGGACATCGTACATAAAAAAATTGCCTTCAGCCAAAAATTCTAATTTTTGTTTGATATAAAAATCGTATTTAAGGGCTATAATAGGCGCTCAAAAGGAATTTGGGTCGTATGTTTTTAGCAAAAGTTCTCTTCGTCTACATTTTTCAAAGCAACTTTTCGTTTTCGTAAATTATTATATATCAAATTTTGATTTCATCCTTATTCCTTATCATACAATAAAATCCAAACATTGACGCAGGCTTAAACTATAAAAATTCAGCTTTTCAATGATTGTTCTAGTGTTGAATTTGGTTAAATTTTAGAGAAGTTATGATTTTTAAGTGAAACACCAGACATCTTAGAAGAAAAATATTACCAATTTTATAAAAATATTATGTTTTCAAAAGTTTATTTGTTTATTCTTATGGAAATTCGTATAGAACGGTTTTAAAAAGAGCTTAAAATAAAACCGAATTGTTCTTTTAAATAATAATCTTTTTATCTTCTTTACTGAAAGCGTATTTCCATTTTTGTAACTTTTTACGTAACTAATGTTATTTAAAGCGATCCTATTTATTATTTTCTTAACATACGCAAAAAAATCGATATA
Source organism: Cimex lectularius (assembly GCF_000648675.2). Classification (NCBI taxonomy): domain Eukaryota; kingdom Metazoa; phylum Arthropoda; class Insecta; order Hemiptera; family Cimicidae; genus Cimex; species Cimex lectularius. The sequence goes on from NW_019392807.1 coordinate 470,170, forward strand.
TATACATTTTATATGATTTAATTTTAAACTCAATAAATTGAGTGGTGCGTTAAATTTGTCCATCAGTGTATTATCTAACTGTTTTCTTTTAGTTTTAGTTTTGTCTTTTCTTTTATTTATGAATAAAGTATGTCATAAAATCATGATATTCATTGTTATATTGTAATGTTAGGTGAGTAAACCGAATAGTAACTTCACTCCTTGTACTACATTATATCATATTCATCATGATCAATGATGATGATGTGAAAAGCGTTGGATTGCCGAATGTGAGGCTACTTCACTGGTGCCTCCAGAACGGGGGTTCAATTCTATTGCATTTTAAAATATTTAACGAACGGCTATAATCGATGGAGCGATCTGAAATACCGTACTAATTAACTCTCCGTGCGGGCAGCTTTACTATCCCCTTGGTTTATCGATATTCGATATTAATAAAAGCATGGGATCACCCTTGGAAGGCATTCCACACCTCTATCAGCTGCCCGTCAAACAGAACTCATCCATTTTTATGTTTTTCTATGTATTTTGACCATTTGGAACCACAAAACCATGGCAAAAGACCCATGTCTACCCTTAGTGGTGAACTGGACCAAGTACCCGCACTCTAAGGAGATCAAGGTACTAATTGGCAACGACTAGAATGTTTAAGAGGATTTTGACGATTCGGGGACACAAAATGACCCTATGGAATTAACCGATGTTGACCGTCAAAAGTGTGGTGGGCCATAACTTTGCAGGCCAAGGTGATCAAGCAATGGACCAAGTTGAGGTTCCTATCAAACTTATTGAGTGCTATTTAGTGGGTAGAACTCAGATAACAAAAGTTGGAACAGTCTATAGCAATCCATTTCCTATCGTCTCTGGCGCCCCTCAAAGTACGGTTTTAGGTCCCCTATTTTTTCTTTTATATATTAATGATCTTTTAAAATTGAAAATATCTGGTAAAGATTTTAGTTATGCTGATTTTTTCTTCTACCTCAGGCCCATTGACGTTCCATTGAGATAGTCGTACAGATAACATCGTGGAATTTTGCTCCCTGTTAAACCTGCTAGTTTATGTAGTTTAAGTTCGAGTCTCAACCCGTTCTTCACTACCTCAATCAAGTAGGACCGTTCTCTTATCTTCTACTTCTTCTCCGCCGATTGTTTTCTCTTATTAATTGTGTAAAAGAGAACGCAATTGGAGGGGAANAAAAAAAAAAAAAATACCTCAGGCCCAGTTCAACATCAAAATTTCAAATACGACCCTATAACATCCTGACACATCATTTTAAATGATTTTATACACTGAAAACAATAGTGCAATTGGATTTTAAATTGGTCAAAAAAAATGTTATGGTAAAGAAACTAAAAATTTACATCAATTCGCCTATTATCTTTTCTAGTTCTTCGAATGAAAGAACCAGTTTCTCTCAGCCTCTGAAGAAATCGTTGGAAGGTGCAATCTGCTGGAACGTCTCGATGCTGAAAACGAGCTTGGTATTCTCTCCTTGCAGCAGTTGCATTACCGTTGCCGAAACCGTAATTTTTTTTTTCAATAAAATGCAAAATTTTTCGGCTTTTCAGAAGGTGGGTATACTGCTGGAGGCTAACTGAATGGGAGGGCTTTTGAGGGAATTGTAGTTATTAACAGTTACCAACCCAAAATTTTCAAAAAATCCAAATTTCAACATTTTTTTTTCTGAATTATTCGTGCAGAATTTTTTCATCGATTCTGAAATCATAACGTACATAACGTTACAGTAAATTTAACGTTCTTTCAGGTGGCACAAACCAGAATTTTCTACAATCAGTAATTCTGAAGTTTATAAGCATTTAATGGATCTAAGTTGAAAAATTAAAAAACCCAAAACCTGAAATTACTTCTTTATCGTTAAGATTTGGGTAAAAAGTTACATAAAACTAATCTAATTGAGTGGTATTCCATATTCTGTCATCAGCACTCTCACACCACACATTCCCGCTAATAAATAAATTCAGTCTCAATATTCACAAAAAGGGACACAAGACATATCTATCTCGTAAATTTGGAAATAAAAGAAAAAAACAAAGAAAATATGGGAAGAATGCTTGGTTAACAAACTGGAGAAGACGGACCGAGAAAAATAGCGATCCAGGGGGGGGAAACCGATGCGCACTATTGGGGACTTAGACTTATTAGACGTTAATTAATAGGACGTTAATTATTTTACTTCCGGCTGGCTACTTCGGCCATTGCGTATTCCTCATGTCTTTTCCAACAATTTATAACTAATGGAGGGGTACTCAATATTCCGCCATCGGCCCTACACTCTACGCTTTCACTCTAATAAATACATCCAGTCTCAATATACACAAAAAGAAACACTAAACGAGATATTTATCTCGTAAATTAAAGGAAAAATGAAAAGGCAAAGAAAAGTTGGAAAGAAAATTTTGTAAACAAGCTGGGGTGGAACTTGAGAAGCACCTGACCTAGAACCGAAGACAATAACAATCTACAAGCAGTAGCATATGGTCACTATTAAAGTTCTAGATGAAATACACATTCACTCTTTTTTCGGCATTTTTTTTAGTAACCTAAATTTCTAAAAATAAAANTTCCTCGACAGCCACGTCCTTTCACGCATCATCTCTCACGCTAATAAATACATTCATTCTGGACAAGCCACTACACTTCGGAAGTATAGTACCAACAAAATGCCAATGACCACATTCACTCTTATTAATACATTCAGTAACAACATACAAAAAAAACCGAGGTATCCATCGGTACTTTATTAATTAAACTAGTCTCCTCAATAAATCCTAACTGGGGACCTAAATCGCTGCCGGACACCAGTGTCATGTCGGATGACATCCTTACTTGATCTTTATATTGAGCTAACGAAGGACAGGAAGGACACCCTTCCTTAAAAGAGACACATTTAGCAAAATTCTCACGATGCTTAAACGAGCATTGGCCTAAAAGTAATTGCCCGTGTGTCAACCGTCCTATGGCCGATTCTGAGTCTAGGACGATCCTTCTTCTCCAGTTTACTCTCTCCGGGTGCCACTTAGAAGCCGCAAAGAGCTTCTCGGACGATACTGAAACCTTTCAAAATCATTATTGATTCAATTCCAGAATCTTTTTTGTTTTTTCTCATGTAGGTATGTTTTAATCCCCACAGAAAAGTTTCAAAAATGAAACTAAATACAAACTTTCAATTAATTGATCTTTCTATGAAAGGTTTTTGGTTGACACCAACTCCCCATCTCAACCTACAACCTTTACAACCTCAACCTCTACTAAGTGGTAGAGCAGCGGCGTATTTAGCCGAAGGTCGTGGGTTCGAATCCCGCTCGTGGCACTAACTTTTTCATTTCAACCAAAACCTTACATAACAAGATTAATTAATTGAAAAAAGTAATTTGGTCAATTGACCAGTAAATATAAGGGACTAAATACCAACAATACATCAAAACGATTAATTAAGGTTTTTAGTTGAGATTAAAAAAGTCAATGGCACGAGCTGGATTCGAACCCACGATCTTCGGCTAGATACGCCCCTGCTCTCCCACTTGAACTAACGTGACCTCGATCCAATCGGACACTAACTATTAATTGGTCAAGCGGACCACGAAATTAGTGAATTTAATGAATTAAAATGAAGTATACTTCACTAAAACTCTCCATGGCCATTTCATTTGTCGCCGAGAATCCAATCCGATTACACGACATTTGAAAAATGGCAAAAAGGAGGGAAAATTCAAAAGGAGGGTTTTTTTTTGGCGTTATGAACTATGCATATTAGCCATGTGACAATTCAATATATGTGTGTTCAAATTTGGGGGGGGGGTTATTGTGAAAAAAGGGCCAGAGGCGACGGTGGGAATCGAACCCACGACCGCGGCGTGAGAGTCTCTCATGCTAACCACTCGGCTACCGCGGTCCCAAAAGGAGGGGTTGAGATGGGAAGTTAGTGTCCGAGTGGATCGAGGTCACGATAGCTCAAGTGGTAAAGCAGCGGCGTATCAAGCCGAAGGTCGTGGGTTCGAATCCCGCTCGTGACACCGACTTTTTTATCTCAAATAAAAACCTTAATTAATTGTAATATATTAATTGGTCAAGCGGTCAGCGAAATTAGTGAATTTAATACATCAAAACCTTTGTTGATTGGTATGCCCGGTACGAAATTCTGTCTACTCTGTTCTTGTATTAATAAACCTATTGTACATTTATTCGGCACTAGCCACAGACCAATTACGAGTTGTTTGTCAAATGTTCCCAAAGAAAATAACACAATGGTGACAAGTGATTTAGTAGGCCATTCAGTGCTACCTCTAATACATCTAAGATATTGATGGTTTGCCACGTCTGGCGTTAGATTCGGTTGTAACAGGGACGTTCGATCGCACGTTTGCATCGTTTTTCACAAATGGGAAACTTCTGCCAAAAATAGTTGTTTTATGGTTTATATATTCTATTATAGGGAGGGAACAGATAAAATTAATTACTTGTTTTAATATATCTTATAGAATCTATCCGTATAAGCACATTACACTTTAATTTTATGGATCAAAAGCCAAAACGAATTTTTTTTCTTACATTGAAAAAATATAAAATATTTATATATGAATTCAACAATTATATACAGTAATATTTCAAATCTAGTTTTTCAGCAAATCTCTCTGATTAGGAGTGAAAAATCATACTAAAATTATTTATAGATTATTATGTAGGTTATTTTCCCAAATAATTGCTAGCCCGGCGACATGATCTTTGATTCCAGACCCTGTTGCACGTGTTTTCCAGGATCGACGTGGAACCGCCGAAAGGGAAAATATCATAAGTTATATTCGGATGTCTGGACGGAGAGTGGTGTTACTTTAAAAAAACGGATTGGTGATTAAAAACCCATTTTAACTTCAAGGTGATTATCCGAAGGATTTTTGACTGAAGGAATTCTATCCTGGTAAACTTTGATGTTTTAGCCGTTCCGTATCTTTCCAGTCCATCTGGTCTTTTCTTTCTTTGTTCTCTGCGCCTTAGCCTCGTTGGGCTCTATCAGAGATGTATCTTTCCAGTCCGTAAGCCGTTATAGGAGCTGTGTAAAGTATTTTTTATTATAAAAAGTAAGTCACATATTTGGATTTATTTTCATTTATTGTTATTCTCTATGTGGTACCATGGTTCTCAGGTTAGGAGGTGGTCTTGGAGAGATTGAACTGCTACTGGGATTGATTCATATTGATGAAAGGTAAAGGGTGTCAGAGTGTTTAGGGAAGTCTCTGAGGTAAAAAGAATCGGACCTAAGATGCTCCCTTGAGGAACACCTGATACCGAATAGCTTTGTAAATTTTGTGTATGTTATAAATAGTAGTAGATTCTGAGGTAAGGAGGTGATCTTGGAGGGAACGAGGTTGCAGTTGATTGCTGGAAATTATTTAATTTAATTATTAATTATTTAATTATTTAATTTAATTTCATATTAACCCATTTTAGCTTCAAATTAACGCTTTTCGGTTAAAAAACAAACTTTTGTAAAGCAATAAAAAACTTAGATGTACGAAATATAAGCACATAAAATAAAATTCCTTCACATTGACAATAAAAAAATAAATAATAATTCGACTTTTAGAAGATTAGCTAATAATTAATTACAATCAAAATTAAAAATGATATACAATTAAATATAAAAATAAAGGATTATTCTTTCAATTTGAGAACTTAAAAAATATACAATTGGTTCTTATTAATAATAACAAATGAAAATTTATTACAATTAAAATTGAAAGTTATATAAAATTAACTATAAGACAAGTAACTATTTGGTTTTTTGATTAAATTGAGATTTTTTTTAAATATAAAATAGTTGGTCTATAAAATAAATATTTTATATTTTAAAAAATTTCTAGTCAATAGAACAAGTTTTTAATTTCAAATTAACACTTTCATTAAAGCATTAAAAAATTAAGAATTGTTTGAAATATTTATAGGCATGTAAAATAAAATTCTTTTATCTGAGAATTTACAAAAAATAATTCGGCTCTTAGAACACTATATGAACATTATTTACAAAGAAAATTAAATTTTTTACAAAACTAAATACAAAAATAAAAGTTTCTAGGATTTGAAATTCAAAATTAACCTTTTTAACATTAAATTACCCCTTATAATTTCAAAATAATCCTTGTACGACTTTATGAAGAGATTGTATAATGGAAAGGAAAGATTTGTGTTTCAGCAGTATACTCTTGTGCCAGAAGCGAATAATAGAATATATGCGTGAATATAAAAATTAAACAAACCTGAGGCACAACTACATAATCAACTAGAGAAGAAGTATTTAATGAAATTCATTTTTAATAAGGTATACTACTAGCATGAAAAAATATGTCAGAACAAAATATACTACTTTTTTAAAAAGTTTTCTACTAATATGAATTAGAATGGATATCACAGTAATAATCCCTGGGAGTCATGGTTTTTTATTTTGTAAACACACACACACACACACACACACACACACACATTATCGAATTCATGGGTTCATTGCCGTTAAGCCAATTACGTATGTGCCGAGAAATAAAGCCCACGAAGGAAATCTATACTTTTTTATAAAGAAAACGCAATTTATTAAGGTAAAATTAAATTTATGTTAATTTGTTTTTAATGTTCTAATGAGGCTGTGTCAATAAATTACATCGTATAAATTGCAATAATAGTCCCAAGGTTTGTAAAGAAGTGAATCGTTGCTTCGAATTAAAACAATTGTTTTATTTTTATTTTTTAGAAGGCGAAAAAATACAATTATGATGAAGTTTTTTTAAATTACAAAATTACACCGTGATTTAAGAAATAATTTAATATTTTATTTCCAGCCGAAAAAAAATATAATTCTGATACAAAAAAATGACATTTTATTTGCCATGAAGGCTTAACCAACAAAAATAGAACTAACTGAAATGACTTTTTATAAACGAAATTAGTGTACACGCTAATTATTTTTTTTCAACTTTCTTTTTATATTCAAATTAACTTTTTCCTTAAAGCGATAAATAAAAGTGGATGGTATAAAATATAACCATGTAAAATAAGATTCCTGTATCTTCGATTAAAAAAAATAATTTGGGTGTTAAAAGATTACGTGAAAATTAATAAAAAATTAAAAATTATATAAAATAAACTATAAAATTGAAAGATTCGAGGTTTTAACCTCAAATTAAGCTCATTTTAATTTCCAATTAACCCGTTTTAATCTTAAATTTACACTTTTTAATATCAAATTAACATTTTCTGTAAAGCAATAAAAATACTTAGGATATGGCATAAATTATAATCATAAAAGTAAAAATCCTGTATCTTCGAGAATTAAAAAAAAAATAATTTGCCTGTTAGAAGATTACATGAAAATTAATTCAAATAAAAATTAAAAATTATATAAAATTAACTATAAAAATGAAGGCTTTGAGGGTTTTAACTTCAAATTAACCGGTTTTTTTCAATTTCAAATTAACCCGTTTTAATTTTAAATTTTCTATTTTTAATTTCAAATTAAGGCTTTCTTTAATGCAATAAACATTCTTACGAGATGACATGAATTATAATAACATAAAGTAAAATGCCTGTACCTTCGAAAGTTAAAAAATAATAATTTGGCTGTTAGAAGATTACATGAATTTAATTAACATTTCATTAAAATTAAAATTAAAAATTATATAAAATTAACTATAAAAGTGAAAGATTCGAGGGTTTTAACTTCAAATTAATCGTTTTTTAAATTTCAAATCAATTCGTTTTAATTTTAAATTTACTCTTTTTAATTTCAAATTATTCCGTTTTAATTTTAAATTTACCCTTTTTAATTTCAAATTAATCCGTTTTAATTTTAAATTTACCATTTTTAATTTCAAATTAATCCGTTTTAATTTTAAATTTACCCTTTTTAATTTCAAATTAAGCCTTTCTTCAAAGCAATAAAAATACTTACGAGATGGCATAAATTATAATCATATAAAGTAAAATTCCTGTACCTTCGAAAGTTAAAAAATAATAATTTGGCTGTTAGAAGATTAATTTAATTAACATTTAATTAATTAAAATTAAAGTTAAAATGATATAAAATTAACTATAATATTGAAAGTTTCGAGGGTTTTAACTCCAAATTAACCTTTTTTAATTTCAAATTAACCCTTTTCTTTAAAGCAGAAAAAATACTTACGAGTTGGCATAAATTATAAACAAATAAAGTAAAATTACTGTGTCTTCGAGAATAAAAAAATTAATTAATTAAAATAGATGGCTCTTTGATGACTACATGAAAATTAATTACAAATTAAAATTAAAAAATTTATAAAATTAAATATAAAAATAAAATATTCTTCGTTTTTAAAGATTAGATCAAAAATAAAATAAAATGATTCTTCTATAATGAATTCAAGATTTCTTTAAACATAAATATTGGGCTCTTATAAAATACGATATGAGCATTAATTACTATTAAAAGCTGAATTTTTTTTCGCTCTCAATGCCTTTCGTTTAGTTTGACTATTCAACCTAGGCTTTTGTGCCTCTAGAATAAAGGTGGCGATCCAGGATATGTATTTGTTGTTGTTATTTTTTTGCCAGATATAATTTGTAAGAAAAACTGACAGGTTTAATTTAAACAAGGTCTTTTCGTGTGAGCAACATTTATAAAGAAACTGTGGACAGCTCTGATCACAATGATCAGCTTGTTAAAAGTTATTAAGTCGAATTAAATGTGAAGGTTTATAATATGGAATCTCATTAAGAGCTAATCCCATATTGAAAAGGATTCGGTAGCGGGTTTGAGCTTGGAATCTGATAAAAAATGATACAGCGTTATTTTTTTGCTTCATGGCCCGGATTTCAGATCCCGAACTTGTCACGAAATGTGGTCGGTTTCCACCAGCCCTCTCATTTACTACAAAGGGACCTTCCATTACAGCGCCTCCCTCGTTATTTAAGAGGAAGATCGATACACAAAATTCTCCTCTCTGTCTCACCAGAGGAAAAGTTTTCACCGCTAAAAGTCATTATTTTACAACATCTTTTTCTAATAAGTTTTGTCACGCTTGTGAACGAATCATAAAACGAAAATTGCGTATGTTCAGGAGAAAGTGAAGATCGTTTAAGTCTTGTTTTAAGCATTTTATCAGAAAAAAATAGCAATCTTAAAAATCTCAAGGTTCAGTTCTTATCTTTACTATTTTGAGTTTAATTTCCCATCGGCCGTACAAGTGATTGATAGGATAAAAAACAAGTTCCAATCGATTGCTCTGACCTTTGCCTGGCCGCTGGTAAATTGAGCAATTGTTAACAACCTGGCGGAGCAGAGTATCCGAATTACATTGTAATTCTATTATTGATTTAGCATATCCTGCTGTTTCGCTTCGGTGCCCTTCAGAAGTGGAAGAATTAAGGGTTGAATAGAGCGGACATAACTGGATTAGGAGCAAATTGGCGTTTCTTTCGGATACTTGATTAATACGTACTTAGTGTAATATGCATGCATTATTTATTTTACGGTAGAACAAGTCCATTAAAATGTAAAATAAAAATAGAACAGAGGGAATTTTTCTGGTTAAATACACCTCCAATTAGTCAAGTTGTTTACCATTAAATAAAAAAATAGTCGTCAAATATTAACTGTTTTAGTGACTAGAATTTTTCTTTACTATTATTAGAGTGATTGTCGTATCGCTTTTTTTGGAAAATTGACCGTTTTAACCTCAAATTACCTCTTTTTAATTTCAAATTGACTCTTTTTTTAAAGCAATAAAAAAACTTCTACAATACACCATGAAATCCTATTCGATCAATTTATTATCGTTTTATCCTGTATTTATTTTTCCTGTATGGAGACTAAAGTGACTTCATACAAAGTCCAGCCGTTTTGGTACAACATATCTGAACGAGTCAACGAATAGGAAAAATGAAAGACAAAATGGCCAGTGTCGTGCTAAATAAAGCGTATAACACACTTACCCGATGCAACGCTATGCGACGCTACCCGATGCTACCCGACGCAAATCCAAAATACATTTTTCCATAAGGTTGTATTACCCCCGATGCTATGCTATGCTACCGTACTCTACGCTCTGCGATCCCCACAGCCCAAATTTTCGTCGGGTAGCATCGAGTACAGTCGAAAACAAAAGAACCGGACACTCATATTTTTATTTCACACGATATGTATTATTGTAGTTATATTAATTAAAACATTCTTATTTTAATATAAACCTAATTAAGCAAGATCAAAAATTCGTTAGATTTTATTTTAAAAAAATTAATTTTAATGATTCGGCAGAAAATTGATCAAAACACCGGAATACCATTTATTGACAAAATGAATTTAACTAACAATTTATTACTTGGATTTGCTCATAAAATTTAACTAAAATTTTTACACGATTTTGCTTCTAAATTTAACTAACAATTTATTTCATGAATTTGCTCATAAAATTTAACTAACAATTTATTACTTGGATTTGCTCATAAAATTTAACTAACAATTTATTGTATGGATTTGCTCATGAAATTTAACTAAAAATTTTAAAAGATTTTGCTTCTAAATTTAACTAACAATTTAATTCATGGATTTGCTCATAAAATTTAACTAAAATTTTTACACGATTTTGCATTTACTAAATTTAACTAACAATTTAATTCATGGATTTGCTCATAAAATTTAACTAAAATTTTTACACGATTTTGCATTTAAATTTAACTAACAATTTATTTCATGAATTTGCTCATAAAATTTAACTAACAATTTATTGCATGATTGTGTTTATAAGATTTAACTAACAATTTATTACACGGTTTTGCTCATAAAATTTAACTAACAATTTGTTACATTTCGTGGTCCGATTGACCAAATCACATTTTTCAATTAATTAATCTTTATGTAACGTATTGGTTGAGATAAAAAAGTCAGTGTCACGAGCGGGATTCGAACTCACGACCTTCGGCTTGAAGTCACGATACCTCAAGTGGTAGAGCAGCGGCGTATTTAGCCGAAGGTTGTGGGTTCGAATCCCACTCGTGACACTGACTTTTTTATCTCAACCAAAGCCTTAATTAATTGAAAAGTTGTATACTGTTTTAACATTAATAGGATTTTTTTGACAAATGTTTTATTATAATCTGCAATGTCTGATTACAACATGCAGTTTGAGGATAAATAGACACATTTATATAGGCATTTATAACAGCTATTTACATATTTATAAGGTCGCATTGAAGGGAAAAATAATCAAAATTATTTAAACTTCTCAACTTATTCTTCAGAAAGGAAGTTCTCTTGGACAAGGCTGGGTCCTAAAATACTTCCTAGGCGCATACCTGTGTTAAGTACAACATTAAACTGTACTTAATTCACTATTTTCGTGGTCCGCTTGACGAATTAATACAACACAATTAGTTAAGGTTTTTAGTTGAGATGAAAAAAAGTTAATGGGACGAGAGGGATTCGAACCCACGACCTTCGGCTAGATACGCCGCTGCTCTACCACCTGAGCTATCGTGACCTCGATCCACTCGGACATCAACTCCCCATCTCAACGCCACCGGCGTATCTAGCCGAAGGTCGTGGGTTCGAATCCCTCTCGTGCCATTAACTTTTTTTCATCTCAACTAAAAACTTTAACTAATTAACCTGTACATAAAATCAATTTGAATTGTTCCTGGAAACGTTTTCCTTTTATAATTAAAGTAAACAGTTGGTTGTCTTACTTTACAAATATCTAAAATCTAATTTTCAGTTAGAAACATACGGTAAAGTGTATCAGAAAGTTGATTTACAAATTTCGAATTCTTAGAAGTCTAGGCGGATCAGCAATGATTAAACAATAGAACATATTTTTTATGAATTCAAAGGATTGACAGTACTCGTACAGTAAAATTGGCGCGAGGAATTTTTTTCTCACAAGAATAGAATGAAATCGACCCGGTGTGTTTTTCACCTGAACCCACATTGATTTACAATCACAAGATGATATCCGGTCTGTTTGAACGTTTTGAAAAGTTTTACATAATTCATGCTGTTTGATTTAGGAAATCATCTTAAAACACGCAACGTGAACGATTTTCAATTGTTTTCCGAGAATGTCAATAAATTATCATCAAAATCAGACGCAGAAAATAAAAAACTCTCAGAAACTAATTAATGTGTAATGTTAGGTTGCCCGACGCGTTTCTGGGTTCGCATCTCGGCATACCCATTGATTTTTTATTATAACTATATGAAGAAAATATTGTGGGCCAAAGCCCGCGCAGGTGCCCTTTATGCAGATAAAGTTTGCTTGATATGTCCCACATAATAAAAGTTTGTCATGCCTTGGCTCCTTAGGCGAAATTTAAGAATGGTCCTTAGGCAAAATAGCCGATTTTTGGGTCCCTTGTTCCGATTTTCGGAGAACGTGGGTTTTTTTATTTTTGGCTTTATGTGTTTTGTACTTATCTGTTTTGTTTGAGTGCGTGTATTTATTGATGTGTGTGTTTAGGATCGATGGCGGAATATTTATAAAAGTACCACATCGACCCTAATTTAGATTAGATTGTTGATAGTGTATGTAGGTCGATGGAGGAATATCGAGCATTCCACCGACTAATCAGAATACGTGAAATGTACACAGGTATGAATACATTTATTTATACGACTGTATAATAGAAGTTAGTTTTTTCGTTTTACGAGGGTATTTCAATTACGAGAATATATGAACCCTCAGGGTACCGATTTAAAAAAAAAAAGCCCAATTGTAAGTAAGTATCGAATGCAGGGCCGCTGGATTCGAACCCGGGACCTTTATCTTACAATGATGAGCGACGTGCCAACGCCTAGACCACCGACGCCACTTAGAAGTTAATTAGTTTTAGGCTAGATTATAGTTTGCATGCGTTGGGGGCTGAAATTGGAGCCGTTGGAGCCTAAACCCATTTGTTTGCGACGCGATGATCTCCTGGGCATCTGACTCACGGGGAATATTAGCGACCCTGGTAGACAAACTCCTCTGAGGTATAGACTCCAGGGTCAGCACGACGAGGAGTGATAACCTTTCGAGGTTATCAATCAATTGATAGATACACGTCTATAATAACGTGATTTTACTCCTCGTCCGCGACACCCAAAATGATATTTGGACGTTAATCCCTCCTGTATGACAGGAATTACTTTACTTTTCTAACAAACGTGATTAAAAAAATGCAGCTATAATATAACAATGAAACTTTTTTTTTTTAATAGACAAACTTCTAGTGCCGATGCGGGAACGGAGAAACCGGCAAGACAGCTTTATCAGACTGATCATCAGTACAAATACAAGTTTACATTCCTTCTAAAGATTTTTTATTGGATAAATTTTCCAAAAAGCTCGATTATGAAACATTTCGTAACAGTAGGAAAAGGTTGCATCGAGAGCTAATACTAGTGGTGCTAGAAAGGCCAGATCGATAATCCGCTCTGCTGCACAACAATGCGCTGACAGAATATTGTATCCGGATTTCATTGCAACTATTCTTTAAATTTTTTCTAATCAATTTTTTTTAATTTAAGGGAAAGAAACAGGTTAAAACAGCCATTATATATATAAAAATTAGTATTATTAACTATTAAATTAATATTACTAATTCTTTTTTAATTTTAACATTTGGACAACTAGGCTCATTTATTCCGCGGTAAGTACTTTCTTTTTCTTCATTGTTATTCCTGATGTTATTTTCTCCCTGTAAAGTATTGCAAAAAAATTATTTAAATATAAAGCCCAAAAGCAAGCACTTAACTTCAAATCACTACAACCGGATTAAACAAGTTTTGTGTTCTTATACATTTTTTCTTTAAAAAAAAGGTCCTATTAATGTTAAAGTTCGTACCGCTGGCTTCAAAAGAGTACTGGACGATACTGTATTCGATATGGTACTGACATAGTGACTAGAAATGACACTAATCTGGTCATAATTTTTTTTACATGTATTAACAAAATCTGAAAGACAAATGTTAAATATCCGATACATTATTACATTTAAAGTGATGTTGAATTTTTATTTATTATTTTATTCGAATAGTATGACCATTTATAAATTGCAAAATATATTTTATATAATTTTCCATTTTATATAAACAATTTATATAAAACCATTTTACATATATTTTTAACTTCTTAAAATTAAACAAAGAATCCTTTATTTTTATATAGCTTTTAATTTTAATTGTATTAATTTTCATACAGTCATTTAATAGCCCAATAATTTTATAATTAAAAAATTCAATTCACAGGAATTTTAAATTACGTGCTTTTAAATATTTAATAACATACCCTAAATGTTTATAATGTTTTAAGGGGAAGGTTAATTTGAAATTAAAAATTTATTCTAGTTATTTCATATTAAAATGTTAATTGGACGTAAAAACGGTTCATTTGAAAAAAATCATTATTTGAAAATTAAAAAGGGTTAATGTTCATTAAAAACTAAAATTATATTTTATATAATTTTACATTTTATATAAACATTTTGTACAGCATTTTATATAAAACCATTTTATATATATTTTTAACTTCTTTGAATTAAAAGAAGAATCCTTTATTTTTATATAGTTTTTAATTTTTACCTAATAGGCCAATTATTTTATATTTGAAAAATTCAATATACAGGAATTTTAAATTTTGTGATTTTATTTAATACCATATTCTAAGTGTTTATAATGTTTTAAGGGGCAGGTTAATTTGAAATTAAAAATTTATTCTAGTTATTTCATATTAAAGAGTTAGTTGTACGTAAAAACGGTTAATTTGAAAAAATCATTAATTGAAAATTAAAAAGGGTTGTTCATTAAAATCTAAAATTATATTTTATATAATTTTACATTTTATATAAACATTTTGTACAACATTTTATATAAAACCATTTTATATATATTTTTAACTTCTTTGAATTAAAAGAAGAATCCTTTATTTTTATATAGTTTTTAATTTTTATCAAATAGGCCAATTATTTTATATTTAAAAAATTCAATACACAGGAATTTTAAATTTTGTGATTTTATTTAATACATATTCTAAGCGTTTATAATGTTTTAAGGGGAAGGTTAATTTTAAATTCAAAAATTATTCTGGTTATTTCATATTAAAGAGTAAATTGGAAATAAAAAACAAAAATCATTAATTGAAAATTAAAAAGGGTTAATGTTAAATTAAAAAGGCTAATTTGACGTTAAAAAGGTCAATGCGAAGTTAAAATGGGTTAATTTGACGGACAAAAGCTATTATAGGTTTAAAAATTTCGTTAAAAACGGGACAAGCACCAAAGTAGATTTTTCCAGTATATCGGCGAGGCTGTATTTATCTACAAACAATACAAACACACAAAAAAACAAACGGAAAACAAGAAGCTAAGCTATACACGACTAAATTGGAATTTACACGGCTAAAAAAAATACTGAGTAACGTAGAAGCGCAAAGACCCAATGAACACCATAAACGACACGACCAGACATCCAACCTGACAAAATAAATTGAATTAACTCTTAATGAAACAGAGACTCCGCCAGGCACAAAGAGTCGTTAATTTTCACCTTTGTAAATACATTATTACAAACACATTTACCACTTTTGATATAAACTATAACAACATTATCTCCAATGAAAAAAACCTACATATATAATAAACAACACTGTTTTCTCCAAAACCAAGGAACCCAAAAACTGCGACACTCGAGGAAAATTGGTATATGGGGTGGTATTAAGCACTTAAGTGTTAATTTTCAATCATTACGTTCATTTTTAATTAAAACAAGCAAAACAGGCTCAAACTCGCAGGGTAAATAGAATTATACTTTAATATTCTATTACTATTTTTATGAGATTTTTTTCTAAAGCTTCTTTCATGGGAAGGAACAAAATGACACACAATTGAATTTTGATATCACTCAATTTCTGCGCGTTTATTCCGTTTTAAACAGCAACGCGGTAGCCAAAATATTTAAATAAACAATTATTTCATCTGAGATTTATTTAATTATTTAAAGCCAACCTCGTTTAATCTGAGAATTGGATGGGACAAGGAGTCGGGCTGATGAGACGGCGCGACGGGTTCGCTAATCCCGCACGACTCCAGCGTTTTGCAAAACTGTTTTCTCCGCCGTCGACTTAACACCCTATCTGCTCTTTAATTACTACGTAGTTAATCATTAATTAAAACAGTTGTTAACGCATTCGCTCCAATGTTAATCAGTGAAATAACCAAATAGGATGAAACAGCAAAGTTTTCTTAATACCATCTTCGAATAATTGAAAGATTCAATTGAAAAAGCTTACGTTGAGAGACCTTTCTATTGTCTTCTCAAATAACCGAGGCACGAATAAGGCATAAATAATAAATTGGGAAAATAAGACTTTCCTGCTTTACTAAAGCCACTTAGTTTATTCAGCAGAAGAGACTTGTAGGTGAAGTCTCACATTATTTTCAGGCCAGAAACCCAAATCGAAAGAAACTTTATACTACCGCCGAATTGCGTGGAACGTTAAATAGTAAATAAAACAAATATTTGCACTGACATATATAAAGTTCGAAGTTTAAGGGAAAATCTGAGATTAGCGGGGACAGGATTGAGAAAATTTGCTTACCGTCAACATACCGTCCACTAATTATCCACCTAAGCAATTAAAAAGAGAAAAGAAAAGAGTTCGAGGAGTGATGATGACGTTATATTTCACCCTCACCCCTCGCCATTCACGCTAATTTATGCACTCAAACAAAACATATAGACACACAACACATAAGACACATATTTTGAAGGCTATATACAATAAAAAAAAAAAACTAATTTCCCCTAAAAAGCGGAACAGGGGACTCAGAAACCCGCTGCAGTGCTTGAGATTTTCAGATTGGATGGCATGCCTACACGCTCCCTGTCGGGAGCCAAGGCATGACATGTTTCCAGTATGTGGGACACATCAAGCAACCTTTCTCTGCATAAAGGGCACCTGCGCGGGCTTTGGCCCAAGAGCAGGTGCCCGTGTGTCAACCGCGTATGGCCTATTCTTAATCGCGTAAGGACGATTCCTTGTTTCCGGCTCATGTTCTCGGGGGGCCATCTACGAATCGCGCTCTTGACGCGCAAAAGCCTCTCGGACGACCCGGCCCACTGACGCTGCCATCTTTCTTTTATCATGTTCTTTACTGCTAGCTTGGCGTAGGAGGGCCATTTAAAATATTATGAATACAAACTTTGAATTATTGGAAAAAACAAATATTTTTGAAAAACCTGCAAAACTCAGTAAAACGCTGACTGAAGGGAAGGAACTTACCGATTAAAAGAGAAAGTTTTCTTCTGATCAGTCAATTATGAAAATCATTAGAGTTAAAATGGTCTTAGTTTATTTTCGCTGAAAGGTTTAAAACTTCTACAATATTTTTTTTGGTAATTAAGTAGTACCAAAGAATTCGTCCTATTTTTATTTTCGCAGGTAAAAAGGTAAGTCTGTCCAAGATGACATGGAGAAGGTTGAACACCTTGAGTTGTAAAAGCTTGGTTTAGAACTCTTTAACCCTTTGAGATGTAGACGGAGGAAGTCACGAAAGCACTTCGAGCAAGAATTACAACAGGGATCTACGGGGAGAGAACCCCCTTCCGGGACAGAGTAACCAACGTGTAAAACAATCCAACGACGAGCTGAACACAACGCAAAGAAAAAAACAATTGCTTTACACCAAAATGTGTGGAAAAACATATATTGATTTAATCGAATTATTTTTACTTTTGCGAGGAAAAACTGTGAACAGTACAAGAGGTTACTAGTTAATATACATACCAACTATAACCTAAATAATCATCTTTAATTATCAGCATAGTAAATTTTGAAATGTACAAATGTGTAAAATGTTGTAAAACGTATGGAATTTGTTTTATATTTACAATATTTCGCCGGGGGCGTCGGTGGCCTCAAGTGTTTAGGCGTTGACACGGCGCTCGTCAATATAAGGTAAAGGTCCCGGGTTCGAAACCAGCGGCCCTGCATTCGAACCCGACATACTTACAAATGGGCTTTTTTTTCAAAAACAGGGGTTGATATGACCTCTGCTGTTGCGAACCCTCGTAAAAAATGCCATTATTTGGCTCAATTAATTCATGCTGGCATTTTTTTCATATGGTTACTACTCCATCTTCATTTAGATTTGCGTGTTTTCCCAGGTTTCGGACTTTCTTAGGCATAATCGACATTGGTCATCTGTGGATGGTCCAATTACGATGATATTTAACTAGAGGATGTCCTCTAAATAGTGAGTGAGAGTTTATCGTTCCTTTCTTTTAAGGGGTTTCTTGTTTGAAAAGAATTATTTCTCCAAATGCGTTGTTTTTGTGAGTAGTTTTTTACTTGCTTCTTGCTTCGCCGTTCAGGAACTGCATAGTTCTATTACTTTATCTCGTATTATAGGTAACCATATGTCCATGCATCAGTTGTCTAGTAGTCTTTTAATTGCTCTGTACTATTGAGTCGTATATGGAGTTTCTAGGTCAGTAACTTGCCTTGATACAGCCTTGATACGTTTGCAGTAGGAATAAAATTAATAATCCATTTATGTTTTAGTGGTCAATTGAACAAGTTACCTTTTTCAATTAATTATTTCTTTTATGTGACGTCTTGATTAGATAAAAAAGTTAGTGTGACGAGCGGGATTCGAACCCACGATCTTCGGCTTGATACGCCGCTGCTCTACCATTTGAGCTATCGTGACTTCGATCTTGTCGAACACCAACTCTCTATCTCAACCATTCGAAATTTCCCTCTTTTTGCCATTTTCAATTGTCTTGTAATCAGGATTCGATTAGCAGTTAAGAAGTTGCCACGGGGAGCTGTTAGTGAAGTGATACTTCTTTTACTTATTAAATATAAATTCAAGTCAAGACTCGAGTCAAGGTCAGACCGATACAAGCCGGTGTCCCTCAAGGAAGGTTTCTTGGTCCCATCCTGTACACCATTTACACGCGATTCCACCATTCTTTTATCCCGAATCAGAATCCCTTTAGCTCTCGTGTGAGATTGTGAGATCCTGATCGACCTGCTTGAACTTTAATATAAATATGCAATCGGTATTAGCAAGGAAATTCAGGGCCAATGAATATGTATAACAATCCGATTACACGAAATGGCAAAAAAAGAAAAAATTCGAACGGTTGTACGTTGAGATGGGAATTTGGTATCCGAGAGTATCGAAGTCACGATAGCTCAAGTGGTACAGCAGCGGCGTATTTAGCCGAAGGTCGTGGGCTCGAATCCCGCTCGTGACACTGACTTTTTATTCAATCTTGGTTACATAAAAAGAATAATTAATTGAAACAATTAATAATGTTTTGGGAGTTTGTGGGGTTGAGTTTCGTCGTTTTTTTAAACAATTTTTCTGAACAATGGTGATGCTGAGGGTTGGACGAGCTGTAACGGGGGTCGGAGTGAGAATATCAGAAATATATCCTGTCATTTCTATTTACACAAGAGACCGTTTTAGGCCCAATCTTTTTTATAATTTATATCAACGGGTTGCTTGGGAAAAATCTTCAGCTACACAGACGACAAAAAATCTAGTAAAAATTGAAAAAATTCCGTTAACTCGGTTCTTACAAAAAATGAAGCATTGACTAGATGGATATTATTTCCTATTTTAATTAATTAGACTTTTCATCTAAGGTCTTGATTGAGACTTCCTTAGGTAAAAAGTATAAGTAATTTAAATAATAAATACGGACAATTATGACTAATAAATAATATATGGATTATTTACTATTAAATAGTATAAAGTCTGATGTGGTTTTCATATAAAAATAATGGAAAATTAAAAATTTCTTTACATTCCAGCTTAAACGAAGTTAGTTTTAACGTTTTAGAACTGATCAAAAATACATTAGTATTTATAGCTTTTGTCTGTCAAATTAACCATTTTAACTTGAAATTAACCCTTTTTAATTTCAATTGAATCCGTTTTAATTTCAAATTAACCTTTTATAATTTTAAATTAACAATTTTTAATTTCAAATTAAACTTTTATAACTTCATATTTATTTTTTTAAATTTCAAATTAACTCTTTCTGTAAAGCTTTAAAAAAGTTAGGAAATTTTATGAAATATAAATATGTAATGTAAATTACCTGTATATTGGCAAATAAAAATAAATAAATAAAAATAAAACTGGTTCTTATCTAAAATACCAAATGAAAATTAATTTCTATTGAAATTAAAACTTATATAAAAGTATACATAAAAAGGAATTATTCTTCTATAAATAGGAAATTTTTAAAATATAAAATAATTATTTGGTATATATTAAACCATTGAACTTTTTATTATATGTTTCGATCCGCGACTCGAGACTTATGATTTTCATGTTCATCAGGCGATAACTCTAAGCACAGATTCAGTGCAATTATATCGAAGCTTATGAGCTTAGCTACGAGTATAATTTTGCACATGCGGGTTTGTAGGTTTGTAGCTTCTGAGCTGTGTCACCATCTATTGAGAAACACCTGGAGACGTTATTAAGACGTTCCACATTCAATTCACCGATTTTTAAAAATTATGGATGATCCATTGATATATTTAGTACCTGTTAAGTCTTCTGTTTTGATAAATTAAATTTTTATTTTTGTTAGGCTATTTTTTTTTTTTTTTTNTTTTGCTGGGGCGACCGACATCTAGGTCATTTCAGCCCCCCACTAATCTATATTCTATATTCTATACCCGTTCACACACAACATTCATACAAATAAATACATTCATACACTTAAATACATCCACACAGTACACTCATTCCGTTTGGTCGGTGGAGTACTTGATATTCCTCCACCGACCTACACATAAACAAAACTAGATAGGGGTCGATGGGGTACTTTTATAAATATTCCGCCATCGACCCCGAACACACAATCACTCGCTTTCATCGTTCGAGGGGTGGTGACGTTATATTCACCCTCTCCCCTCGCCATTCACGCTAATAAATACATGCACACAGACAAAACATATAGACACATAACACATAAGACATACTATATACAATAAAAAAACCCAATTTCCCCTAAAAAGCGGAACAGGGGACTCTGAAAGTCGCTACCGTGCTCGAAGACTCTTCTTAAATCCGGCGGCATGCCTACACGCTCTCTGTATGGAGCCAAGGCATGACACGCCTCTATTATGTGGGACACGTCGAGCAACCTTTCTCTCCATAAGGGGCACCTGCGCGGGCTTTGGCCCAAAAGCAGGTGCCCATGTGTCAACCGAGTATGGCCAATCCTCAGTCGGGTGAGGACGATCCCTCGTCTCCTGCTCAGATTCTCAGAGGGCCATCTACCGGTCGTGCTCTTGACTCTTGTTAGGCTATTGACTGAACAAAACGAAGCGTAGAAGTTAAATATTGTTCGGAAATATTTTATATTTAACTTAATATGTCTGTGATTTTTCTTTTAATTTTGGTTGCTTAAAGTGAAACTGAAAACCCGCAAATAGCCAAAGATTTTACTGGAACAGCGAGCAAAAAAATATTTGCTGTATGTTGAAAATGAAAATTAAAGAGATAAGATAAATATGAAAAGGTTTGACTCCCTACAAAAAAAAAAAAGCCAAATTATGTGTTTAAGAGTTCAACACGTCGTTCACTAACGTTTATTATCAATTAATTTCAACTGTGAGATATGAAGAAAAAGAGAGATCTAGCGCAGCTGGGCCGGGGGAAAAACGCCCCGAGTTAAACTAATTAATTGCTTTAATGCACTTCACGTCGGCACTTTTCGTTCCTGGTTAACTTGGCCAAACGAAACCAATTAAACTTCTACTCAAAGGATAATTTGCTTACAGGAAAATTCTCCAGTGGCATAATCCGGCAGCGGAAAGGAGTTGTTAACAGGAAGGTGAAACCGGCCGTTAATATATAACAACTCTCTTTGTTAAAGCACGAGCTCTTAAGACTTGAAGTGTTGAAATGTATGAAAAGCAATGAGGTGAAAATCAATTGATTAAAAACCATGTTAGATCAAAGGATAGAAAATTTATATAATTTTAATTNTATATTTAAAAAAATATTTTTAATAACAAAATTCAAATATACACTTGGCTCTTTGTTAAAAAAATAAAAACTGATTGAATTAAGTTTGATTGCAAGGAATGCTCATTTTACTTCATGAAAATAGGAAAAATGCTTGGTGTCAAATTCTTTGGGTTCTAGGTATTTCAAAATTACATTTTTGGACAAAAAGGAATTTTTACCCTCCATTCAACAAAAACTTTTCAGTTAGATGTTTTATCATAACCTTGAAGTTCATCGACAATAAAGGGCAAAAAATTAATTGCATGTTTTATACATTATTTTTGCTTTTGCGATAACAATTAAGTCAAAGCAAGTATGGAAAATGAGAAACTTATTTTGTTAATAAATAACGTACAACAAAATTCAAAAATTAATCAAGAAGTTCAACTATAAAAATAATCCCTTTCAATTAATTAATCTTTATATAAGGTCTTGGTTGAGATAAAAAAGTCAGTGTCACGAGCGGGATTCGAACCCACGACCTTCGGCTAGATACGCCGCTGCTGTACCACTTGAGCTATAGTGACTTCGATCTACGCGGGCACCAACTCCCCATCTCAACCCACCTTTTTTGAATTTTCCCTCCTTTTTGCCATTTTTCAAATGTCGTGTAATCTATTCGATTCTCGGCGACAAACGAAATGGCCACGGAGAGCTTTTAGTGAAGATATACTTCATTTGACTTATTAAATTATTTAGATTTCGTGGTCCGATTAACCAAATAACCTCTTTCAATTAATTAATCTTTATATAAGGAGGGAAACTTATTTTTAAAAAAAAGTGGGTTGAGATGGGCAGTTGGTGTCCGAGTGAATCGAAGGCACGATAGGTCAAGTGGTAGAGCAGCGGGGTATTTAGCCGAAGGTCGTGGGTTCGAATCACGCTCGTGACACTGACTTTTTATCTCAACCATTATTTGGTCAATCGGACCACGAAATCTAATGGATGTACAAATAATAAAATAACATTAATTATTAATAAAAACATTGCAGTAATAAATATGCCCATGAAAATAAGTTAAATTGAAACAATTGAGTTAAAATTTTAATTTTTTAAATCGATTATATTTAGTGGTCTATTGACCAAATTACTTCTTTCAATTAACTAATCTTTTTATGTAAGGTTATCATTTCAATCAAACCTAACAATAAAAGATTTTAATTTTTTTTATAACATCCATATAAAAAATCTAAAGTATACGTACAGCCATCGAGATCTTTCCTGCTCAGAAAACATTTATATTTATTTGGATTTAGCTATATGGTTCATGCAGTAAATTTATTTGAAATTTCAGATTTTTCTTTTTAAATTTATTAGATTCAATTATGATGCGGTCTAAATCTAAGCCATATACTCCATTAGATCTAAATCACCTTTTGATGACAGAACAAACTATTTTGCTAAATTGTGTATTACAAAACCAAGGCTTAGTGTTTAAGTTGGGATTTATTACTGTTAAAACCGACCAGTTGCCCAGGAATTATTAAAATTTTGTCATTTTTCTTTCATTTATAATGTAGTCTGTAACGAACTGGAGTCGTACTCGTTAATACAAGCTATTATTACACCGACAATAGGAATAATGGGCTTTTTTATTTGAAGGTGGAGGAATTTTCGTCGTTCGGTTAACTCCTTCATTTGCTATTATAGAATAAATAATAATCTGAAAATAAACTCATAACAAAGGCAGAAAAACATATTTATTGAATTACTTTTTTTTTTGCTAGAGCCGATTTGCAAGATTGGCAAGGACGCTCAGACACGTGTCTGATTTTTTTCGACCAAAGGCCACCCAACAGTTTTATTAAAATTGCATGGCCCAATGATTTATGGATCCATCCTTCTCCTTGTAAATATCTTACGGAGACAATCTAAGCTGATTTGTGGCAACTGGAGGGCTTGAATTTTACTAGAGTCGTACAGTAGAAATTATGAAGTTCGGGGTAATATATATTCATCAATTAAAAGACAGCTCTTACTGACAGTTCGTTGATTTCAACAATTCAGATTTCAAGCATTAAACGCTCATCATCAGTAAGGAGTTATAGACACATCTCTCGACATGAATTGTAAAAGTGAACCCGCAAACGCGACACAACTAAACATTATCCTAATACAGCAAGAAAAATAATTTTGTAAATGGAGGTGTGTGTTGATGTGTCATCGGCAAAGGTAAAAATAAAAACCACTGAGAATCGGATGAACGGAGGAGAAAGAAGTGTTTTGGACAGTTTGGAAGTGGCGATCTGTAAGGTATGGTTTTAGTACTCCGAATGAAGTAGATGGTAGGATGCTCTAGAGTTTCCACAGAAGCCCCTGGTGCCATATCCTATCAAGTGCCTGAGATATGTCCGGGAAGAAACCAGAGCAGTACTAATTCAGTTCGAGGGCAGTGTTTTCTACAACACGATGAACTTGATGAATAGTGGAGTGGCAACTCCGAAAGCCGAATTAGTGTTCGCAGTAATATGGGATCGAGTCTCGTCAAAAAAGCGGAGCAACAGTAGTTTTTTCCGATTATAGGTAAAAGACTGATTGGTCTAGGTAGGATTGAACTATGATGATGAAAATAATCTTTGAAATGGATTTCCATAGGAAAAAGGTAGTGCGAAAGGCAGCGTTGAAGAGATCTGTTATGAAAATTATTGCTTTATTACGGAGTTGAGATAATATTTTGGAGTAATTAGATCGTAACAGGACTTTTATTTTCCGGAGGTTACATTTGCTTGACATCTCTGGGAGAAATTGGTTTGGGTGGAAGGGAAAGTTGTGGCGGTTCGAGAAGTTCGTTGTGAATATTGTCGAGTGGGATAGATATAGGGATAGTAATACTGTAGTACTGTAAACTTAACAGTATTCAAATTGGTGTTCTCTTCTAGGCGCTCGCTGCACCATATTCACAGGTGTAGGCTGAGCTCGATAGGAGACTTTACCGTAGGCGGTGCTCATCTAGGGTGTGGTTAGCAATTCCACTTTAAACTAAACCGCTGCCGGGGCGTTCCCGGAAGTTTCTACGCTGGGGGAGCCTCTATACTCAGAGAGATAGAGTGGCCTTCTCTATCTAGGGAGTACGCGGGGGGGGACAGGGCGATGTATTTCGGCCGGTTAGCCCCTCGCGTGCGGCATACGACCCGATGCACAATGCGGGCCCGACCATTCGGAGTGGACAAGCGGAGAGCGAGGTTGTCTCGGCCCTTTGGGACTGGGACATCTCTACACCAATGCTGCGGCGGTAACACCATTCCGTCGTATGCAGTAGTGCGTCAGCTCTCATCTTGAGAATCAAAACGTCCGATAAGGCTGAGTAGGCCAGGTGCGGACACTAAAGATCCTCTTGTCTTGTTGACGATGAGTTCTCGGGAACACAATGCACCATAATCTAGGTTTGGGGAATAGAGCCGGATCAACTGAACTACGGGCGCAAGCATCTTTCCAGCCCAAATGCTTGCACCATATTCTCCTGAGTTGCTGGTGAGGAGCTGTTGCTGCAATTTGTCTCTCTTATTTGTTTGTGTTGATAAAGGCCTTGTCAAAATATTTTGTACTTCATTTAAGATCTGACGGGCACTACGGAAAGTGTTCCGTCTTGCAGCAAAACAATATTTCTCTGCGCTGTGATCCACTACAACCAGGCCTCCTATTGGCACTACCAGTTTTTCTGAGAATCGGGCTAAAGCCCGGGAGACCACGTTCTGTGAACTGCCAACTGCCTCGGCGATATCCACTTGCTGGTGACCTCGATGACTCATTCTCACAATAATATTGCGAACTTCTGGTTCAAGATGATGTCTTTCCAAGGTCAAGTAGAATTCAACTGTCTTAAAATGGAGAAAATACGAGGAAAGGTGTTTGTTTATAAAATGCGTGATCTTCACGTTTCCTATTCTTAAGTAAATCCGTTATTAAAAATGAGAATAACATTTCTTTGTTTTTGGGTTGTTTGCCATTTTGTTTTATCCAACTAATAAGAATATATCGGTTAATTTAATTAAATTTAATTGAATAAGAATAAATTACAAATATCTCTATTCATTTAGGAGCAGTTTATTGATTAGTAATCGTCAGGATTTTTATCTTTCCACTGCAGAGACCAAGGGGTCGGCGGCCTCTCAATTTAACGGAGGTGTAACAACATTTTTAATATAAGGCTAGATTGAATCTGTAATAAACGGCACGTGCGATATCTACTACGGATTACACTCGGGGAGCAATATCGCACTTTTCACATGTGGAAGAAACATCGGCCAAATCGGTATTTAAACACCTGTCGCCACACAGCGCTTATTTAGCCTAATAACGGATTCCAACGGTTAGCAGTTTTATTTGCCCTCTTCCCAATAAAAGCCGAGCCTCTTCCTTTTACATGTAGCATCCCTAAATCGTTTTCTACGCCTTTGATCCTAGAACTGATGTTGATGTTCCAAACACGTTTCAGCAATAAACGGATAGCAATTAAATAAACCTGAGATCGTCCATTTTGCTGGCTGACCACCTTTTTTTTCCATTTCCTCAACAGTCACACCCACGATTTTCATTAAATTTCTTTGCTTCGAAGTCGTGGGTGTAATTGATGTCTGGCTATTTGGACAGTACGCCTTCTGTAATTGTTGGACTTTAAAATGTCCTAACATGAGTTAATAATTTTTCAGCTACCGCAGGTATATACGTATTTAATAATTACTTTCAATTAATTAATCTTTATGTAATGTATTGGTTGAGATAAAAAAATCAGACACGAGTGGGATTCGAACCCACGACCCTCGGCTAAATACGCCGCTACTCTACCACTTGAGCTATCCTGACTTCGATCCACTCGGACACTAACTTCCCATCTCAACCAACCTTTTGAATTTTCCCTCCTTTTTGCCATTTGTCATTGATGTTATTTCGGACCACGAAATCTGATGAATTTAATAATGACTTTGATTGCTACATTTTTTCCAGAAAAAAAATCATTAAGCAGGCCTGCTAATCTAAATGTATGAAGTTTTTATTTCTTTAAATTATAAGTATTTGCACCTAGTGGAGCTGAAAAAAAAGATTTAACATTTCAACACAATTATTTCATAATATTTTAATAGGTCATGTAAGATTTGACGTTATACAAAAATAAATTGTGTATAGTTACTTACTATATTTGTATATAGTTTGACAGAAATGGGGGGGATGCCGACAAACAGCAGATGTTATCGCCGGTTCTCTTCGTGTTTGAACTTCTTTTCCTGGTCTTTCATGAGTACTTTTCAAACTTCAGCCATTTGAGCATCTCGATCTATTACTGATTCTCTGCTTTTGTGTGAAGACTACATACTAACATAAGTTGATGTATTAAAATGCCAACCTCTCATTTGTACCTCAGGTTCTCCAACATAGAAGTCAGGTCACGCTAACTCCTCAGGAGTACTCAGTATTGAACCCACTCCATTCTTGCTAATAAATTTTACTCTCTAGACCTATGAACGGCAAGCCGTCTAAATTTACGTTTTTTACTGCCATACACGGCAAATGTGAGAATGTATTGAAAAAAAAACAAATCGATGAGGCGAATTAGAATGAAAGCGGAAAATATATGTCTTAAAATTGGAACATTGACTGTTTTGAAACGTATGGTTTAAAGTAAAATGAAATTGAAAATTGAAACGCTCGAGCAGAGCGTTCCTGCCAATAGGTCCTAAAAGCTGGGAAAAAAGGTCTCAAAAATAATTTACGTAGTTTTGACGTGTTTTTTGGGTGGTTGTAAGATTTTTCGTAATCGATTCGCGCGGAGTGCGCATGGGATAGAATTAGCGTTATGAATGGGTTAAGTTAAGTAAGAATAGAGTTAGGGTCAGGTTACATAATAATTGAAATCTTTTATTACTTCAAATAAATTCTTTTGAATTTCAAATTATTCCTATCTTTAAAGCATTAAAGCAACAGGAGATGGTGTAAAATAGAAGGATGTGAAGAAAAATTTCTGAATCTTTGAAAATTTAATTTAAAACAATAATTTGGCTCTTAGAAGTCAATATGAAATTTAATTACAATTAGTGCCCATTTAATGTAGAGAAAAATATAAATAAAAATTCAAGTAATCTTCTTTTAATATGAGATTTAAAAAATATATAAAATGGGTTTTTCTCTAAAATAGCACATAACAATTAATTACCATTCAAATTAAAAGCCCTATAAAACTAAAAGTAATAAGAAATGAATCGTCCATTATAATTTCCAGATTGTTGGAAAATATAAAAAAGTAGTTTCTATTTTAAAAAAATCCTCTGTTAAGTCGAGATTTCTATATATTCGTGAATTTTTGAAGGAAATTTGAAATAAGAATTATCCATTTTTTTTAATCTCGTAATAATAATAAGAGATGTAACTACATTTTCTTTTAAATGGCTTTTCAATTTAATTGTAATTAATTAGTATCTTGTTTTTAAATTTAATTTTGTTTTAATTTAATTTTTTTTTTAGTCCAATTGTAATTATATTTCCTACGGTATTTTATATAAAAACTAATTTTATATTTTTTTAAATCTCAAAATAAAAGAAGAATTTTATTTTTTTATTGAATTTTATATATTTTTTCATTTTCATTGTGATTAATTGTCATACGTCTTACAAGAACCAAGTTATTTTGTTTTTAAAAAATTTTCAAAAATATATGAATTTCACATTACATGGATCAATATCATACCTCCCCTAGGTTATTTAAATGCTTTAAAAAAGAGTTAATTTGTAATTAACAAAAAGTAAGTTGAAATTAAAAAGTATTAATTGAGGTTAAAACTAGTTAATTTGAAATTTAAAAAAAGTTAATTTGAAGTTTAAATGCTCGAATTCTTGATTTTAAGGTAATGGTATATATTTTTAAATTATAATTTTAATTAATCTAATTCTAAGAGTTATAAGAATTTCATTTTATATGATTATATTTAATGCGATCTCCTAAGCTTTTTAATACTTTAAAGGCAAGGTTAATTTGAAATTAAATAAAATTGATTTTTACAAAAAATATAAAATGAAACAATTACAATCANATATTGTATTCTTAAATCGAGATTTTTAAAAATTGTATGAAATAATTGGTCTATGAAAAATTATTTTATATTTCAAAAAATCGCCAATTAATAGAAGTATCATTTATTTTACGTTTAATTTTATATGCCTTTACATTTTAATCTTCATCCATTTTCATGTTATATTTTAGAAATAAATAAATTTTGTATTTAAAAAAGTAGTTAAAAGAAAAAATTTTGATTTTTATAGAATTTTTAATATTAATTTTAATTGCCTTTTATATGATCTTCTAAGAGCACAATTATTTTATATTAAACAAAATCACAAAGATACAGCATTGCACTTTACATCCTTATGTATCGGACCATTTGTTGAGTTAATTTTAAATTAAAAAGTGTTAATTTGAATTTAACAGGTTTAATTTTCAAATCAAAACGTGTAAATTCGAAGTCGAAAGAGTTAATTTGACGGAAAACATGGCATCAAAGGTTTAAAAACGCAACTAAACTCGGATTATGTAAATAATTGTACATAAATATTGCACGACCACAATGTAAAAGATGAACGACGTCCACAATTTTGTCGTTCGATGCATCAGATAGGTTTTAAGCTGGAATTACTTTAGGTCAGCTTTGAAAAATCATCTTCAAGCACTGCCGCCCGGGAATGCCACGAAGACATCAGAGAGTGTCAAAAGATTGAAGGAATTCGAAGAGGTGCATTAGGGACGGAGTGGAATGAGCAATGGCAACAAGTGGGCTTTCGGAATTGTCACAAAGATAGAGAAGGGGGCCGAGTACATTGTTTAAGTCTTTGGTCACGGTTGTGGATCCTTTCCTCCGCTTTGTCAGCCAAGTCATAGAAGGGTTTCGGTTGAATCGATTCCCTATGTAAATTGAAGAAATTTGTTTCCCTTCTGGCTTTTTTTCTATCGAACGCTTGTCTCAAATACGAAATCTAGCGTGGCGTTTCAATCAATGCAGACGTTGTCAGCTTAGGTTTACAATTCGAGCTCGGTCGAAGTGAATGTCAGGTTGATGTTGATAATGGGAACGTGTCGGTCGGGAGCTCCTTCTATGTATAAACTCCAGCCTCGCTTTGAGCAGTTATCGCTTATATCACGTTAAACGTCACATCCATTAGTCTGCTTCTTCCAAACAAGTAAAGTCCAATTTCGGCCAAATTCTAACGCCGAATAAACCAAAAATCTAACTTTTTCCACCCTCTTGAGGTTGTACTTCACTCCAGTGCAGAAACAAAATATAAAGGCGATTAAAGAATTTTTATTTGTAAGCATTTCACATTTTACAGTATAAAAAAGAGACCATTAACGTGTCAATTATAGGAATAATCGTGTGCGTTTAATCATAAATCAGTGTATGGAATGATTTTTTTTTAATAAATTGATCTGATTATCGTCCACTTATCGATCTTTGGAAATGGCTAAAAATATTGTTTTACGCACACGGTTTCCAATTACCATATAACAATAAAAATCTTCACTCGGGTATTTTTAGAACGTGGATGAATAATTAATCAGCGGTAAACAGTATTTTGTGGAATGTCCGTTTCGTTCTCAGGAAGCAATTCATCAGAGGCAGAAACGGGGGAGGGCTCTTAAATTTCTGCCGTTTAACTACCGGCCGGCATACCCCAGTTTCCCAATCCGACCCCGCTTTTCCAGAAGTGATAAACCGAGAATTATTTAGAATATAAGCTTTAAGGTTATCCTTAGCTTTATTTATTATTCGGGAGCAATAAGCACCTAATATATTACTTTTATTTTATCTTGATAACAATGAGAATAAACTAGCAAGCGGGACGTTCGCACTTTTAAATAATTAAATATATCAATTATTCAAAAAACAAAATTAATTCCATAAGGTTTCGTGGTCCAGATTGACCAAATAATTTTCTAAATTAATTAATCTTTATGTAAGGTATTAGTTGAGGTTAAAAAGTCTGTCACGAACGGGATTCGAACCCACGACCTTCGACTAAATACGCCGCTGCTCTACCACTTGAGCTATCGTGATATCGATCCACTCGGACATCAACTCCCCATCTCAACGCCACCGGCGTATCTAGCCGAAAGTCGTGGGTTCGAATCCCGTTCGTGACAGACTTTTTTATAATCCATCTTTTGGTAAGGTGTAAGGTCGATTGAAATAAAAATTAATTGAAAAATGGCAAAAAGGAGGGAAAATTCAAAAGGTGGGTTGAGATGGGAAGTTGGTGTCCGAGTGGATGGAAGTCACGGTAACTCAAGTGTTAGAGCGGCGTATTCAGCCAAAGGTCGTGGGTTCGAATCCCGCTCGTGGCACTAGCTTTTCCATTTCAACCAAAACCTTACATAAAAAGATTAATTAATTGAAACCAAAATTAATTTTGGTTTAATGTAATTGATCTAATAAATATTACATTAATGATGTAAGGTAAATGCCCTTAAAAATTAATAATAATAATTCACTAATTTCGTGGTTCGCTTGACCAATTAATATATTACAATTAATTAAGGTTTTTAGTTGAGATAAAAAAGTCAATGGCACGAGAGGGATTCGAACCCACGATCTTCGGCTATATACGCCGCTGCTCTACCACTTGAGCTATCGTGACCTCGATCCACTCGGACACTAACTTCCCATCTCAACCCCACCTTTTGAATTTTCCCTCCTTTTTGCCANAAAAATGGCAAAAAGGAGGGAAAATTCAAAAGGTGGGGTTGAGATGGGAAGTTGTTGTCCGAGTGGATCGAAGTCACGATAGCTCATGTGGTAGAGCAGCGGCGTATTAAGCCGAAGATCGTGGGTTCGAATCCCGCTCGTGCCATTGACTTTTTATCTCAACTAAAAACCTTAATTAATTGTAATAATAATAATAATGTAACGTGGTAAGTAATTTATGAATGAGTTCTACTTTCTTTTGGGACCAAATATTTTTAAATATTTATTTAGTATCTTGTACATACATATTAAAACTTTGTCTTTATGTTATCAAATCCCGAACACACCACAATATACACAATGCAACCTGAGGACACGTGTTATTGGATTAAGGGCGAGGAGGTCTCGTGGCCATCGTCGTTTGAGGCGACATGGAGGGTTCTTAGGGAGGTAGTGGAGAGGGCTTGAGCTTTATTTAAGGGTCGAAAGATTGAAACTTCAGGAAGTGAGAAAGGATCGATTCTTTAACAAAAAGCATGGTAAGGTCATTGTGGATAGTTTAGAGACGTAGTAAAGATTTTGTAGATTTACTTTGAGGACTTTTGATTATAATTGGATTGCTTTGACATTACGGTTTATTGGTAATCAACAGTTCATTTGAATATGACTAGTTTTTTCTTTACAGCCGTGCCTGATTTCTGTCCTAGAGGTCATCACAGTTGCCCTGGTTTGCTATTTGGTTCTTGTCGTTTGAGTCTGCACGTAATTTAGGTGCACCATTCTTCAATGAGCTTCAGTTATTTCTGGCTATAAATGGCTATTGGCTTGAGATTAGGTAATAAAATTGCCCTATCGTCCGCGCAGACTGTAAGTATGATGTTGTTCAATTGGCTGAGAAAATAGTATACAGTTTATTCTGTCACCTTTTTTTTAATTTACCCTTTTTTAATTTCAAATTAATCATTTTAACTTCAAATTAACCCTTTTAACTTTAAATTATCCCTTTTTAATTTCAAATTAACCCTTTCTTTACAGCAGTAAAAGCACAAGAGATGGATTTTTAATAAAAGCATGTAAAGTTAAATTCCTGTGAATTTGCAATTTTTAATGTAAAATTATTGGGTTATTACAATTTTAATTAACTTATATCAATTAATTACAATTCAAATTAAAAATAATATTTTTCTCTTTATTTGAAAAAAAATTAAAAATATAAAAACGGTTCTTATATAAAATACGACCTAACAATTAGTTACAAATAAAAATGATTCATTTTTTACTTTAAGAATTGAAAAATATATAAATTTGGTTCCTATATAAAATACCACATTTTTAAAATATTAGATAATTAGTTTATACATCAAACATTGGTCAAAATCTTATCCAAAATATCACGTGAAAATTAATTACAAATGAAATGGAAATTTTTGTATGTAAAATTACATTTTTTTACATTGTATAAATTCACTTTTTTCCACATCCTATATGTATTTGTTAAATTTAAACAATGTTTATAAATCCCAGACCCTGAAGATGATCTCAATAAAGATCGAAACGTTGGTGCGATAAAGAAAATATTTTTCTGAAACCTACATCACACCAGACCGCATCTCACGATTTGTGAATAATCATCGACTAACGGTCACTAATTACCACACATTTAAAATTAAATATGAAACAAGTCAGTCTATGAAATAGAGATGTTTTGTAAATATAAAATAATTAGCCGAAGGTCGTGGGTTCGAATCCCGCTCGTGACATTGACTGTTTTTATCTCAACTAAAAACCTTATTAATTGAATGTTATAAATTGGTCAAGCGGACCACGAAAAATAGTGAATTTAATGACTTGAAATGAAGTACACTTCACTAATGATCTCCATTTGTCGCCGAGAATCCAATCCGATTACACGACATTTGAAAAATGGCAAAACGGAGGNTGTAGAGCAGCGCCGTATCTAGCCGAAGATCGTGGGTTCGAATCCCGCTCGTGACACTGACTTTTTTATCTCAACTAAAAACCTTATTAATTTTATGTTATTAATTGGTCAAGCGGACCACGAAAAATAGGGAATAAAATAATTATTTTATAGAGCAAATATTTCATATTTTAAAAAATCTCGAATTTCTCGAGCCCAATTGTTTTATAGTTTAAAAAATTGCAAATACACGAGAATTGTACTTTGCATGCTTATATTTTATACTATCTTGGGTTTTTAATGCTTTGAAGAAAGGATTAGTCTGAAATTAAAATTAGAAAGGGCTAGTTTGACATTTGAAAAGGCTAATTTGAGGTTAAAAAAGGTTAAGATGACGGAAAAACTACATTCTCCTGGAAATATTTATAAATCATGTTTTAAAAAAACCTTCATTTTGTCTTCAAAATATTTCTCTATTTTTTATGATTCCAGGTACTTGATTTATAGGTGAATGTTTTGTTCTAAATTCCAACTGGTATAAGGTTCCCTTTTTCCATGTAGTGTTTCAATCTTTTCAGCTCCATTTATCAACTGACTATTTATTCATTGGTTTCTTGGGCTTTTCGATGATGTATTTTCCAGCAAGATTTTATGAGATTCCACAATACCTGACTAATGGACTGAAAATCCCCGCAGGTACGTCGTTTTGATCTCCATAATTTCAAAGTTCGCCCGTCGCTAAATCATCCAAGCGAATCCTGAATATTGATGTTACCAGTTGATTATTTATTAAGAGGGATAAGAATTGGGCAGTAGGATTAGGATGGAGAACTTTTGGGAGCGGAATCGGATAAGTTCATTTTGTCCCTTTGTAGTTAGGTTAGTGATCTAGGAGCTTTGAAAATTTGAGGACTTTTGATTAGAAAATATTGGATGCGCTGGTTGGCTTGGAGGAAACCCACTGTTCAACCCCGTATGTGCAAAGTAATGTCTAGTGTGAAGTTTTAATGGTCAAAACAGACTTCTGTCTTAAAAATCCTATAATTGTCCAAGTCTTCTGTTAGGTTATTGTCTATTAAGTATTGTGTGGATATTTTACTTCAGTCCGCCGTCTCGGTCCTAAGTATCTGATATGAAGAAGACTGTTCTTTTCAATGTATATGTACATTAGGTAAATTTTTTTAACTGCGAGTTTATTTGAACCTTGGGGGTGCCGGTGTTTTTGAAAAAAAAGGCCATTTGTAAGTATGTCGGGTTCGAATGCAGGGCCGCGGGATTCGAACCCGCGGCCCTTTGCCTTACAGTGATGAGCGCCGAGTCAACGCTTAAACCGTTGCGGCCACGGACCTACGTCGTTCATTCATTCTTATCTCACCTTTGCACGAGTCAGAAAATTCAAGGATTTCTTGGATTTTGGAGTCGGAGGTTAGTTAGGGTCTGTTTCTGACGAACTTGAGAGATATAAAATAATACAGTGCCTTGACCCGTCGATGAGAAAGTACATGTTTGGTTCACACACACTTTCAAGATAATTAAGTTCAGGAGGCACAACTAGCGATTTAGGTTACGCTAGAGGGGAAACTAGTTTACTTTACAATTAATTAAGGTTTTTAGTTGAGATGAAAAAAAGTTAATGGCACGAGAGGGATTCGAACCCACGACCTTCGGCTTGATACGCCGCTGCTCTACCACCTGAGCTATCGTGACCTCGATCCACTCACTTTCATCTCAACTAAAAACCTTAATTAATTGTAATGTTTAATTGGTCAAGCGGACCACGAAATTAGTGAATCTAGTTTACTTTACAAAACAGTTATAAAATGTGCCAAAAGACATGCCCTCTTTCGATGGAAAATGCGGCTCGGAAGTCGGCGATCAGGCCAAATATTAAGATAGTTCTGGTAAATATCGGGCTATTTCCTCGGTTACGGTCCATAGAGGGTGAAACGTTCAAGAGCTTTATGTTTGTCTGACTAAGTGGTAGTCCCAACGAGCCACCCGGAGGAAAATCGATTTAACCCCTTCCCATGAGCAGGATAAACATAAAACAGAATCGTTTTGATTGTCCACCGGTCAGTCGCCACAAGGAAAATGTAAATTTCCTCCTGTCAAGACGATCCCCTACTTCTATAAAAGCAGACACACGGATGAAATTATAAAATTAAGGTGTTGACAAAAAATGACTTAAAAATTTACGAACTTTTTACTTTTTTATAAGGAGTAAATATTGTTTTTTTTTAAGGATAGAATAGAGCGTGATAAAACACCCGGGAAATTAGCACAAATTTATAAATTTCCCCAAAACGGGAAACTGGCTAAGAGGATTTATGGAAGGGTTTAAAAACCGTTTCTATCTCCTAAATCCGAACAGATATACATAATTGAATTGTAATTGAGCTCTCGTGACTCTTCCCGTACGCGGCACACTCGTATTTCTGTCGATTATCATAATGAAACGTGGATATCCCGTCCTGATTAGCGAAATGGCATAGCAGAGAAATGATTATGAAATTTTCCTAATAGGAATTGCATGTTGCTTTGGCAAGAACCTATTGAGCTAAACGAACCATCCTTTTTTTTCGATATGAACGTTAATTAAAATTCAAATCACGTTCACTTTCAATTTATGAAAGAAAACGTTGAAAAAAATTGAAAGTGGACGAAAATCGTTATACTTAGTATTTAATTTATGCTAATGGACAATTTATTATATGGATCACATTATTAGACTTAAAAATATTCAAACTGTTATTCGTTAAAAAAGAAAGTCTCTTTTATTTTAAATGTTAATGTTTCATATCATCTACTTAGTTTTTTAATGCACAAAAAAGAGTTAATTTGAAATTAAAAAGGACTAATTTGACGAATATATCTACGATTTAATGGTGTTCTGTAACGCAGAAAAAAATCTAGAATTAATACGAACCATTTACCGTATGTCGAATGTAGGGCGGCTGGATTCGAACCCAGGACCTTTACCTTACGGTGATGAGCGCCGTGTCAACGCCTCAACCGTTGAACCGTTGCTGCCACCCCATATTTTATTTATACCGTTTATTTTATTTGTTTTTTATATTTAAATTTATATAACTTACAATGTTAATTTTAATTAATTTTCATGTGTTATTTTAGAGAAGAACCATTTTTATATTATTAAAAAAAGTTCAAATTGATATAAAGGAATTTTCGTTACATGTTTTTTATGTTACTTACTCATAAATTAAAACAGTTTTAATGGCATTCGCTCCAATGTTAAGTGACGGAACAAAGCGATATATTTGACTTTTGACCCTTGCCTTTCGAGAAGATTATTTAAAGTTAAACCGCAAGACGAATGCAATGATTTACCTTAAATCAAGTCTGTCGTACCACAAGGTAACATCTTAAGCCTCCTACTGTACTTGCTGTATACAAATGACCTACCACAGAATCCATGAACCGACGGCAAATGACAATCAACAGCATCTTTGACTAAAGAGATACTAATAACCAACCAAAATCCATGTTGAATTCAGAAATATAAAATCAGCGGACAAACTAAGTCTTCAACCTGTAATATAACAGAGTTGAGGTTAACATTAGCAACTTTAGGCTTGACACATAAAAAAATTAAATTGGAAAGAACATATTAAACCTATATGAATGAATGATACACAAGAATTATTACTAACATAATGAAATAGTTTCAAAATAAAGTACTACGAAATATGGCAGATCCTCCAAGGTAGTGATTTAACTACACAAAAATGATATAGGGATATTAGTAATTTATTCTAATTCTATTACTTTTAATTAAATTAAGCGATACGTTATTGTTTGTTGGGTAAAACAAAATAGAAAATACAAACCAAAAACAAACAAATGTTAATCCTCGTTTTTGATAACAGATATACTTAAGAATAGTAAACATGAAGATTACTCATTTTGCAAACAAACACCTTTTCTCGCCTTTTCCCCATTTTAAGCCAGTTGAATTCTCTTTGATGATGGAAAGACATCATCTTGAATCAGAAGTTGGCAATATTATTGTGAGAATGAGTCATAGAGGCCACCGGCAAGTGGATATCGCAGAGGCAGTTGGCGGTTCATAGAGAATTGTCTCCCGGGCTTTAGCCTGATTCGAAAAAACTGGAAGTGCCAATAGAATGCCTGGTTGTAGTGGATCTCAGTGCATTTGTAGCTAAGGGAGGACAGAAATGTTGTCATTGCTGCAAGTCGGAACCCTTTCCATAGTGCTCGCCAGATTCTAAATGAAGTACAAGATTACGAACCGTTTGCGGGTAGTTAGCTTCAGATCATCATCCGTTCGAGACGACCTGAAGCAACAGCCTGACATCAGTAAATCGGGAGATAATGGTGCAGCGATCGCCTAGAAGAGACCATGTTCATGTTTACTGACGAATCGCGTTTCTGTCTGTATAGTGACAGCAGGCGCCGAAGAGTCTACCGAGAACAGGGGATACGTACAATGCCCCAGTTCGTGTTCGGCAAGTGGATATCGCAGAGGTATTTGGCGTCTCTCAGAAACTGGTCTCCCGGCTTTAGCCTTATTCCGAGAGACTGGAAGTGCCAAGGCCAGGTAGCCAAGGCCTCAGCACATTACGACGCTAAGGGAGGACAAAAATATTGTTTTTGTGCACGAAGCACCCCTTTCCATAGTGCCCGCCAGTCCTAAACGAAATCCAATAAGTTTTGTGCAAGGCATTCGTCAATACACACAAACGATTCGTAATTGTTTGTGGGAAGTTGGCCTCACACGAAATCCCACTTTGAGACGACCTGCAGCACCAGCCCGCTACCAGCAACTCAGGAGACGATGGTATCCTCAGTTCGTGCTCCCTTCAATCCAGTTTGGATGTAATGCTCTGGGCTGGGAATTACAGTTGAGGACGAATTCGGATCCATATTGTTGAAGGCAACCTCACCGCAGTTAGTTATGGCCAAGAGGGTTTATCAACACAAACGATTCGTAATTGGCCTCACATCGTATGCCCCTTTGAGACGACCCGCAGCAACAGCTCCTGACGAAGAGCTCAGGAGAATATGGTGCATTCGTTCCCAATCTTGCTCAAGGTCCTGAGAAGGACATGAGGGTCTTTTAAGACCGCGCCTAGCCCTAGGGCCATATCGGTCCCCCGTGCAAGTACGGGATCGTTTTCCAAGAAGGGAGGCGACACGTTTCCGTCTACGGTGGGGTGTGCAATACCGTAGATTTCCACGTAGAGCCTTGAAAAAGCACTTCCCCGCTTGTCCCTTCTGCAGGGTTGGGTCGGCAGACCGCCTGACCAGCGTCGCAGCCGAAGCTACTCCCGATCGATAGAAAAGGCAATTCTATCGAAACCCCTAGCGTAGGCACTTCCAACAGACAGGCCGGCACCGGTTTTTATTTAAGTGGAATGCTAACCACCGTCCAGGAGGCACTGTGTACTCCCTGGGCTACTCTCAAGGAGCCTCAGCACGAGTCCCACCTCACTTGCAAGCAGTAGACTTGGAACATGCTTGCGCCCGTAATTCTGTAATTCTCGCATATAGGACTCGCATACTGCTGTCCGCGAAGTGTAACTGATCTCACACCCGACGGTTAATTGTAGCAAATCACTCTACATTCGCCAAACCGTCTACTGATTTAGAATGCTTGCCAGGCACTCAAGGCTACAGTTAGCCTGAGAATATGGTGCAGCAAGCGCCTAGAAGAGAACACCAATTGGAATGCTCTTATGTTTACTAATGAGTCGCGTTTCTGCCTGTATAATGACAGGAGGGCCGAAGAGTCTATCCAGAACAGCGAATACGTAAATGCCCGAGTTCGTGTTCCTTTCAGAGTAGTTTGGTGAAAGCGGTGTAATGGTCTGAGCTGGGAATTACACTGGAGACGAACTGAACTACTTATCGTTGAAGACAACCTCACCGTAGTCCATTATGGCCAAGATTATCGAGGAATACACCCCTCAAACCAGGGATCTCATTGGCAGGGATTTTCGATTTCTGGATGACAATGCCCGACCTCATAGTGGCAGAAATGTTCATCGATGTTGGATACCATCTTCCCATTCTCACATTGTCTCCAGAACTCAATCCCATTGAGCACATGTCGGATGCGTTGCAGAGAAGGCTTTTCGATTGCCATCAGCAGCCAGTTGACCTGCAACAACTGACTGCTGCGTTTCAACATCTATGGAGTGAATTTCCTTATGAAATTAGTGACAACCTTAATCACAGTTTTCCTAACACGTCCAAAGAGGTTTAGCTAACAGAGGCCATTGTACATTGCATTAATTGTTTAAAAAAATGATTGTGCCCAATAAACAAAATTATGGCATTAAAACCTTTTATTTTTTTATTTTTCCAAATCCCTTAATTAAATTTGCCTTCAGTAAAATACATAATATTTTTCTAATAAATTATAATGGTATTTATAATTTAAAAAAAATGAAAATTGAAGGGGAAGTAAGTACTACAAAATTGGCTATATCCCTATTCATTTTTGAACAGTTTTGTAGCATAAAAAGAGACACTAATGAGAAAACGAAAATGTGTTTATTACAATTACATTTATGAACCAATGTAAAATTAAAATATGGTCGCGTTTGGCCAGTTTTAATAAATACTAAACATTGCATAGCCTATATGCCATGTGTGACGTCACTTAGATAAATAGAAACAACCTAAGTTTAGATATTTCATCAACTTGATATTTTTTGTACGTTAGTTTTATCACTGCCACTGCCGTATTTCACAGGGGGTCCGTGTTTATCCAGTAAGAAGTCCATAAAATAACAGCCAGAGATGATAAACTTAAGCCGTGACATTATTATTCCCGCCTGGTCGTTAATTCGACTTGAGTGCTTGATGCTAAAGAACAAACTCAATTATTCAATACTTGTTTAAGACGGTTAACCAAGTGAGTGTGATTTTCCTCGAAAACGCGATTATGAGGGCTAACACAATTTATCCAAGAGTTATAACGAGGTGAAACTTGCTACTATCAAGAAATTATGAACGTGATTTTTTTTTAAAATGTATATAATATTGAACAAAATTTTGTTAATTGTTGGGCACAATTCATAGACTTTGTAAATAAAAGGCATAGTTTTAAAAGTAAAGTAATGATAGATAAATTTTAAAATATATTCACTAGCTCTTTTGTTTGATGACAAACATATTCGCTAGGAGATCTTAAATTAACATGAATTCATGAAGATTTTTTTAATCACTGCTTAAAAATTAAAAATCATATAGTTGTAAATGCATTAACTGCGTAATTGAGGCGGGTTCATTGGATGCTATTTGCTAATAAAACTAACCGAGCACAGGAATCAATAAAGCTGCAAATACTCTCTATTTTAACCTGAACTATTGTTTTCAGTACCGTTAGAGGGTGCAGTCTGTGAATTATTCAATCAATACCTCATCCCTCTTGACGGTCAATTGATGCAGCTGTTTGTCCAAATGACTTCTTACCACACTTCGAATTCTATGAATGCATAACGCTTTTATATATTTTTCACAATATATCGTTGTAAAATAATACTAAACGGGACGCGTAACACGAAAAAGATTTTTTTTGAACGCGCATCGGTATTTTTTTAATCGAACAGCAATCTCTTTGTCTTACGGGAATTTAAAAGATTACATAAAGAGGACTTGGACAGAAGGGTTTGGGAAGATCGAGGGCTTGATGTAGAACTTTTGGAAGGGGGATCGTGGACAAAAGTAGTAAAGGAGTTTTGACAATTTGTCTAATGACTTTTAATTGGAAGAATTGGATTCTTTGGATATCGGATGGGTTGGAGGTACCTCAAAGTCCTATTACATGTCCAAACTGTTCGTTTTAATATTTTGTATAGAATTAGTTGAGTTTTGACGGTCAAAACGGATTTCGGTCCTATTTTTTTTTTTTTCTTTTAGGGGAATCCGACAGCTTGGTCATTTCAGCTTCGAGCGCATGCAAAATAAAACAACACAGTTCAACTCCAAAATTTTAAATATGATCCTATACATTTGACATATCGTTTTAAAGGACTTCTTGCGCTGGAAACAATGGTGCAATCGGATTTTAAATTGGTAAAAAAATGACAGAGTTATGGCAAAACGTTTGAGAAAAACAACAGTCATTTGGTTTGCCATTTATCTATCAGATTTCATATTCCAACTGCCTGTCTTGCGTAAAGATTTGTTCTTTTTAACCGCTCTTCGCCGGTGCTCAGAGAGATAGAGACAGGGGAGATGGATTGACAAGCATTTTCCATCCTTTGCCGCAGTTCTTCAACTGATGATGCTGGGGTATGAATGGCGTAGACACTGTTTTTTAAAATGGTCCTACAGAAAATAGTCAAGTGGATTTAAATCTGATGACCGAAGAGGCCAACAGATCGGGCCATGAGGTTTTTTCCATCTATCCCGGAAGTGACGATTCAAACAAGCCTCACCTTCAAAGAATTGTGTGCGGGGCATCCTTCAAGCTGGAGAATCATTTTTTGTCGTTGTTGCAGAGGAACATCATTTAATAGGGTTGGTGAAACCTCCCTCAAAAATTGAGGAACTGAGCACCATTTAAATTATTCTCGTAGAAAAAAGGCCCAATTAATTTATTTTCGTGAAGTCAATACCAAACGTTGATACTGTGAACCACCCGATGATGACAGGAGTACGAAATTCTCGAATTGTCCTCCGCCCACGTTCGAAAATTCCTACGGTTTAGTACGCTATTAGAGATGTACTTAGATTTATCAGTCCATCGGATGTAACTCAAATCGACATGTGCCAGGAACGTTAAGCCAGAAACACACTTACCCGATGCTACGCCATGCGACGCTACCCGACGTAAATCCAAACTCCGATTTTCCATAAGGTTGCATTACCCCCGTGCAAATCTACCCGATGCTATGCCACGCTAACCTACCCGACGCTCTGCGATCCCCACTGTCCAGATTTTCGTCGGGTCGCATCGAGTACAGTCGAAAACAAAAGAACCGGACACTCATATTTTTATTCAAACTACATGTATTATTGTCGTTATATTAATTACAACATACTTATTTTAATATAAACCAAATTAACTGTGATTAAAAATTAATTAGTTTTTATTTAAAAAATTAATTTTAATGGTTTGGTAGAAAATTAATCAAAACACCGGAATACGATTTTTTGATATAATGAATTTAACTAACAATTTATTGTACTCGCTTCGGCGGTACATATACTAAAATTGGAACAATTTATTACACGGTTTTGCTCATAAAATTTAATTAACAATTTATTTCATAGTTTTGCTCGTAAAATTACACCATTTTGTAATGTCGGGTAGCATCAGAACAGGACACTCATATTTTTTGTAGTTTATTTCAAACTAAGTACATGTAATTTTGTCGTTATATTAATTACAACATGTTATTTTAATGTAAACCAAATTAAACGAGATCAAAAATGCATAAGTTTTTATAAACATTGTTTAATTATGATGGTTAGGAGTAACTTTATTTAAAACAATTAAGTTTAACAAACAATTTATTAGATGGTTGTGCTCATAAAATTTAACTAACAATTTATTACAAGGTTTTGCTCAAAATAGTGCATTAAGAACAAAAGATGCGTTGCGATTGTGATAGTGATTATTGTGATAAACGCTGTGGACTGTACGCGACGTGTGCTTGCGTCGGATAGATGTGCACACCCCACCAAAACGTGGCAAGGCGTCGGGTAGCGTCGCATGGCGTAGCATCGGGTAAGTGTGTTCCTGGCTTAGACGACTGTCCCCATTTTCACGAACTTTCAGTAAATTTTTTTCAATTAATT
The DNA here is from genome assembly GCF_000648675.2 of Cimex lectularius. Lineage (NCBI taxonomy): Eukaryota > Metazoa > Arthropoda > Insecta > Hemiptera > Cimicidae > Cimex > Cimex lectularius. The sequence goes on from NW_019392807.1 coordinate 513,602, forward strand.
AATTTTTAAGTAAGGTATTGGTTGAAATGAAAAAGCTAGTGTCACGAGCGGAATTCGAACCATTCGATTCGACTTCTAGTCACGATAGCTCAAGTGGTAGAGCAGCGGCGTATCTAGCCGAAGGTCGTGAGTTCGAATCCCGCTCGTGACATTAGCTTTTTCATTTCAACTAAAACCTTACATAAATAANGTGTGTGTGTGTGTGTGTGTGTGTGTGTGTGTGTGTGTGTGTGTGTGTGTGTGCAACTCTGTATTAAAATGACGTAATCGATTACTAAAACAGTATTATTTTATACAATGGAGTAGAAAAACATATTTCAGAATTATTTCACTCTTTCTGCCTTCTTACATTCTCTGATCCATCACATGTTCCAAACTTCAATTCATTCATTTAGGAGACCGTACAAATTGAATAGTTTTCTACAAAAATGGCAATACTGAAGAAATTACACGTACGAATTATCGAAAGAGGTGAAAATAACTACGACCTGGATGCTCTATCCAGTGATGAAATTGTATGGTATGTATATATAATAGAATCTGGCTAATATGGAAGGAATAAGGTCATTAAAAATTATATACCTACCCACATCTTCATCTGCTAACTATTTCTATCTGCAACTGATACAGGCAGATCAATTTGATACTAATTTATATGAATATTGTAGTTGTACATTTTAAGATGGTTAGGATGTTTCATACTATTTGTTAATACGAAAATAAGTCGTGTGAAACATCCTAACAACCCTAAATTGTCCAACAAATCCACAACATCCCTATAACATTCTGATTATAATTGGACTTAAATTCTAAGAAATATATAAACTGAGTGATTTTTTGATTATCGTTTAACTTGCAACAAATAAATGTACAGTTATTAGCATAATAGTTCGAATGTCTCAATTGTTAACTTTTTAATTTTGAATGTTTTATATGTTTTTGTTCTTTAATTAATAATTGTTTTTTAGTATTCAGTAATAAACATCTTCTTTTTAAATGTCTTATTTTTCCAACTAAAGCTGTTTTTGGTGAGCAAAATATGAATAAACAAATTTTAAAATTTAAGGATGGTGCATTTATTTGTCTATCAGTGGATAATTAGGTGTTTATGGATGAAATCGGAGCCCAGTTGTTTCGTTAAGATTGATCTGCTGATGGTCCGTGATTGATGAACCGTGTTTGGAAAAATGTGGTAAACTTGTAATTCGCGTGCAAGTCTGCTAGAGCCTGTTCCGGGATTAGCGGCTACAGTCGGTCTGGAACCATTTCTATCAGATCAAGTCCTTATCTGACTTTTTCAGGACTCATTCCTTCCTTCAGTAATTTTCTCGAGACGGCGCTGGTTGACTCGGCCTATTCACAGTTTATTTCACATATCTCACTGCTGAATCAGTCAATTTAAAACTTTTTTGAAAATAAAATTACAAAGTAGGTTTTTTTTAATTAAACCGCACCATCTAATTGTCAGTAAATAATTGATCCTTTCTTTTGTGAGTTTACAGTTTTCGATCATAAAGAAAATTAATCGTGTGATATAACAGAAAAAAAAAACACAGACTACTCTCGTTTTATAGACGATCGAGTATGCAGTATTGAAAAAGCATTTGTACACCGATATAAAAGTGGTGAAATATAGTCAAAGGGGGGTAGAAATTATCCTTGAATCTGGGTAGTCTTCTTATATTTTATTCAAAATCCAAAAGGAATATTGTACATAGTAGGTCAAACATTTTTTAAATAAATAACATTTATTACCATCTGTACGTTATAATACACTTCGAGGTCGTTGTGGAGGGTATGGAGGCATAGTAGGGCGCGTTGACTATGCTTCTAAGGACGTTGGAGTGGAAGAACAAAATCTAGAAATTTTAAGACTTTTTATGCCATCTAAATTAGGGTAACATTTATTTTATACCTTCCTTGTGTTGTTTTGGCTTTTGTCTTTTGTGAGATATTGTAAATTATTAAATTCACTAATTTCGTGATCCGCTTGACCAATTAATACTATACACTTAATTAAGGTTTTTAGTTGAGATGAAAAAAGTTAATGGCACGAGAGGGATTCGAACCCACGACCTTCGGCTTGATACGCCGCTGCTCTACCACCTGAGCTGTCGTGACCTCGATCCACTCGGACATCAACTCCCCATCTCAACCCCACCTTATGAGTTTTCCCTCCTTTTGCCATTATTCAAATGTCGATTACATACACATATAATTATTATTAACGTACATATAAACACATGTACATTTAAATATACACACAGTATACATAATTGTATATGTGAGGAAACAGCCCCCGTTTCTCTTAAGAAGTGGAACAGGGGGCCCAACAATTGACCCTAATACCATCTCTATCATAGGACATGCCTATTCGCTCCCTCTAAGGGCCAAGGTATGGCACCTTCACCTTTCACAGATCCGGCATACTGAGCAACCTTATTCTACAAACAGGGAACCTGCGCGGGTTTTGACACAAAATCATCGGGTGTCCGTGAGTCAGTCGGGTACAGCTCCTCAATCTGATTAGGACGATCCTTTTCTTAAGGTTCAGAATCTCAGGGGTAAAGAATGCGGCAAAGGAGCCGATGGCCGAACGATGGCCCTCTGAGAAAACCCCTATTTTTAGGTTTCAGAAAAACATTTTCTTTATCGTGCCAACGTTTCGATCTTTATTGAGATCATCTTCAGGGCCTAANAATAAAGATCGAAACGTTGGCACGATAAAGAAAATGTTTTTTTGAAACCTACATCACACCAGACCGCATCTCACGATTTCTGAATAATTATCGATTAACAGTCACTAATCACCACACACACACACCTATTTTTAGGCATGTAATTCGGAGAAGGAAAAAGCCAGTGTTTTCTATAACAAAAACTCGCACGGAAAAAATTCCATTTTGGCCCAAAGCGCGATAATTGAGGATGATTAGTGCTGTTAACATTCATTAAAATTATACGCATGTGTATTTATACATATACATCCATTTCATTGTATACTGTTTGTACCAATCGGTTTAATTTGTAAATTACAAAAAACACTTACTTGTTTATTTATTTATTTATTTATTTATTTTTTAACGAGGGTTGGCAACAGCAGAGGACATATCAACCGTCAGGGTGCCGGTGTTTTTGAAAAAAAGGCCATCTGTAAGTATGTCGGGTTCGAATGCAGGGCCGCTGGTTTCGAACCCGGGACCTTTACCTTACAGTGACGAGCGCCGTGTCAACGCCTAGACCGTTGTGGCCACTGACGCCCCTACAAACGTCTAAAAGGTCTTTTTTTAAAAATACATTAATAAACATTGGAAAACATTTTTTAATTAGTGTTTTACATAAACTTGCCAAGCAATATGATCAGGATCGATAATTACCACTAAATTATAGTGTAATTTATTTGTAATTATTCCGGTCCACATGGCCTAATCGGTATAGCGATGTCAGACATGTTTTGCCGTAGCGCCCACAAGCAAAAAGTTATCGTGCTTTCCTTTTTACCATAAGAATTTCCTAATAGCATGAATTTCACACAAAAAAGGGCTAGTGGCCGTGAGCTTTTGACCCGCCCTGGTCGAACCGAGGAACAGAAGTCAATCGTGAAAATGTTTCGAAATTCATGACTGTCTCTTCAAGAGTCGCAGTTTCGAACATCTGATAAATCGTTCGGCTTGTTTTATGCATGCGGGTGAAACCGAATTTCCATTTTCCGGTGAATAAGTGAGGTCAGATAAGATCCGGGAGGAAAAGATAGACTTTCTCTAATATTTTGGCCATTTGTTAAATTTTATTGCTTTCATTAATTTTTAAATCATAAAACTTCTTTTGTTACATTTTAAATATATCTTGGTAATTATCTGCCAGTAAGGTATAAGGCCCTGGAAATAAGAGTATATTTTAATTATTCCAATTAATTATTCTTTTTATCTAAGGTTTTTGGTTGAGATGAAAAATTAGTGTCACGAGCGGGATTCGAACCCAGGACCTTCGGCTCAATACTTCGCTAATCTAACCACTTGGAGCTACCGTGACTTCGATCCCCTGGGACACAATTTCCTCATTTCAACCGATCGAATTTTCCCTCTTTTTTCCATATTCTCAAATGTCGTGTGGTCATAACTGACCATATTAATTATTACAATTAATTATTATTTTTTCTAATTTTTCTACTTTTGCTGTTACGTCCACTATTTTATGCCTAAGACATTCTCTCTCATATGTTTTATCCAGTTTCTAGCCTCTTGTTGGTCATTAAATTTATTTTTAAAAAAAATTTTCTACTTCACTCAAATTCCATACATTAGTAGAAAAGATTTTACCTCCAATTCCTGGATACGTTTTATTACAAAATTGTCATATCAAATACTTCTCTTTAATTGTTAAATTAATCCATATTTGCTTAGTGGTCATGATTGACCATATTAATTATTCCAATTAATTATTCTTTTTATCTAAGGTTTGTGGTTGAGATGAAAAATTAGTGTCACGAGCGGGATCGAACCCCATCTCATTCCTCTCGGATCGTGCGCTTCATCTCTTCCCTGTTTTAGAACTGGCCCTTATAAACAGCCCTTACAAGATTTCACTAGACATTTTCAATTATTATCAAATCTGTAAATATAGCTGGCCATTCCAAAACTTGATTTTTTTAATAAAAGCTTTTAACATTTGTGCTGTATGGACAGGAGCATTGTCCTTTTAGAATACGACTTGTTCACTTGATATCGTCTCTGAAATCCTTGTTAAATTAATTTCTATTAATTCTAGATATTGTATACTGTTATACCAGAAACGAAATCAATTTCTCTTTTCCTATTGAAACCGATGCCAACCCATACCATCACCACCTACTCGTCTTTACCAAATACCATATTTTCTTACAGTTGGTCGTGAAATAATATAACAGTCAGCTCCGTTGAGGTATGGTTTTTACATTTGAAAATAAGATTTTTTTTATCTATTCCTTCTTCAGTTGTTTCGGGCGAACTGTTTATGGCGTTCCTTATGAATTTATTTAGCGATGGTGTTCATTTATTTTTACTCCTCTGGATGTGCTTAACACCATTTATAAACTCTCTTAAATTTTTTATGTAAGATCGGTTTTTTCCACAGATAATGCTCAAAAATATTATTTGTTCAAATATAGCATTTTTAATTCAAATTAATCTTTTTTAATTTCAAATTAACTATTCTAATTTCAAATTCATTTTTCAACTGCAAATTAACTATTTTTAATTTCAAATTGACCCTTGTTAACTTCAAACTAACCATTTTTAATTTCAAATTAACCCTTTCTAATTTCAAATCTACTCTTTTCAATTTCAAATTAATTATTTTTAATTTCGAATTAACTCTTGTTAACTTCAAACTAACCATTTTTAATTTCAAATGTTAACTTCAAACTAACCATTTTTAATTTCAAATCTACTCTTTTCAATTATTTTTAATTTCGAATTAACTCTTGTTAACTTCAAACTAACCATTTTTAATTTCAAATCTACTCTTTTCAATTTCAAATTAATTATTTTTAATTTCAAATTAACCCTTGTTAACTTCAAACTAACCATTTTTAACTTCAAGTTAACCTTTCTAGTTTCAAATCCACACTTTTCAAATTCAAATTAACCATTTTTAATCTCAAATTAACCCTTGGTAACTTCAAATTAACCATTTGTAACTTCAAATTAACCTTTCTAATTTCAAATTCACACTTTTCAAATAAAAATATAGTTTTTTTCTTCAAATTAATCTTTTTTTAATTTCAAATTAACCTTTCTAATTTCAAATCCACACTTTTCTAATTCAAATTAATCTTTTTTAATTTCAAATTAACCTTTCTAATTTCAACTCCATTCTTTTCAACTTCAAATTAACTATTTTTAATTTCAAATTAACCCTTGTTAACTTCAAACTAACCATATTCAATTTCAAATTAACCTTTCTAATTTCAAATCCACTCTTTTCAACTTCAAATTAACTAGTTTTAATTTGAAATTAACTATTTTTAATTTCAAATTAACCCTTGTTAATTTCACACTAACCATATTCAATTTCGAATTAACCTTTCTCATTTCAAACCCACTATTTTCAAATTCCAATTAAACCTTGTTAACTTCAAACTAACTATTTTTAATTTCAAATTAAACTTTTCTTTAAAGCAATTAAAAAGCACGTAAACATTAATACAAATTAAAATTAAAAGGTTACACTTTAAAGGTTAACAGTTTATTTGAAATGTTTGAAAGAAGAAAATTGAAAAAAGGTTAATATAAGGATAATTTGAAGGATAAAACTTCAGAACTATTGACGCAGAGTTTCGATAAATTCAATTTTTAAACATCCATAGTGAACAGTTAAATCGGTTGATTAGAATATTCAATTTTTATTGGAAAAATTACATCAACTAGGCGTTCCCTTCGATGGAATTTTATTCAATTTCATTACGTTTCATTAAAGCTCCTCTTGAGGAAGAGATTCAATTTCTCCGCTATATCTCCTATTGATAAACTTTGCACGACAGAACTATCGGCCTATTCGGGTCACGTTCTTCTCAAAATATTTAATTTTTCGCCCATCTGAGCAAATAACGCGTCTCGGAGGATTTACTACAAAAGACCCTGAGGATTTGTACGTGTGTCTACTTACTTCGACGGTGTGACATCAACGTGTATAATTAATCTATGCTTCAAAATAAGTCGTTTAAGATTAAAGTTAAACTTTTTAATCAGTGGGATTCTGTTGTTGGAGTGTATAGTCGATGGAAATTTTCAATTTTTTAAAATATTAATTTTAAGTAAGGCTGTTAAGAATGTTAAAAGAACTTACCCTTTGGATCTCGTTCATCTTCGTGAATTGGCGGCCAAACTCCCACAGGTCCACGCCGAATTTCAGAGCCCAATTTTTAACTCTGAAACAAAAATTTTTCTTTGAGATAAAACGCACTCCACAACCTGGAATATCACAGATAATTTGTTTTTAATTAATTATTTGTGAAACTTCAGTTTAGTCGCAGAAGGTTCTTTTGATGTGCTTTGAAGTATCCTAATATTCCTGGGATGGCTGTAATGCCTTTGAGAAGCGCGAGCCCTATTGTCCATGCAAGGAAATATTCCAGGGATAGTTGTACGTCCTTAATTAGCAGCCCTTCCGGCGGCTTGTTAGCAAATGAAAGTGGTATTCAAAAGGACTCACATTATTAAAACCTCTCATTGATCATCGCATATCACGCAATCATCGATCACACCAAATATAATTATCACAAAATTAGCCCGCAATCACCAAGTTTTTAATGGCTATTTCTTCGTGCACTCTTAGATGACTTCTAAAGAAATGACTAATTTTTTGACCATTAAACATTAATTATAGATATAAATGATGCACCTCATCTCCTTCCCAACCTTTCCATCATTCTGCCTTCCAAAATGCAATGCTTTCCTATTAAGTATTCCGTAGTCACCGTGATAATTATCATTTCTGAAGCTCACAAACATACTCCGTCCTAGATCTACATAGAATCATTCTTTCACACCAATTCGGCTTCCGTCCCAATTATTCCTCTAGCCAGCAAGGTGTCACAATTATTGAGACTATTTCCACCGCTCTGGAGAAAAAATACTTGGTGTGTTCCTGAATATGGCATAGGATTTTAATTGGGTCTAAAAGCAAGAAATCCTTTATAAATTTAAAAGCTTATTATCCAAGATTTTTTTAAATTGACCAATTCAAAGTGATGTGCGTCAAGGAATATTCAAATATCGACTAAAATAAACGGCGTCTTACAAGGGAACATTCTTAGTCCCATGCTGTAATTCATTTACACTGCTGAATTTTTTATACATTCTAACACCATCAGTAACCCGGCAATTCTGCTTTTATTCCGAATCCTATCCAAAAGCCAGAACCCTCCATGAACAGCTTCAGTTTACCAAAAAGTAAAATAGGAAAAACTCGCTTTCCTCTCATATCTCATGGTATTCCGTAGTCATTAACTTTCACAAACCTCCCACCACATATTTTCCTATCAGCCTTATTCCTGTGATGTCAAAAAATTTTAATAGATGCCTTTCAAAAAGTTTAATATGTACTGGCTATTTACAGATCGTGAGATGCGCTCTGGTGTGACGTAGGTTTTAGAAAAACATTTTCTTTATCGTGCCAACGTTTCGATCTTTATTGAGATCACTGGCACTCCCAACACGACACACAGGAATGACACAACTACGCAGAAAACAAACACTATGAGCCCTGAAGATGATCCCAATAAAGATCGAAACGTTAGCAGATAAAGAAAATGTTTTTCTAAAACCTACGTCATCAATCATCTCAGATGCTGTATAATCTCATGATCTCCGAATAATTATTAACTTACTTTTACTCTCCAGACGTCACACACTCACCCAAAGTATTCGATATTCCTCGGAGCTGGGTTAAGCAACTCATTTCTTTTACGCTAATAAATAACATTCATTTCAATAAATTAACATAAACACAGTGCCTAATAGAAACATAAAAATATTGTCACCTTCATTCCCCCATATTATTCGATACTACTCGGAGCGGAGTTAGGCTACGGTTGCTATGGATGCGAATTCTAACGAAATTTTGTTCTGACGAGTTCGTTCGAACAAACAAATACTTGTTTTTCAGCGAGAGTGTTTCCTTTGGCAGCGAAGTGCACGTCAGAACACGCACGATGTCGGCAGAACCATTCGAGCGTTCAAACCAGTTTGATTTTTTCGTGCGTTTTGACGTTCAATTTAGACCGTTTTGGTATTTCACCATGGATAAACTGATTAGTCTTGTTTTTGAAAATCGGTGTTTGTGGAACTTGAACGACAAAAAATATCACAACAGAGATATTTCTCGAAGTGGGAGAAAGTTTCTCAAGACATATACTAGCAATAAGCCATATTTGGTTAGTGGTCATAATTAACCATATTAATTATTTTAATGAATAATTCTTTTTATCTAAGGTTTTTGGTTGAGATGAAAAATTAGTGTCACGAGCGGGATTCGAACCCACGACCTTCGGCTAAATACGCCACTGCTCTAACAACTTGAGCTATCGTGACTTCAATTCCCTCGGACACCAACTCATCTCACCCTACGAACGTTCGAATTTTCCCTCTTTTTGCCATTTTTCAAATTTCATTTCAATTAATATGTGCGGTGTTTAACACGACACACAAGACTATTGCAATTAATATAACGACAAAAATTACATATACATAATTTGGAATAAACTACAAAAAATATGAGTGGCCTGTTCTGACGCTACTCGACGAAAATGGTGTAATTTTATGAGCAAAACCATGAAATAAATTGTTAGTTAAATTCATTTCTATCAATAAATGGTATTCCGGTGTTTTGATAAATTTTCTTCCTAACCATCATAATTAAATAATTTTTATATGTGTAGAGATTAGTGACCGTTAATCGATAGTTATTCAGATATCGTGAGATGCGGTCGGGAGTGATGTAGGTTTCAGAAAAACATTTTCTTTATCGTGCCAACGTTTCGATCTTTTATTGAGATCATCTTCAGGGCCTGGGATTTACAAACAATGTTTACATTTAACAAATACATTTAGGATGTGGATAAGTGAATTTATACAATGCAAAATATATTTTATATTCAAACAAAGTATTTCTACTCACTCAAAGTGTTTGTCTTCTGTGTAATTGTGCCATCCTTGTGTGTCGTGTTGAGAGTTTATAAATATTCAGAAATCGTGAGATGCGTTCTGGTGTGATGTAAGTTTGAGAAAACCATTTTCTTTATCGTGCCAACGTTTCGATCTTTATTGAGATCATCTTCAGGGCTCAAAGTGTTTGTCTTTTGTGTAATTGTGCCATTCTTGCAATTGAGAGTGCCCGCTCGACACGCAGAATGGCACAATCACACAGAAAACAAACACATTGAGCCCTGAAGATGGTCTCAATGAAGATCGAAACGTTGGCACGATAAAGAAAATGTTTTTCTCAAACCTACGTCACACCAGACCCCATCTCACCATTTCCGAATAATCATTAATTAATACGGTCATGCAAGGATTAATATGCATATTTTTTAACGGACTAGAAATCAGTTTGAAACACTCCCTTCTAGTCTCCTGTGGAAAATAAGTGGTTAACTTGCTCTATTTTCCCACCATTTATGAACAATAGCTTAATCAACGGACTTTAAAGAAAATAAAACTCATCGAGTTCGTCCGTTTTGCTGAGAGGCAGAAACTTACTATCAGGAAATGCGCACAACCTTGTTCTGATGAGGATTTCGGACATACTCGTCAGAAAAAAATTTCTTCAAAATTCGCATCGGTAGTAACCGTAATCTTAAGCAACTCATTCCTTTCACGCTAATAAATTACATTCATTTCAATAAATTAACCTAAACACAACGCAGACACAACACAAACATGAATTATTAATATTAAATATTGATTAAATGTATTTCCAGTATTTAGTAGAATTTCATCAGGTTATGGATTTTTAATCTAAGTTCTAATTGTAATTAAAAACACACAATTTGGGAAACTGAAGGCTTTTAATTTAACATTTTTCCACCCCAACCTTATTTGTTGACTTGTATTAATAAAATTTCTAGCACCAGCTGAAAAAGTTTTTATTGGAACACCGTTAGTATTATTAATAAAGAAAGGGGCTTCTCTTTAAAATAGTTTTCTGTAGGGGGGGGGAATGTGAACCGATTAGATGAAATCATAACGGCATCTGTTCGGAAGCCAGTCGTTTTGAAAGTTTGGCCATTTGTCATGTAGGACACTTTTTGCTAGATCGTAATGGGGAAAAAACGACACTGGCCCTCGAGTAGTGGGAGCAACAAACTTCTTTCTTTCTTTTTTTTTGTTTTTGTTTTTTAAACCGCAACATGAGTAGCATTCCCAGATAAATTTGACGTCCCCATACATTAGCAGTCGTCAAAAAAGTTACGCGTCATTGACAGAAAGTTGCCAGAAGAGTCGGCCTGTCGGCAGATACCGTGATATACCAGAAAATCAAGTCGGAGGTGAACTAATTTAAAAATCAGAGCGCTTGCCAACCGACACAATAATAATTAAGCGTTAATTATATACATTATGTGTACAATAATCTTCACGCTTAACTTCATTTCATTGAAAATGGGGAAATTGTTATTGCAACAAAGCCCAATCCACTAACGCCTATCTCTTTATTCATTTCCTCCCATCCTTTTATCTCGCCACCCCTCTAATGCTGATTATAATTAATAGGAAACTTGTAAAGTTGGAAATTATAATATAAAAAAAATCAATGAAAACAATTGTTTTCTCCTTTGGAAGCGTTCAAATTGAAAATTTATCAGTTAATTAACTGTACCAGTATTTAATGGTTTTCTTGTTTTTTTTTACCCCAGGTATCGATAAACAAACCGAACAATAAAAGAGAATTATGAAACTGTGTCATCCAATTCGTGCGAGAGAGAGTAAAATATTCCCATATTATACGGATCACGGGATTAACCCGATTAAAAACAAAAAAAGCGTCAGTTTGAAAAGCAATTTTGTTATAAAATTAAAATTATATACGATATAATTCATATCACTCTTCAATATTACTGTATTTTATTAGAGATAGGAGATTTGGAAAAACATTTCAAATTCATTTACTTTGTCTTCGACTGGGACATGCAGATGTAAATTTTGACAAATATATTGGCAGAAAACAAGACAAATATAGCTTTGCTCGGTCAAATTAACCATTTTTACGATGTGAATTACGCTCAAATAGTGACGTGCGAAATATTGGATATTATTCAAGTATCGACAGAAATTATTCGATACTAACGAGTACTTACTCATATGAGTTCTTTTTCGTATATTCATAAATGATCAACTTACTATTGTGGTTTTTGGCTACAATACGCTCATACGTTAAAATAATCAAGAAATTGCAGTTTTTTTTTTTTTTTAAATATTTTTTCATCCAGTGGGTACAAGGTAAGAACGAGGAAAAGCTGCCAACACATTTCAACGTAATTGATATTTCAATTTTATCGTCATCGAGTTTGAGAAAATTGATCAACGGGTGTTTGGTTTTCAAATGTTTGAAAAAATAAGACGTCTTCCCACTGTATTACATACTGTATACAAGATGCCAACGATACAGTTTTCTTAGTAAATGTGTGGTGATTAGTGACCGTTAGTATTTGATTATTCGGAGATCGTGAGATGATTGATGACGTAGGTTTGAGAAAAACATTTTCTTTATCGTGCCAACGTTTCGATCTTTATTGAGATCATCTTCAGGGCTGAAAGTGTTTGTTTTCTTCGTAACTGTGCCATTTTTGCGTGTCGTGTTGAGAGTGCCCAATAATCATCCGAAAAATCATTTCTTAGTAAAATAACCTCATGCCTTACTTTTGGGATGAGACATGATTAGGTGTCTACCTACGAGAAGGAAGGCGAACACATTTTAGGGACTTGAAGACGAAAACATTTTATAAAAATTAATGACTTTGAAAGTGCGAGGTGTGACGCAGGAAAGAGTTATGAGTTACCAACCACCAATTAAAAATCTAGATTAACTTTGTTGGCAAATGCCGCTAGTAGGCGCTCTAGTCAATTCCCAGTTTGATGAATGGTAAGTTTCGAACGGTAAATAACAATTCAATATTACTTGAACAATCGACGAAAAATCTATTTGAATATATTTTCCAATACTACAAAAAGTATTCGATACAGTATTTGTATCGAATGACAATATTCGATACCAAAAGTACTCGGTATCGAAAGAAAATACTCGATACTTTACTCATATCGATTGGTATCGCACGTCACTAAGCTGAAATGGCCGCAGTTTAAACCAAAGTTAAGGTAGAGGTTTGTAACCTTATCTTTAAAGCATAAAGCCGGGAACACACTTACCCGATGCAACGCTACCGGATGCTACCCGACGCCTTGCCACGTTTTGGTGGGGTGTGCACATCTATGCGACGTCAAGCGCACGCCGCGTACAGACGCGCAGCGTGTATCACAATAACGTGTATCACGCTCGCAACACCTCTTTTGTTCTTAATGCACTAAATTGTTAGTTAAATTTTATGAGCACAACCTTATAATTTTGTTTGTTAAACTTAATTGTTATAAATAAAGTAATTCCTAACCATCATAATTAAATAATGTTCATAAAAACTTATGAATTTTTGATCTCGTTTAATTGGTTTACATTAAAATAAGAATGTTGTAATTAATGTAACGACAAAATTAGATATGCATAGTTTGAAATAAACTACAAAAAAATATGTGTGTCCTGTGCTGACGCTACCCGACGAAAATGGTGTAATTTTACGAGCAAAACCATGAAATAAATTGTTAGTTAAATTTCATTAGTAAAACCGCGTAATAAATTGTTAGTTAAATTCATTTAATCAAAAAATGATATTCTGGAGTTTTGATTGACGGTTGTTCTACCAAAACATTAAAATTAAAATTTGAAAAAATTTAAATTTTTAAATAAAAACAAATGAATTTTTGATCTCGGTTAATTTAGTTTATATTAAAATAAGTATGTTGTAATTAATATAACGACAATAATACATATAGTTTGAATAAAAATATGACCCGCGCAGGTGCCCCTTATGCAGAGAAAGTTTGCTCGATGTGTTCCACATAATAGAGGCGTGTCATGCCTTGGCTCCATACAGAGAGCGTGTAGGCATGCCGCCGGACTTAAGAAGAGTTCTCGAACACGGTAGCGAGTTTCAGAGTCCCCTGTTCCGCTTTTTAAGGGCGTTTTTTATTGTATATAGTATGGCTTATGTGTTGTGTGTCTATATGTTTTGTCTGAGTGCATGTATTTATTAGCGTGAATGGCGAGGAGTGAGGGTGAAATATAACGTCATAATTGCCCCTCGAACGATGAAAACGTAAGAGTGTGTGTTCGGTGTCGATGGCGGAATACTTATAAAAGTACTTCATCGACCCCAATCTAGATTAGTTTGAGTATAGGGTCGGTGGAGGAATAATAAGAATTTAAAAAAAAGTGTCCGGTTCTTTTGTCTTCGACTGTACGCGATGCGACCCGACGAAAATCTGGACATTGGGGATCGCAGAGCGTAGAGTAGGGTAGCGTTGCGTGGCATCGGGCAGATGTGCACGGGGGTTATGCAACCTTATGGAAAAATGGACTTTGGATTTACGGCGGGTAGCGTCGCATGGCGTAGCATCGGGTAAGTGTGTTTCTGGCTTAACGTTCCTGGCACATGTCGATTTGAGTTACATCCGATGGACTGATAAATCTAAGTACATCTCTAATAGCGTACTAAACCGTAGGAATTTTCGAACGTGGGCGGAGGAAAATTCGAGAATTTCGTACTCCTGTCATCATCAGGTGGTTCACAGTATCAACGTTTGGTATTGACTTCACGAAAATAAATTAATTGGGCCTTTTTTCTACGAGAATAATTTAAATGGTGCTCAGTTCCTCAATTTTTGAGGGAGGTTTCACCAACCCTATTAAATGATGTTCCTCTGCAACAACGACAAAAAATGATTCTCCAGCTTGAAGGATGCCCCGCACACAATTCTTTGAAGGTGAGGCTTGTTTGAATCGTCACTTCCGGGATAGATGGAAAAAACCTCATGGCCCGATCTGTTGGCCTCTTCGGTCATCAGATTTAAATCCACTTGACTATTTTCTGTAGGACCATTTTAAAAAACAGTGTCTACGCCATTCATACCCCAGCATCATCAGTTGAAGAACTGTGTTCCCGGCTTTAATAAAACGTAGTACATGGTATGAAATATAAACACGTAAAGTACAAGTACAGGGTGTTACAGGGTTAAATGTCAATACTGCCACGGTTGATACACTGCAGGAGTGCACATTTAATTATAACCGGAAAATAACAACTAGTAAATTACTAAGTTTAGTCGGTATTTAGCTGGTTTTCTGGAAATGAATTAACGAAATAAAAATCTTACATGCATAAAACAAAAAATTAACCAAAAGTTATGAACTAAACAAGTCTATTTACAAAATAAATAAAAAAATTAATAAATAGGGAAATTATTTTGTGACGTGTTTGAAAAGAAATAACATTCCTTCTGGACAAGGTAAAATACGCAAGGAAAAACAAAAATTCTATATAACCAAAAAATTTATGAAATGATACAAAATACGAATTCATTGTACAAAAGAATGGGGGAAGGATCAAACAAAGAACACAGCTAAAATTACGAGAAATATACGAGCAACGGTATTATCAAACGAAAAGTCATCTATTCAATTATATTTTTCGATCGAATGAGATTATTTTACAACGGAATTGGTTTCATTGAAATCCAAGATTCGTAACGTCTGTAAGATTGGTTCCACTTGATTGAACGTCGGAATCGAACCAGGTTGACAGTTCCATTATAAAACCTCCTTTATTGGGGCAATTATTAAGTTGAATATAACGACTTCTGAGAGGTACAAAATTTAATAAGAATTTACAAGTCAAAAGCATTTATTGAATGTACGTCTTAGTCGGTTCAATAATGGTAAAATGGAAGAAAAGGAAAAACTTCTGGTCGATTGTATTTCTGTATTTTCCAGGTTTTATGCAAATGACTCGCAATAATAAGTCAAAAAAATAGTTATGTTAGGTTTTTTAAATGGGTGTTGTTTGCATATTTAAACAGGTGGGTATGTAGCTTTTCTCTGTCAAATTAACTTAATTTTAACTTAACACGTTATAATTTCAAATTAACCCTTTTTAACTTGAAATTAACCACTTTTAATTTCAAAATAACGCATTTTAAATTCAAATGAACATTTTTAACTTGAAATTAAGCATTTTTAATTTCAACATAATACATTTTAATTTTAAATTAACCCTATTTTAGAAAAATTAAAATACTTAAGAGATGGTATGAAATTAGCATGTTTTTAAAAAAGAAAATAATTAAGTTCTTACAAGAATATTTGAAAATTAATTGCAATTAAAATTATTTTGTTTAACTTAATTTTAATTGTAATTAATTTTCATATGTTGATAAATACAGAAAGTTTTTGTAGACAATACCACATGAAAATTATAAAGAGCTATATAAAATTAAATATAAAAAGAAATTATTTTTCTAATAATATGAAATTTCTTTGAAATAGAAAATAATTGGACTATATAAAAATTATTTTATATTCTTACATAAATTTTAATTTTAATATTAATTAATTTTCATGTGGTATTTTATAAAAGACATCCTTTTCATATTGTTAAACAATTCTCAAAGAAATAGGAATTTTAAATTACATTATTATATTTCATACCATCGCCTAAGATTTTTAATGCTTTAAATAAAGGTTTCTTCTTCAGAATATTTTAAAAATATAAAATAAGTTAGTATATAAAATACCAACGGAAATAAATTACAATTGAAACTAAAAGTTATATATGTAAAATTAAATATAAAAACAGATGATGGTTTTATCAATTCGAGCTGTTTAAAGTATAAAATAATTGGTTTATAAAATTATTTTATATTTTTTTTAAAAATCTCGAATTATAAGATTAATAATTTATTTTCATTTAATTTTTAATTTCAGTTGTATTAATTTTCATATTGTGTTCTAAGAGTCTAATTAATTTATATATAATTTTTTTTCTTGAAAATACAAGAATTTTACATTACCTTCCTTATATTTCGTACGATTTCCAAGTTTTTTAACGGTTTAAAAAAAGAGTTAATTAGAAATTAAAAAGGGTTAATTTGATATTTAAAAAATTTAATTTGAAATTAAAAGGGTTAATTTAACGGATAAAGCGACATAGCATTTATTTGAATTGTAATCAATTTTCTTGTGATATTTTAGATAAAAAACCATTTTATATTTTAAACAATTCTCAAATTAAAAGAAGAAACCTTCATTTTTATCTTTAATTTTATATAACTGTTAATTTTACTTTTAGTAAATTTTCATGTGGTATTTGCGATAAAAACCCATTATATATTTTCAAAAAATTCAACAAATTAAAAAACCTTTATTTTAATGTATAATTTATATAACTTTTAATTTTACTTAACTAATCTTTATATAAGGTATTGGTTGACATACCTTGCATTCAAAAGTAAGTGTCACGAGCGGGATTCGAACCCACCACAAGCCGAAGGTCGTTCTAATTAATTATCATTTGGTCTTCTAAGAGCCCACTTGTTTTATATTTAAAAAAATCTAAATTTATAAGAACTATTCTTCATTTTTATGTTTAATTTTATATTCTCCTACATTTTAATGCATTAAAAAAAGGGGAAATTTGAAATAAAAAAGGTTTATTTTAAATTAAGGTTAGTAATAATAATAATTATTGTTAATAAAATATAAATTGGAAGTTAATGGGGGTGAAATTGAAATTTAAAAAAGTTAATTTGCAATTAAAAATGTTGGCGGAATAACCGTATTTGAAAGAAACATTTCCGACCATTGTTTTTCGAAAAAAAAGATCGAAATCTTATCCAACTTTTTCAGCCAATTTATTTATTTATCATTTTATTGATAGTGAATTAATTTGACATGGTCTTTTACGCTTTAAAGGAAGGGTAAATTGTCAATTAAAAAGCGTTAATTTGAAGTTAAAAAAGGGTAATTTGACGGAAAGAGCTATATTAGTTCTTAAGGAACATGCACCGTAAAATCCCTTTTTTCCAGGGTGCCCTAGAGAAAAGAAAAAAACGCAATATTTTTCTATTTTTTCACATTTTTCATTGGAAAATCAAAAATATCAAATTTACCCTAATAGGAAAATTAATTTCACTCTACACCAAAAGTTTACAGTTCAGGAACAGTAGAGCATATATTTAAAGGGCGGTTTATTTGAAACATCCCAGACCGGTGAGAACATCCCACGATTCATGCCATGTTTCTATTTGTGTTCCGCTTTGCCATGTAACGTTCGTGTCCAGTTTGTCTTACAAGGTACACGCTCATGTATTATTCCGACTTGTAAATTTTCTCCGACTTTGAGGATGATGGATATTGATTGCATGTTTGGATTATTAAGGATTCAATTATGTTGGCCGATTTGTTTCACAAAACACTCGTCCTACAAGTCTTGTAATTTCAACTGAGAAAATCTCCATCTTACCTTATACAAAAAAGGGATTTTATATTTCATTTTTTTTTTATTTGAAGTAATCATACATTTAAACCAAGACCCTAGATTATTTTATTAATTGACACTTTCTTTTAACAAAAGTACTCGGTACTGGCTAGCTTTATGATTTAAACCAACCATTTTAGTTTTTTTTTCCTATCCTCTAACTCGAATCCTGTCCAAGCTACCCGAACATCCAGGAACACCTTGAGCTTATCGAAGACTGGTAAAACTGGAGGACAATATTGAACGAAGAAAAATGTACTCAGTGTACTTTTACGCTGAAAAAGCAGTCTTGCCCTCCATTGTACATCAACAGCAAAGAGTTCTTAACCAGTTTCCACACAAGTCAAATACCTGGGACTATATCTCGATAGCAGACTGACATGGAATCCCCACACGAGAGTTAAAAAACAGCGAAACTGTGACTCTGCTAAGGCACCCGCCGCTCATGCCGACCCTAGGCCGACACGTGTACAGCTTGTGCTTCAGAGAGGTTGCCTCGCCCTCTGGGCTGCACCTTTATTTTGTGCCCGGATACCCCACTTGTAACAAGACTTTGAATACTACGAATACTTTGAATACAAAGTCCGAAATCGACTTTGACAAGACAAAACTAACACTGTACAAGACTTTACCAAGACCAATATGGATATACGGATTGGAACTGTGGGGCACTGCCAAGCCTTCCAAAATCCAGCGCATCCAGTCCTTACACAAATTGTCAAAGCACCTTATTATGCCACAAACCTCACTATTTACAAAGACCTCAACATTCCTCTTGTCAACGAACTAGTCCGGTCCATTGTGTTCCCGAGTACTCATCGTCAACAAGACAAGAGGATCTTTAGCGTCCGCACCTGGGCTATTCGGCCTTATCGGACGTTTTGATTCTCAAGATGAGAGCTGACGCACTTCTGCATACGACGGAATGGTGTTACCGCCGCAGAATTGGTGTAGAGATGTCCCAGCCCCTAAGGGCCGAGACAACCTCGCTCTCCGCTTGTCCACTCCGAATGGTCGGGCCCGCATTGTGCATCGGGTCGTATGCCGCACGCGAGGGGCTAACAGGCCAAAATACATCGCCCTGTCCCCCCCGCGTACTCCCTAGATAGAGAAGGCCACTCTATCTCTCTGAGTATAGAGGCTCCCCCAGCGTAGAAACTTCCGGGAACGCCCCGGCAGCGGTTTAGTTTAAAGTGGAATTGCTAACCACACCCTAGATGAGCACCGCCTACGGTAAAGTCTCTTATTGAGCTCAGCCTACACCTGTCACGCGCATTCGAGGGACGCCATAGGCTCAGCCTAGGTGGTCCGATCCTTCGCTTCCCCAAGGGTACCACGGCGGTCATACGCACAACAATGCAAAGCATACTCGAGTCCGAGACACAGAATCACTACCCGCTTCCATTCGCTTACGCACGCATTCGAGGGACTATAGCATGATCATTGCGTCCTCAACGCTTACATGCTGTCATCCGGTCGCAACGTCTCCCGTGAGGCCGGGGGGTTTTACGTTGGCCATACGCAAGCTTCACTAAGGTCACAGATAGAAGGCACCCTCTGTCTAAGTCTAAAGCACCCCGCCAGGGCGTCACCATGGACCACCACGAATCCATTCCCAGTGTAACTAGGGCTGAATTTGGAAAGTTTAGTTACTCCGTGGTACAGATGGCCATACACCCTCCCCCGTCTTTGCCGACAGGATCTAGTGCACTGGCCTTCGTATGACTCTGCTAAGGCACCCGCCGCCCATGCCGACCCTAGGCCGACACGAGTACAGCTTGTGCTTCAGAGAGGTTGCCGCGCCCTCTGGACTGCACCTTTATTTTGTGCCCGGATACCCCACTTGTAACCAAGGGTTAGGAGGGGGTCACAGGATAGAATGAATGAGCTTGGATTGAGAAAAAGGGCCGTGGATGAGAACACGAGGTGAGCCGTTTCGGGGTATCGAGTTTCAAACCACACTATTCCACCCGTTGTCGCCGTAGTTCCACATAAAGTGGGCCACGACTCCCAAGGTGGGTGACTAGTCCGGTCCAGATTCCAAACCTTCCACACCAACCTTTCGAACCATTCTAGCCATACTGCTCGAGCACTCTCCACTCATTTCCATCCTGACAGCCCGCCACGTCGCTTCAACCGACTGTGGTCTCGGAACCTCATTGACACCTAGTCATACAAATTGGGTGTCAGAAATGGCTCCTCAAAGCATGTGTTCTATCGATGCATTAGTGCTAGTGTTGTGCTGTGTGAAACATTAATCGTGTACATATTTGTATAGTATACTATCATGTATAGGTAACAAATAAATTAAAAAAAAAATAACTTTTTTTTTTACTTCTACTAACTATATACGTTTGATGTTTAAAAAATGTATCATTGAACGGAAACGGTTGTTTGAAGGTTCGTCTCGCCGAATTTGGGTGTGGCGACACGTCTCACACCAGGTGTAACAATTTTTGCTGCAATGCTAAATAAAACATGAGCTTCTGCCAAGATCGTAAAGAAAAAAACACAACATTTCTGTTTACTAATCCAGGCCTTTTTCCTCGATAGTTGCATTTATTTGATCGAATCGTTAACGGCCCCCTTACAATTCCAACAATCTCATATGTTTATTCTAGAACTTAATTCTAGAGCTTATTTTATGCCACTTTTACTGAAAGGAAAATTTTGATAAGATCGGCCATTTCTGAGTTGTTTGATTTTTTTTCTTTTCCAAGCAAATAATATGTTCTCACTTGTTTTGACCGAGTTATGGTATTATCTTCCATTTTGCAAATATGTATTTAAAATTATCAATGTTTCTATGTTCCGATACGTCTAGTTACATTTCGAATGCCAATCACCTCTCTTATTGTAATTTTTGTTTTTGTTATTTTTTTTAAGTTAATTCTCTTGAAACCATTTGGATTCTATCGCACAATAATGTATACCTGAGTATTCGATTCATGTTTTGCTTTCCAACATGCGCCGAGAAGAGAGATATGCTTGTCGCTTTTGATGATGCCGGGCAGAGAGGAAGATCTGCGTATATTCCCTACAGGTTGCTTACGATTTCTGGTTACGATTTAATTAATTAATTTTTCTTCACTTTTTTCCGGAGAGAGGTTTCCGAATAGGAGACACACATTTCCATTGGAAAGCAGAATATGAAATAAATACTCAGGTAGAATCCAAGAGGATTAACTTCGAGAAAATAACAAAAACAAAACTTATTATAAGAGAGGACACTGACATTCGAAATTTAACTAGACGTAACAGAACATAAAAACATTGATATTTTTAAATACATATTAACAAGACAAGAAAGCTAAACAAAATGGAAGATAATACCATAACTCGGTGAAAACCAGTGAGAACATATTTTTTGCTTGCAAAAGAAAAAAAAATCGGGCATAACTCAGAAATTATCGATTCTATCCAAATTTTCCTATCAGTAAAAGTGGCGTAAAATAAGCTATAGAATGTAACTGTACAATAAAAACATGGTATTATTATTTAAAATAACAAAGATAGTCGCATTTCCCAGCTAGATGAGGAAGTTATGTTAAATGTGTTACCACCTCGCGATTCCTAACTAAAATTAACTTGGAGTTTGTATAAGATCAGTTTTGGCTAAACTTAATCCTTTCCGAATTAAATAGGTGGACTATAGAAGGTGATATACCCTGTATACTTGCCCAACGTTGCCTCAGGGCAATACCAATTTTAGCCAATTTGCTAAAGCTTAGTTGAACACTTGAGATTACAATGGGTGCAGTATTTTGCCATTAATATTTCATCCCGTTTATTGACAACACTGATTTTTTGCGCCAATCTAAAATTTCCATCTAGGAATCTTCTACTTCTAACATCGCTCTTCCCCCTCCACTGCATCTTGTATCGATTGGTTATATTGCCAAACATAAAATTTTCCATATCCAGTTTATAATTTAACCCTTTCTAGATTGCAGTTGCTTCAAGAAATGCTAACTAGCTACTTTGTTTAAGATTAGAAGGAAATCCCCTGAGTTTAGGGCCGGTGCGGTGTTTTTCCATCAATGTTTCATCCCGTTTATTGGCAACACTGATTTTTTTTGGCGCCAATCTTAAATCTCCATCTTGGAATCTTCTACCTCTAACATCGCTCTTCACCCCACCACTGCGTCTTGTATCGATTGTTATATTTGCCAAACATAAAATTTTCCATATCCAGTTTATAATTTGACCCTTTCTAGGCTAAAGTTGCTTCAAAAAATGCTACTAGTTGTTTTGTTTAAGATTAGAAGAAAATCCCGTAAGTTTAGGGCCGGTGCAGTAATTTTCCATCAATGTTTCATCCCGTTTATTGGCAACACTGATTTTTTTTGGCGCCAATCTTATATCTCCATCTAGGAATCTTCTACCTCTCCCAAGGCTCTTCACCCCACCACTGCATCTTGTATCGATTGTTATATTTGCCAAACATAAAATTTTCCATATCCAGTTTATAATTTAACCCTTTCTAGGCTAAAGTAGCTTCAAAAAATGCTAACTAGCTGTTTTGTTTAAGATTAGACGGAAATCCCTTGAGTTTAGAGGTGCAGAGTTGTTCCTGCTCTGCTTCTGCCGGTGTATTGGCAAACTAATTTATTTGGCGCCAATTTAAACTTTTCTGAGAGTAAACGCGCCGGATTTCTGCTAATATTTTAACTAAATTGCTACAGTTCGTCTTGCTCTAAGACACCATTAACCCATAAAGGATTAAAGTTATACCAAAATGTGATGAGATATTTTTCAGCAAAAATTGGACGTTTTAAGACGTAAGTGGTGCTTTTACTGAGTTTAGTTCTTGAATGATGCGTGCTTTTCTTTCTTTAATGGTAAATTTCCTTTTCTGATTAAACTTTGTGCCCAGCACCGATAACGTCAACATTTTCCCCCCTCCTTTAATGAGCTTTATAAGCTTTTGATGGTTGAATGGCAGGAATAAATAGAATTTACTAACAGTATGAGCACCAATTGAAAGCGACCGGCTTATTGGATCACCTTGTTGAATCCGCCTCCTTTTCTATCAACACGAGAAGGATTGGATCATCCGAATAACGGGAAAAGGAGGGCCCCCTGAAAGAAATTCTTAAAAAGGGAGCGAGATCGTCAAGCTTTCCTTCCAGGGTTTGCTCTTAGGAAAAGATGCAAAGTATAACGAGCGGTTTTATTACATCAACTGTATTGAAAAGCATGGGAAAAGCCGATCGTTCGGGGAAGTTGAAGCATGGGAATAAGAGCACGGTTTATTTAACTTTGATATCACTTAGCGGTTTTTTCCTGCTCTTTGTCGACGAAGCTTTGAGGCTAAATGGATTGGGTTAGTGTTTTTTCAGAAGAAATATATCACATAATCTTTATAAAAAGCCCAGTTTTGAGCTCAAATTATTTTCAAAAAGTTCAAAAAACTAATGACATTTGATTCGATGATAAATGTCTACATTGGACGACACTACGATAAAGGCAAGAACAACCAAGGTAACCAATATTGTGGCCAGTGTTGGTTGACGAACTTCTCAAACTGCTATCTGATGAGGGCTTTAACAGCCTAGGATATGCAAATGACCAGAAGGTAGTGGAAAATGTAACCTTTACATTGGTCATCACAAAAAGGATGTAATACGCACTCAACATAAACAAATAGTGCAAAAAAGAAAATGCTGTCAATAAAACACAATACAACCACCGTAGTTCCCTTTGCTAAGAAAAAGACATTTGGAGGAGCATGAGCCACTCACGCTAAATGGAGCTGTAATTTCTTTCACTAAAGAGATAAAATCTCTAGGCGACATCTTGATCTAGCTTCTTTCTTGAAATCATCAACTAAATACAATCACACAGAGAGCAAACATTGCAATTGGTAGAATGTCGTGATACCCTACAGATCGATTTGTTGGACGAAAGTACAGCTTTGAGCTGTTAGGATTTTTGGTCTGCTCAGAGACTAACGTAACTGGTGTACTTCTGAATTAAGGACGTTTTACTGAATGACTGTAGGACTGGTGACTGAGCACTGCAGATTCCCGAGGAATTCATACAGAGAGCAAAAGTTGCCATTGGTAGAATATCTTTGTGGGAAGACCTAGGGAATAAATCCATATACTACTTATACACAGCGGTTGGTAGTCTGATGATAGCTTACGCAACAATTTGGTCGACGAATATATGACAGCTGTCACGGTCTTTAGTACTGCTCAGAAACTAACGTGTCATGGTTCCTTCAGAACCCAGGACGTGTTATTAGAATGATTACTAACTGGACACTGCAGAATCCGGAGGCAGCGAAACAGAGAATGAAATATTGCTATTGACGAAGACATGACAGTTAACCACTGTCAGGATACTCAGTACTGCTCAGAGACTAATCTGCGTGGTGTTCTTCCCAACCAACGACGTTTTTGTAGAATGATAGTAGGACAGGTGATAAAGCACTATAGATTCTGGAGGTAGTGACCCAGGGAGTGAAAAATTGCCATTGATAGAATGGGGAAAAGCTGGGAATTAAATCCATATGCTAGTTTACACAGCGGTTGTTAGTCCGACGATAGCCTACGGATCGATTTGGTGGACGAAGACATGACAGTTAACCCTGTTATATACTCAGCACTGCTCAGAGAGTAACGTGCCTGGTGTTCCTCTCAACCAAAAACGTGTTAGTAGAATGATAGTAGGACTCCTAAATAGACAAAGTAGACTTTGGAAACAAGCCTGTGCAGATATTACCAGAAAGAAGAAGAAACAATGGAACAAGTATTCTATAGGAAAAGCCTAAGTAGGCTGAGATTCCTAATTCTGGGAAAGATAAAGTCAAGGCTTGAAGGATGCACGTGAGCTCTTAACACAGCTTTGAGATTTTTTAAAGGTGGTTTGGGGGTCGATATAGAATTATGACAATCCTTTCCTCCACTGCGACATAAGTAGATCTGTGTGGACTCCTAAAAATTATAATCATACTTAGGAAAGTGCGCTTTTTCATATAAAACACTTTCCTTGGTGCCTCTTTGCGGACCTCCTTTGGTCCGGTCTCATGTGGTCATTTGCAACTGTTAGGAAGATTGCGCCGAGGAGGATTGCCGTTTTGCTTGTTCCAGTGACATCGCCTGGTATCTGAGGTTGGTTGATGCAATCAACTCCAGGAATGAAGTAAGGAACCTACGAATGAATTAGCAAGACGGTGTCAGTCTTCGAAAGCTAAGGTACTTTCAGGTGGGTGGTTTGAAGAAGAGGCCAAGATTTGTTTTGGATGAATTCCCAATGGAAGAAATTTGTGAAACGGTTGATTTACCAAAGAAGGAGTTTTTATCTTCCGGTTGCGATATAAGAAGGGATGTATCGATAGGACAGGGACTTGGATTATTGAGTTCAACAATCAACGATGAACAGAGGTGTTATTGGATGGGTATCTAAGTTGGTATATCAGTGTGGTCACTGTGGTGAATATGGTCTTCAGACAGGCATACATAGTAATTTTCCGAATGTCCCGAATCAGATGCTTTCAATGAATACAGACAGCTATTAATCCTTTGGAACGCTTCGTAGGAGGTTTGATTGGCCATCTAGATAGATTGATTGATCGGTGACATTGGCCCTGTATATGAAGGCCTATTGGCAAAATCAGGCGGAGAACAGTCCAATTCCTTCATCCGGTTTAATATCATCAACCAAGTGAACCATATGCCAAACTTCATTCTCTGTAGGGATACCAGTTTCACAGAAAAAACTGCCAATTTTTCCACAAATTTGTTCGTAAATATGAAAAAATACTAACGATTTTGTTGCGTTGAAAGTGGATATGGGATGGGTAACGGGTCCAGATGACATGGCTTCTAAGCAAAGCATTTGGCATTTGAATCAAGGCAATTTTTTGTCTCTCCTTGCTTATAACCCTAATGCGCATCTGGCTGTGTACTATTATGTCCGATGGGACTTTTTGCTACAAAAACCAATAGGTTATTTTTTAACTTAGAAAACGAGACGGTGATCACCTTGAGATAGAATTTTTTTTGGCGTTATGAACTATGCATATTAGCCATGTGACAATTCATATATGTGTGTTCAAATTTGGGGGGGTTATTGTGAAAAAAAGGGCCAGAGGCGACGGTGGGATCGAACCCACGACCGCGGCGTGAGAGTCTCTCATGCTAACCACTCGACTACCGCGGTCCCCCTGAGATAGAATTTGTATCTTCATAAAATTCAAATATTGACTGAATAAGTAAAAGGCGGTGAAATTAAACTTCATATGCTAAAATTCGCGTTTTTAAAGATGATTTTTTAAATAAATTCAATGTACTTTTCTAACAAATTTATTTTAGTACAATTGTTCCTGTTATTTAGGAATCTTAACAAACTTAGTCGAAATAATTTTATCTGCGAAAAGAGGTCAGATTTTTCTTCTGTTAATACAAAGATTCAACATTAGATATCGCAGATTCGAGGTCGAACGTGGATAGCTTAGTTCCTAAACTTCATTTGACACTCCGACAACATATTGCTTTCGAAGTTATTTAATAAGCTTCCAAATGAATTGAAATCCAATATGCCGTAACGGCAGGGCAATTTCATTTAGAAACTTATCATTCTAAAACTTACGTTATATTATTTTTATTAACGTTAGGAGAAATCCTTAAAAGTACAATAAAGGCTTATTTACAATAAATAGTCCGAGTAGGATCGTAGATCAAGTGGTGTCATTGAACATATCCTTGTCGTATCGTTCAGGTTTTATGCTTGAAATTGACGAGATGCTATTTTAACGAGGAACACGTTTCAATCGATGCAAAACTGTCAAATCAACCCTATCAACTGTCAGTAAATCGTCACTCCTATCTCGTGCGAAAAAAAAATTGTGCAACCCCTTCATTGGTTGATTTTGAATTGTAAACAGATGCCGACTGTAAATACATTAAAACAATATTTTCCCCTTTTAGGGTTGATGTAGTATGAGAAAAGTCTGTCCTTTTTAAATCATTTCGATAAATAAGAAAAATAAGGGGCTAAGGATAGATCCCTAAGATACACCTATCTTCACCTGTTTAATTTCTAATATACCTACTGTTAATGTAGATTTCAATATCTTCTTTAAGGTCCTTTACTAGGTGAAAGAAGGACAAAAGTATTGAAATCACCAAGCTTTCGGCAACCTTATGTTGCCATCATCAGGGCCTATTTATTAAGAAAATATACATAATTAATATACATTTTAACAATCAACAATCAAAAACATCAGTGTATACTTTCCCAAGAAAGAAGAGAAAAAAGTTTTTCTCATTGGAAAAAACTAATGCAATGGTTTAGGTTATGAAGCACATGGCCAGCATTCGGTTATATATGGTGAACAAGCCATCTTTGTAAAGTAAATTAATGAGTAATTATGACATTAATGATTGACAAAAATAATAACTGAATATATACAATAACATTTTTTATATAAAATAAATTACCTCACTAATAATTCACACATTTACAAGTCCAACTGTTTTTTTGTTCTTACTAACTATTGTTGTGATTAAAACCAATAAATACATTATATTATCACAGGGTATTACATTAATGACTAGAATTTAATTTAAAGCTTGTTTAAAATTATAAATACAAAGGANCACAAGCGTTGATGGCATGTATTTCTGCTTGAAAGACCGAAGTATACTTCCCTAATGAGTTTGATTGCTCATATTTTGGGCTTGTACGGAAAACGCACATCAACCCTACTGTTTTTACAATTTGTTTTCTGTTTAATAGGTAAAAAGAAGATAAAAACATCGGAGCTTTACCAGCGTTTTTATCGAAAAAGGACGTCAAACAAGATCAAACGCTTTTCTAAGATACAAAAATAAAGGTATAGTGTAAAAAACCTTCTGATTTCTCTAAGGTTCAGGAATGTATACTATCCATTATATTTCGTGGTCCGATTGACCAAATAACTTCTTTCAATTAATTAATCTTTATGTAGGGTATTAGTTGAAAGAAAAAAGTCTGTCAAGAGCGGGATTCGAACCCACAACGTTCGGCTCAATACGCCGCTGCTCTAACCACTTGAGTTATAGTGACCTCGATCCACTCGGACACCAACACCCCATCATAAACCCACAGTTCGAATTTTATTGTATTGTAACTTTTTATGCACATAAGAGAAAAATTGAGATATAGCGATTTGAAAAGACGATGTCAAAAATCATATCGAAATTCTAATTGATGTAAAAGAGGTTTTTTTTTATTATTGATTATTAAACCTCCAAAAGTGTTCTTGTGTTTTAAAAGCCCAATTCGTAATCAAATTCCGCTCGACGGGTTAAATTTAAAGGATTGAGAACTGGCAATACAGGGTGTACGTGTCAAAATAGGTATCATGCAACAATACAAAACTTCAACAGTAGAATTATTCAAGTTCTTAGTTTCTCCATGTAAATCTCGATAGTATTTAGTATTATTGTAAATTTGGTAAATGTCGCTGTTAAAAGGCAATTAATATAAGTTCTGACACTGCGTCTATTTTATCTCGGAGTGACAAACAAGTCGTCCGTCATGCGGACATGCTAAGCACACTTTCAATCTCTAAGTACACTGACAGGCAAAAATTTCCGTCCACGTGTAATATAACTTGATTTGTATATATTTTCACGTTTTTAACGTTTAATAATTGAGTTTTTATCTAAAAAGTAAAAACTAATGTAAATTGCTAAGGAAAATTTAAAAAAATACGGACAGATAATTTTGTTTTAATTTGGTTTTAAATTTTTAATTAAGATTTCAATATCGCGTATTTCCTCCTCTTGCGTTAATTACATCTCGAAGACGCCTCGGCATACTTTCTACCAGTCTAGAAATGTCACTTTGCTGGAGGTTAGCCCATTCTTCACGAAGAGTCCTTTCAAGATCGTGGAGTGTATCAAGTGGTGGACGTGCTCTTGTTCGTCTTTTGAGGTTATCCCTAAATATTCGGGTTCAAGTCTGGTGAACGGGCTGGCCAGGCTAAGATGTTATGCTGTTGAAGGTAGGTTTGTACTATGAGTACTATGAAAGCGACATGTGGACAGGCATTATCATGTATTAGAATAGAACTGTCGCTAATTCCGTTGAGGTTAGGCAACGCATGATGTTCCAAAATTTCATCGACATTCAGTGGCCGTCAAAAACCCTTAACTAATAACAGCCAACTCCTTGTGACTCTCTACTTAAATTTCCGTCCAGTCCACCACTGATCGTGGACGTGCTCTTATTCGTCTTTTAAGGTTATCCCATAAATGCTCGATTGGGTTCAAGTCTGGAGAACGGGCTGGCCAGGCTAAGACCCTGATGTTATGCTGCTGAAGGTACGTTTGTACTATGCACGAGTGACATGTGGACGGGCATTATCATGTATTAGAATAGGATTGTCGCTAATTCCGTTGAGGTTAGGCAACGCATGATGTTCCAAAATTTCATCCACATAGCGAGTGGCCGTCAAAGACCCTTAATAACAGCCAACTCCTTGTGACTCTCCATTGAAATTTCCACCCAGTCCACCACTGATCGTGGACGTGCTCTTATTCGTCTTTTAAGGTTATCCCATAAATGCTCGATGGGGTTCAAGTCTGGAGAACGGGCTGGCCAGTCTATGGCCCTGATGTTATGCTGTTGAAGGTAGGTTCTTACTACAGGAGCGACATGTGGACGGGCATTATCGTACATTGGAATAGGATTGACCCTATTTCATCGTGGATAGGCAATGGATGATGGTCCAAAATTTCGTCCACATTGCAAGTGTCCGTCCAAGACCCTCCACGAACAACAACCAACTCTGTGCGACTCTCCATTGAAATTCCCGGCCACACCATCACTGAGCTACATTGAAATGGTCGGCTCTGGGAAAAATGACAGGTTTCGTACCTTTCATTTCGCCTTCTACACACTCTTCCACACCCATCTGGAGATCGTACAGCAAATCTACACTCATCTGTAAAAAGTGTAGCAGACCAATCGTCCAAAGACCAATGGCTATATTGTTGAGCAAATGCGAGCCGTGCAACTCTGTGTTCTGGTCAATTCTGGTCCTCTTACAGGGCGAAAAGTGTCTTTGAACAGTGCATGCAGAAATTTGGACCCCTTGAACTACCTGACCTGATGAATCACTTGAACATCAGTAAGGTGCCGGTTTCGCAAAATTCTCAAACTCCAAAAACGGTCATCCTGTGGTTCTTTCACCCTAGGGCGTCCAGAACCGGGCCTTCTATGGCAGGACCCAGTTTCTTGAATACGTCTAAAGGCATCTCACAGAGTTTCGTAGGAGACTCCCAAGGCAATAGCCGTGTACCTGGTGGAACGTCCATCATCAATAAGTGCCACACCACGCGCAACATCCTCAGCACTAAGTTGCATTTTTAAATTTAAAAATTGAAATTAAGAAAACAAAGATGAAAACTAAACAGTTTATTGCTTCAAAATTGGGGACCGCGGTAGCCGAGTGGTTAGCATGAGAGACTCTCACGCCGCGGTCGTGGGTTCGTTCGATTCCCACCGTCGCCTCTGGCCCTTTTTTCCCGATAACCCCCAATTTGAACACACAAGAATTCGTACTATGGCTAATATGCAAGATCATAAGGCCAATTAAAAAAAAAAAAAAAAAAAAATTCTTTCAAAATTCAAATGAGACTGAACAAACATTTTAAATTCCGTAAAAAGTAAACATTAAAAAATCCTTTATCCTTATTTTGGATTACGGATTAAGTGTGTTTACCTCTAATTGATATTTCCAATTTAAAATATAGTATAACCAAATATTTATTCATAAAAACAATGAGAAAAATTAATGGCAGAATTTTATTTTATCGAGAAAATGAAAAAAAAATCAATTGGGTGGAATTTTTCGCCTATCAGTGTATAAATTAATAAAGATACTAAGCCTCCTCCGGTCTCCGGAAGGAAGTTTTTTTTTAATTTAGAAATTAACGAGTGTTCCACAAAGACGGTGTAATTGAAGACCGGAGCCGGCCAATTTATCTGTAATGACCCATTTCGCGTGCAACACGATCCTCGTGACGTCTGAATTGTTTTGCCGAGTAATCCGAGTAACACGCACATCCAAACGGTAATTCGAAACTTACAAACCTTATCTCACAACAAAGTTTGATTACGTCTCATGTGACTATCAGTGATGGAGAATTTCTTTGAACTGTTTTGTAAAATATTCTGGATAGATCAGGAATAAAAGTTGCCGAGTTACACGAAGAGTGATTGAGCTGTCAATGTATAATTAAGCCAGTAAAATCTGATTTTTTAATTATTTACGTACAGTTGAATATTTGAGGAGATCCTGCATGTCAAATTGAACAAAAAAGTCCCTATAGACCAAAGTCTGATTCTCTCTTGGCGATACTTCACTTTTCATGATACATCAACATTTAACAACTTTACTCCATACATAAAATGATAATCCTACTATAAAAACTGCCGAAAAGACAAATTTCTTTACTAAAATATAAGTGAGATTTTTTTGGTTCTGTAAATACTGACAGATAAGGAGCTTACAGAAGAATTGCCCCTGAGCTGTAAAATGAGCTGTAAACTTATGTACTTAATTTCGAAATGTCAATTATAAACAATGTAAAATATAGTACAAATGGAATTTTTGGTTAAAATAAATAAAAAAAGTAATAACGTAGGAAACAAAACATACTCTTTAAGACCAAACAAAAAGCTTTAAAAAAATTAAATACCAAAATTCGTCGGGCAACAATGTCAGGGGTTGATTCGTCAAAAAGTTGAATATTTAGAAACTTTTTTATTTTCCTTATGTTTCTAATTTTCTACTGAAGTCTGTTTTATTTACTTTGTATTACTTTCATATGAAAGTAAATTAAAAAATGTCCACTTTCTTGAAGAATCCAAGCTTTACAAATCGTTGAAAAAAGTTTTGTCATTACGATTTTAAAACCGTTTGTTAAAGTTGTATTCTTCAAAAAGGTAATAATTTTTTAATTTAACCAAGCTTCTTTTTATGTTTAATTTTGCATAAAATGCAGTTTATTGTTAATTTCTATCACGTTCATTTTTTAAAGTAAATCTGAATGGAAGAATGTTTTTAAACAGTTTGTAAACCTTGGATTCTTTAAGTTAAAAGGAAGAAGAAAAATAAAGGATTTAATTTAAATTAAAGAAGAAGAAATTTTAAACACTTAATTTAATTTTTTGAAGCTTTTTGTTTTTTGCTATGTTTAATTTTTTCCGAAGTCGTTTTTATTTACTTTCATCATTTTTTAATAGATCTTTCAAAATCTTAACGACAGAATTTTTTTTAAACAGTTTGTGAGGCTTGATACTTCAAGAAGGTGGACATTTTGAACATTCAATTTGATGGTTTTAAGCTTTTTTTTGTATGTTGAATTTTGTCCAAAGAGTGTTTTTTATTTACTTTATATTACATTCATTATTTATTTAGAGTTCACACCAAAAAGTAAAAATTTTCATAAATCAGTCAGCAAAGCGGCTATAAAAGCATTACCACGTAAAAAGGTCACAGACAAATTTGTAAAACCTGGGAAAAAATATAATAACCTGACAATTCCTAGCAGACTGGCTAGAGGATCAGCAAGATGATTAGGCCCCGGAACTATACATATTTGGCAAACTATACATTCATATACATAACAAGAACAAACACAGAATCCTCCTGAGAACGGGTGCACAAAAATCAAATAAGTGGATGAACGACAAAAGTTACACACACAGTAAATTTATGATTACGAACGCCCACCAAAACTGGCAAATTGCAACAGTTACGGGTAAAACGCACGGTAACGATTGTACTATCAGTCACTGGCATTTGAGAAAACACCTTCGATGATGACCAAATGTGTAAGTAACGAGGAGGAAGAAACTGCCTTTGCTTCCCAGCATTCCATCGGTATCATCGCATAATTTCAAAGAAGAAAAATCCAAATTTCCAATGGTTGTAATATTGTTGAATTTGTATAAAAGCCAAAGGTGTTAGGAATTTGTAGGTGAAACATCGGCGAATCCAACCAAAAAGATGTCTATTTTGTGAGTACCATAAAAATTCTTATTTAATAATTTCAAATGGTTTTTATTGCTATAAAGAAAAAATTAATTTTTGTTCGGCAAGACATTAACCAAAACTAGACAACGTCCTTTCTTCATGATAAGAAGCTGACATGGCTCATGTTTTTATATCTATTAAAGTCGAATAAAGTAAAGTAATTCCTGTCATACAGAAGGGCATCACGTCAACTACTCGTTGGGTAACGTGGAGGAGGTGTCAAACCACTTTACGATACATTTTTCATACTATAATCAATTAAAAGTCATATGCTTTGCCGGGATTCGAACCCAGAACCGCTAGGGTGGCAAATACGAGAGATCGGCCCAGTATTCCTGCCACAAAGGAAGGCTTTACGTTGATTAATTCTTGGGTGTCGCGGACGAAAGGTCAAAACACGTGACAATACTTTTTTCATACTATAAACAGTTAAAAAAATTATGGTCTCTGTTGGGATTCGAACTCAGAACCGCTAGCGTGGCAAATAGGAGAGATCGGCCCAATATTCCTGCAATAAAGGAGGGCTTTATGTCCGATTAATTCTTGGGTTTCGCAGTCGAAGGTAAAAATACGTGACAATACTTTTTTCGTGCAATAAACAGTTAAAAAACCATGGTCTCTGTTGGGATTCGAACCCGGAACCGCTAGCGTGGGAAATAGGAGACATCGACCTGCCAAAAAAGAAGGCTTTACGTCCGATTAATTCTTGGGTGTCGCGGACGAAAGGTCAAAACACTACAATACTTTTTTCATACTATAAACAGTTAAAAATAATATGGTCTCTGTTGGGATTCGAACCCAGAACCGCTAGCTTGGCAAATACGAGAGATCGGCCCAATTTTCCTGTTATACAGGAGGGCTTTACGTCCGATTAATTCTTGGGTTTCGCAGACGAAGGTCAAAATACGTGACAATACTTTTTTCGTACTACAAACAGATAAAAAAATTATGGTCTCTGCTGGGATTCGAACCCAGAACCGCTAGCGTGGCAAGCGCCTGTTTGCCCTAGTCACTCGGCCACCGTGTCTCCTACAAACGCACTGTTAGTTCATAAAGGAAATAATCTTGAAAAATAAACTTGCCACACGCATTCAGATCGACCAACACACACACAAAATCCCCCACATATATACACAAAATGCATTACAATATAATTAATAAGATAAATAACGGTTATCAACTTGCTGAAAATAAAATGAGCAAAAGAAATCCCTCCCTGAGGTTTTGTGCAACAATGAGAGAGGTTAAGTTTCAGAAAAGAGATGGTGGAAAAGAAGTTTAAAACCTTTGGAAACACGAGGTTTCTGCGGCTTTGTAGCAGATAGGGGTTTAAAGGGAAGAAAAGCCTTTCAATATAGTTTTTTGTTTTCTTTTTTTCATTAAACCGGAGTTTTCAATAAATGGCGGGTGGCTTTTTTTCTCTCGCACTTCCTTTATTATTGTTCTCCTACATAGAACTTTAAACAACTCGTGTTTCTTTTTCCCATTTCAGATGCTGCCGAAATTGAAAGGTGGATTTTTTTACTGGGCAAGGTTTAAACGTTATAAAACTAGGAAAAAATCCGTTCTGATATAGAAAAAATAAAATAATGAGCCATTTTTTAAAATATTCAAGAAATTAGTTAAGATCGGACCACGGATACAATACATGAAATAAAAGTTGTGTTGTATAAAAATCTAAACCATGTCGCATTGTTCAAAATTTACAAAATCTCATCGTTAGAAGTGATTTTGATGCACTTTCTTTTCTTCTACTCTTCAATATAACTTTCTTGAGCAAGAAATTTGGTTAAATCTCATTAAAAAATAGTTCTTTCAACGATTCGGATTTCAAGCATTAAGCGCTCATCATCAGTTGGAAGGAGTTGGAAAACACGTCACATGAGAGTGAACCCGCTGATCCACCGCCGTTCCAATGAGAAGCTGGTTTTTAATGGCGCTCAATTTTGAAGTGCGAAAAACGTGAATTACAACTAAATATTATCCTTATAAATACTGTAAGAAAATAATTTCAAATAAGTGATTCATTTGTATGCCAAATATACTGCCCATTAAAACCACGGACCACCGTTTTTCCACAAATATGGCCAACTTTGGAAATGCATATTTTTTCAGCCTTTTAAACCACAGGCCTGTGCTGGTCTCATTTTTTCGAAAATTTTACGCTGAACAAGATGGCTTTTTTAAATGTTTTTCAAGCTTCAGTCATTCATCAGAAAATTCAAAAATTCGGGAAGTTCTTAATTTTTGTACTTTTTACGACAACTTCAAATTGAGCTGTGGAGCAGGATATATTCCTGGGGCAGAGCCCTATAGCAATCGATAGGAAATTTTAATAAGCTTTCAGTTTGTCACCTTCCTCTTAGCCCGATTTCTCAACCGTTTTTGAGCCATTCGCGATTTTTGGGGAAAAAAACGTAGTTTTTTACGTGGTCGTGGGAAAAAAACCGAAAAAATCCTCTTCCGATTTTCAAGAATGCATAAGTTTTAAACCGTCATGTTTTTTTTAAATTTGTAAAACACTCTACAACTTTTGTCCCGAGGACTTTTTCATCAAAAAGTCAACAGGGAGGCGACAATATTCTTTTTTTTTCTTATCTTGACCTTTTGGGATTCGGAATGCCTTTGCTGTCGATAACCACTTATTTACCTCATCACAAAACCTTATTTTACTCCATTAAAAAATCAACTTTTCCTTCCCATTTTACAGGTGTTGTGGCAGTTTGGGTTCGAATAATGTATTGAAACAATAGGTTTATGTATGCTAAAATCGAGAGAGAAAGTGATCGGTTTTTTCCATAAACACGAAAAAAATCACGTTTTTTGGACAAAAATCGCGAATAACTCGAAAACAGTTGAGAAATCGGACGAAGTGGGAGGTGACAATTGAAAGCTTATTTAAATTTTCTAACGATTGCTGAAGGGTGCCGCTCCAGGACGATTTCCTGGCTCCATAACTCAATTTAAAGTTTTCGTAAAAAGTGCAAAAATTAACATCTTCCAAAATTTTTCAATGACTGAACCTAGGAAATCGTTTAAAAAGTCATCTTGTTCAGCGTAAATTTTTTATGAGACCGAGCGCATATCTGTGATTTAAAAGGCTGAGAAAATATGCATTTCCAAATTTGGCCATTTTTTCGTGCAGAAATCAAGTGGTCGGTTTTGTTTGATGGGCATTGTGAGATTTTTTTTAATTTACTATCTCTATTAATACATCTTGTAATTTGAGGTTATTTACATATTTACATTATACACTTGTTAATTAATTAAGGTTTTTGGTTGAGATAAAAAAGTCAGTGTCACCAGCGGGATTCGAACCCACGATCTTCGGCTAAATACGCCGCTACTCTACCACTTGAGCTATCGTGACTTCGATCCACTCGGACAACAACTTCTCATCTCAACCCCACCTTTTGAATTTTCCCTCCTTTTTGCCATTTTTGAAATGTCGTATAATCTATTTGATTCTCGGTGACAAATGAAATGGCCACGAAGAGATTTAGTGAAGATATACTTCATTTTGAGTAAAAAATCTTTTAAAGTGATTAAACAACCTACTAACCCCACCCTTATCATTGCTATTAATTTTATAGGAAAATACTTAAATTTCAGAATTTCAATTAGATCTGGATCCTTGCCTAACGAATACGGAGAAAAACAATACATATACAAAAAATAACACTAATAATGTAAATATTAAATAAAGGCAGAAATAATTATACAGAATAACCCCTCTCACAGTTGATCCAGAGGTTGTTGAATCGACAAAAAACATAAGTAGCAAATTTTGCCCCAGGTAAAAAGGAAACAGTGCATGTCTTTATAATTGTTAAGAAAAGGATTTCCTTCAAGAAAAGTCATGTTTCGGGATGTAATGATCAAAAGCTGCTTAAAAGGTCGATAACTCAAGAAAGGTTTCGACTGAGAGATACAATATGGATACCTCTTTCCACCCCATAAATATATTGAATTGTAACAACTTTTATCGAATTGGAAGTCAAAAAGTTACCATATTTGTTTTTTCTACAGACTGGGATCTACCACTTAGAATTATACATATAAATCGACAGAAATATCTTTCCATTCATTGATTTCCTTATTTTGAAGGATTTTTTTAATTTTAAACTTGATGTTTTTGTTGGAGAATGGTTTAGTTTTCGGCGTTTAAAGGTTTTATTTAGACAACCATTATTTTTTTGTTCTCAGTATTTCAACGATTAATGTATTTATATTTCTTTTGGGAGAAATCATGCATTGATTGAACACCGAGTATCGACTTTTCCATGGATTTTAGCCTATTGTAAGCTGGATCCCCAAATTCCTAAGGTCTAGTTCCTACTATCTTTCCTTCCCAAAAACGTCAAATTAATCCTTTCTTTAAAGCATTAAAAGACTTAGTAGATAGTGTGACGTATAAGCACGTAAAGTAAAATTCCTGTATATTTAAAAAAAATGTAAAATTAAGTATAAAAATAAATGATTATTCTCTTAATTTGAGAATGTTTTAAAATTTCCAATAACTGAGATCTTTTTTTTTTTTTTTTTTCAATTCTCAGATAGAGGAATTTCACTTTACATGTTTATATTTCATATCACCTCCTAAGTTATTTATTAATTTTTTTAAGAAAAGCTTAATTTGAAGAGATATTGATTTTAAAAAGGGATATTTTGAAAGGAATAATGTTTTTTTAAATGGCTTATGATGAGTTTCCTTTTAATTTTAGAATTTTTTAAAAGTATAAAATCGGTTTTTATTTAAAATAACGGATGAAAATTAATTACAATTAAAATTAAATTAATATTAATGTACTTAGTAGATAGTATGAAGCGTAAGCAAGTAAAGTAAAATTCCTGTATATTAAAAAAACTCGTAAAATTAAGTATAAAAATAAATTATTATTCTCTTAATTTGAGAATGCTTTAAAATTTCCAACAATTGAGATCGATTTTTTTTTCTCAGAAATTTCATATCATCTCCTAATTTATTAATTTTTTTAAGAAAAACTCAATTTGAAGGGATATTGATTTTAAAAAGGGTTATTTTGAAAGGAAAAAAAATTTTTTTAATGACTTTTGATGATTGTTCTTTTAATTTTAGAAAATTTTAATAGTATAAAATCAGTTTTTATTTAAAATACCGGATGAAAATTAATTACAATTAAAATTAAATTAATATTAATATACTTAGTGGATAGTATGAGGCATAAGCAAGTAAAGTAAAATTCCCGTATATTTAAAAAACTCGTAAAATTAAGTATAACAATAAATTATTATTCTCTTAATTTGAGAATGCTTTAAAATTTCCAACAATTGAGATCGATTTTTTTTCAATTCTCAGATAGAGGAATTTTACTTTACATGTTTATACTTCGTATCATCTCCTAAGTTATTTATTGCTTTTAAGAAAAGCTTAATTTGATGGGATATTGATTTTAAAAAGGGATATTTTGAAAGAAAAAATGTTCTCTTAAATGGCTTATAATGATTTTCCTTTTAATTTTAGAAATTTTTAAAAGTATAAAATCGGTTTTTATTAAAAATACCGGATGAAAATTAATTACAATTGAAATTAAATTAATATTAATATACTTAGTAGATAGCATGAAGCATAAGCAAGTAAAGTAAAATTCCTGTATATTTAAAAAAAAATTTGTAAAATTAGTGTAAAAATAAAGGATTATTCTCTTAATTTGAGAACGATTTAAGATTTCCAAAAATTGAGATCGATTTTTTTCAATTCTCAGATAGAGGAATTTTACTTTACATGTTTATATTTCATATCATCCCCTAAGTTATTAATTGCTTTGAAAAGCTTAATTTGGTGGGATATTGATTTTAAAAAGGGATATTTTGAAAGGAATAATGTTTTTTTAAATGGCTTTATGATCAATGCATCGAACCAAGGAGTCGATTATTATGCGTATGGATATTGGGGTACCGTGAAAAAAACGCCAGAGGCGACGGTGGGATCGAACCCGCAACCGCGGGATCTACGAGCCTAGAGAAAATCCTAAAACCTTTATTTTTATATTTAATTTTATATAATTTTTAATTTTGGTTCTAATTAATTATCATGTAGTCTTTTAAGAGACTAACCATTTATTTTTTATAGTCAAAATTAAAAGAATTTTACTTTACATGCTCATTTCATACCATTTCCTAAGTTTTTTAATGCTTTCCAGCAGGAATTAAATTCAAATTAAAAAGGTTAATTTAAAACTTAAAAAGGTTACTTTGAAGTCAATTTTACGGAAAGGGACTAAAATACACGATCCTCAGTGGTAGGTTAGACTCTCTGACTAACCAAACCAGTGAGGAAAAGCAGAGAGGATTTTTTGGAAACTTGGTTTATCCGCACAAACCTCAACGAGAAATCTAACATCATTACGAAACTGATTTTCCTGTCGGGTTTTAAAAGTTTTCATTAGTATGCAATTCTGTGTATTCCAGATTCTAAAAGATTCATATGTAACGAAATCGGGTCTTATCAACGGTTTTTATCTTGGAACTATCCAGTATACGACGGCCTTCTTGAGAGTTGATGGTACGCATTCCTCAAAGTCGTCGGTGTAAATGAGTTGCAAGCGAGTGTCCTGATTAATTTTCTTCGTTATTTCAAGGATAATTGAAAGTCAGGTTTATGCCGTTGTTTTCCTTTCTTAATGTACGGTACTTTAGGGTGTTTAAACCCCATCGTAGACAACCGGCTTGCGCTAACAGCTCCACCCACATAATCCTCATCATCATCCCTTCTACTACAATACTTAATCACTTCCGCCCATAATAAAGAGGAATAATAATTAGAACAATCGTCTCGGATGAAATCATAAGCATGAAATTTCGAACATAGTGATTTGTCGTTAATGTGATATAAGTTCCTGTAAAATCCAAGAAAACAAAAACGCTTGCGAACTAATAAATTTTTTTTTTAATAGCAAGGTGGTCGATTCAGAGACAAGCTTTTAGAAAAAGATTCTACTAAAAATAATAAAACCAGATTTTAAGATTTAGCTTGCAAACGACAAAAATACATGGACACGTCGCCTTTGGTCGATATTTGATGTCCATTAATGTTTAATTTTCGCCAAAGAAATATAAATATCATTAATTTTTGAAATATTGGCAACAATAAATTTATGTTATCTAAATAAAACCCAGGACAACAGTCCAAATTCACTGAGTAATCGAAGTAATAGAAAAATACTCGAATAAAAACGAATTTTTTCTGCTAACTTCCTTGATGTTGCATAGGGTTTTGACAAGGTCAAGCACGAAGAGCATACTGAAATAATAGAAGTGGTAGCAAAGCAGTGTGTATTATCACATCCTAATTAACTGACAGGTCCTGCTACTGGAATTGCATTCAAGGATAGAGGCATGAAAAAAAGTTCACGAAAAGACGCTCGCGGAAGCTAACGACAGAAAAACTAAATCTGGGACATACAACAATAATAGAAGAAGAGCTGACAGGACAGGAAGAATACGAATGTATAAACCCGGAGAAGCTGAAACAAGCCTTCAAGAATAAAACATTACTGCTGGGCGGTCAGGGTCCTAGTACTGCTGAGAATAGGCGCCACCACCACTGAAGAATGTCTGTGTGAGAAAAGCTGGGATTAGGTGTGGTTTAACTGGTTATGATATTACATTAAGATTTGGTGGACGAACACATGATGGCGAAGTGCTGTCAGGATCTTTGGTCTGCTCAGAGGCTGACGTGCCTGGTGTACTTCTGAACCAAGGACGTGTTGCTAGAATGATAGAAGGACTACTAACTGGACACTGCAGAATCCGGAGGCAGTCTCACAGAGAGGGAAATATTGCTATTTGTAAAATGTCTTTGTAAGAAAAGCTGGTTAGGAATGGTTAGATATTAAGATCGTATGGTTAAACTAGTTATTTTTTCAGTATTCGTAAACTGGTTTTTATAGCCTAGGAACGATTTGGTGGACAAAGACATGACTACTAACAGCTGTCAGAATCTTTGGTCTGCTCAGAGTCTAACGTGCCTGGTGTACTTCTGAACCAAGAACGTGTTGCTAGAATGATAGTTGGACTACTAACTGGACAGTGCAGAATCCGGAGGCAGTCAAACAGAGAGCCAAATGTTGCTATTGGTAGAATGTCTTTGTGAGAAAAGCTGGGGGTTTAGTTCATATGGTTAAACGGATTATGTTTTCAGTGTTCATAAAACTGGTTATGATAGCCTACGGATCGATTTGGTGGGCGAAGACATGACGGCTAGCTGCCCGGATCTTCGGACTGCTCACAAAATGACGTGCCATGTGTCTTTCCGAACCAAGGACGTATTACTAGAAACTGCAGTCACCGGAGGCATATAGACTCGGAACAGCGGAAATAAGCTTGCGCAGGTAATCTTTCTTGACAAACATGACCTTTCACAGAGTGTATACAGTTAAAAAGAATCGGGTTATTTTATATGATGCTGGTATACATGGCCTATATCTCAAACTCCTATGCATTTTTTTAAAATATACATTTGCGCCTCTGTGCTAAATTTATTATTATTACAATTTTCCAATTGACACGCATTATTGAAATTGGCTTTATTTTGATGGTCAAAAAGGTGTTTTGGCTGTAAATATTTCATTATCCTTACTGGCTTCGTTGAAACGGTAATCAACGCTTTAACGCGGAGATAGGGGGATATAATAAATAATTCCTAAGAACTTAAATCGATAAGCCTACACAAGGATCTGTGAAAAAACCGGTTACTACTTACTTTTTCAGAGTTTCGAAAAAACCAGGTCAATCGTTCAAATAGATTGTTCATTTTTCATGATTGTCTGTAAACAGTTTCAGCGTACTTTGTTTTTTGATTGTACAAATATATTTGCACAATTTCAAAAGGTATGCTTTACGGCTTGACTCTCTTAGATCATTAAAAATGTTCAACCTTTGGCCCTCGTGCCGTAAGTACTTTAATCATTAAAGCAAACATGAGAATGTACACTGTTGTGCTGAAAAGGAACATTAGCTAAGCAAACTCCACCAATGTTCACAAAACCGTAAACCCCCTCGGATTTTATTGCTAACTGTTTTGAAGATAATTGCTATTGAAAACTTTTTGCTTTAACAAATCGTTTATTTTTCGACGGATGAAAAGTGTCAAAAGCATTTGAACGCCTTTGTACTCCGAAGGTAAATCTTATCAATCTAATCGGATTGCTGTTTAGTATGAAATGGTCGGATTTCCGGGACGATTGAACTTCCGCTAATCCAACTTGAGGATAGTCGATCGAGAT
This sequence comes from Cimex lectularius, assembly GCF_000648675.2. Classification (NCBI taxonomy): domain Eukaryota; kingdom Metazoa; phylum Arthropoda; class Insecta; order Hemiptera; family Cimicidae; genus Cimex; species Cimex lectularius. The sequence continues at coordinate 556,026 of NW_019392807.1, forward strand.
GAATATCCTCAATACAGCTCCTTCATCTCAATGGGGCTCCCTCCTGTCAGCAGTCTAATTGTCGAATCATTTCTCAATTTACACCGATTTCTTGCAGAACAAATTGTCTCAATCTAAGGAAAAAAGTGTTAACATTACAAACATTCTGAAACGAAAATATTCAGTGGAACTTGATAAAATCATATAAAAATTATGATTTTGATTGAGAAACTTTGAACATTTTCATTCTTTTGTACAATGTCTGAGACTACGTAAAAAATAAAGCAGATATTTGTGCATTTATCATTCAAAGACAACGAAACACAAACTAAAGTTAGTATGTCCAAAAAATCTGGATTGTTTGAATACTGCTCTATCACACTACCAGTTCAAAAATAAAAAACAATGTACAAGAAAATTCTTTTCATGACGAAATAATTTTCAAAATAGTTTTTCACGAGAAAAAAACGTTCAAAACGATTCTTTCACGACTCGTCCAAACTTTTCTTTTGGATGGCGATTTCAAAATAATTCCATGCCTATTTCTAACCCTATGTATTATAGAAAGAACCCCAAAACACCCCTACTCCTATGAGTTCTACGAGAAATACTCAGCTTTTCATGCGCACAAATTTCTGTGTATTTATGTTCGATACAAGTCGGCATCGTACAAGGGAGCATTCTCGGTCCCACCTTTTACAAGGACGATGCCGCAATTTTGCCGTACAACTCGAATCCTTTCGAACCTCCAACATCCAAGAATGCCTTGCGCTTATCGAAAATTACAAAAAGTATAGGACAAGACTGAATGGAGAAAAATATACTCAGTTATGTTCACATTGATAAAACAGTCTTGCCCTCCAATGTACATCAACAAAGAGGTACCGACTTCCATTCAAGTCAAATATTTGGGTTCTATACCTAGACAGCAGACCCTAAACAAGATTTAAGCCGGTAACACACTTACCCGATGCTACGCCTTGCCACGTTTTGGCAGGGTGTGCACATCTACGCGACGTCAATCGCACGCCACGCACAGTCCTCAGCGTGTGTCACAAATCAGAATCACAATCGCAACGCCTCTTTTGTTCTTAATGCATTATTTTGAGCAAAGCCTTGTAATAAATTGTTAGTTAAATTTAATTGTTTTAAACAAAGTTATTCCAGTGTTTTGATAAATTTTCTGCCTAACCATCATAATTAAATAATTTTTATAAAAACTCATGAATTTTTGATCTCGTTTAATTTGGGTTATATTAAAATAAGAATGTTGTAAATAATATAACGACAAAATTACATATACATAGTTTGAAATAAACTACAAAAAATATGAGTAGCCTGTTCTGACGCTACTCGACGAAAATGGTGTAATTTTATGAGCAAAACCATGAAATAAATTGTTAGTTAAATTCATTCTATCAATAAATGGTATTCCGGTGTTTTGATAAATTTTCTTCATAACCACCATAATTAAATAATTTTTATAAATATTCAGAAATCGTGAGCTGCGGTCTGGTGTGATGTAGGATTCAGAAAAACATTTTCTTTATCGTGCCACGTTTCGATCTTTATTGAGATCATCTTCAGGGCTCAAAGTGTTTGTCTTCTGTATAATTGTGCCATTCTTGCGTGTCGAGTGGGAACTCTCAACACGACACTCAAGAATGGCACAGAAGACAAACACTTTGAGCCCTGAAGATGATCTGAATAAAGATCGAAACGTTGGCACGATAAAGAAAATGTTTTTCTAAAACCTACGTCACACCGGACAGCATCTCACGATTTCTGAATAATTATCGATTAACGGTCACTAATCACCACACATTTTTATAAAAACTTATGAATTGTTGATCTCGGATAGTTTGGTTTATATTAAAATAAGTCTGTTGTAATTAATATAACGACAATATACACATAGTTTGAATAAAAATAGAAGTGTCCGGTTCTTTTGTCTTCGACTGTACGCGATGCTACCCGACAAAAACCTGGCAGTGGGGATCGCAGAGCGTAGAGTAGGGTAGCATAGCATAGCATAGCATCGGGTAAGTGTGTTCCCGGCTTCAAGCGAGTATTATTGAGTATTAGCGTATTACCCCCGTGCACAACTGCCCGATGTTATGCTATGCTATGCTACCCTACTCTACGCTCTGCGATCCTCACTGTCCAGATTTTTGTCGGGTAGCATCGAGTACAGTCGAAGACAAAAGAACCGCTCATATTTTTATTTCAAACTATATGAATTATTGTCCTCATATTAATTACAACATTCTTATTTTAATATAAACCAAATTAAGCGAGATCAAAAATTCATTAGTTTTTTAAATTAATTTTTATGATTTGGCAAAAAATTGATCAAAAAACCGGAATGCCATTTATCGATGGAATGAATTTAACTAACAATTTATCACATGGATTTGCTCATAAAATTTAGCTATAATTTTTACACGATTTTGCTCATAAAATTTATCTAACAATTTATTTCATGGTTTTGCTCATAAAATTACAACATTTTCGACGAGAACAGGACACTCTTTTTTTGTAGTTTATATCAAATCATAAATTGTAATTTCTAATTACACCAACCATTGTAATTTTGTCGTTATATTATTGTTCTTTTAATGTAAACCAAATTAAACGAGATCGAAAATTTATGAGTTTTTATAAAAATTATTTAATTATGATGGTAAGGCAGAAAATTTATCAAAACCCCGGAATAACTTTACTTAAAATAATTAAGTTTAACAAACAGTTTATTACATGGTTGCGGTCATAAAATTTAACTAAAAATTTATGGTTTTGCTCAAAATAAAGCTTTAAGAACAAAACAGGTGTTGGGATTGTGATACTGATTTGTGATACACGCTGTGTGACTGTCCATGGCGTGTGCTTGACGTCGCATAGATGTGCACAACCCACCAAAACGTGACAAGGCGTCGGGTAGCGTCGCATAGCGTTGCATCGGGTGTTCCCCGCTTTAAGAGACAACTTAACAGAACAGTTGGACAACTTGGAGAAGACTTGTAGTGCCGAAATTCATCTTGACCGTCAAAACTAAACTAACCTTATACAAGTTTTTACATCGACCACTTTGGACGTCCGGAGTCCTCTCTACGTCACTAACCTCACTATATATAACGACCTCAACAATCCTTTTTTCAACGAACTTTCAACGTTTCCGTTTCCGAAAGTTTCACACCAACCTCTCGATCCATGCTAACCCTAAGGCTAAGCAATAGCTCGAGCCCTCTCTACAGAATCGGAATCCAAATTGTCTAGGATGATTTTCTTTTTTCTATCGTGGGTTTTATTTTATTTTATTTTTAATAGAATCTTTTGGAAGAGTTTAAAGATTATCGGTAGTTTGTAGATTTGGAAATGTTCTCTGTTTTTGTGTCATGTTGACTGCAAATTATAATCAACGCAATATATGATTATAGATTTCTAAGAGTAGTTCATAAGAGTTAAACTGTTGTCTGTATGAACGATAACGTAAAATCATCATTTTGCATTTATTTCTATGCGCATCTCATGAATAGAAAATAAGAATATTGAACTTTAGAACTGGCGTCGAACCGAAATGCGATTTATGTTTTTACAAGATTTCTTTAAAATTTCAATACGCTTGATTTGTTTTTCTTTTGTGCTTTCACTCAAAGCACCTAAACTTTAAGCGATTTCTCCTCTGTAGTGCTAATAAACGTAATTTCCGGGCCCTCGACACAAAAGGGCTATTGATTAAAGAACATGAAACTGATATGCTGCTCTACCGTTCCATCAACAGGTGTTGGCTTAAATAAACCGGTTTAGTAAGAAGACCTTTCCCCCTGGACTAGCTTTAATAAGTTACTATTTAAATATTCCGTTGTCTGCTGACAAAACAAAAACAAAGTAAAATAATCCATTTTTGGTTCAGGACATGGTTCTAAAAATAATCAATGTCTTTGACCCTTTCCAGTTGCTGCTGATGAGATTGATGGGTACAGTTGAAACGTTGAAGTTTTGCTTCATAAAAACTAAATAATTTAATTACAGTAGAAACATTTTGCCAAAAACTAAATATTTACTTTTGGTATGTTCAGTTTATATATGAATCTGGTAGTAGACGCATTTTTTAGCATGAAACTAAGCTTATGTTCATTTTTTGCACCCCTCCCTCAAAACAAAACCGTTAAATACAAATTTTTTGAGCAAAATTTTTTTGTCAAAAAATTCTCACTTTTTTTCCAAAAATCACAAAAAAGATGATAACTTTGAAACGATTCTACCGATCTAAAAGAAATTTTAGAAGCAATTAGAATCCCTTAAACTACTCCCAATATGGCCTCGGTAAATAAATTAAAACTGGAGATATAAAAGAAATTAGAAATCGAGCAAATTTTCGGAATTTAAGGACCATCTAAAGAAACAAAACATAATTTCAATTCAAATCTAAATACAAGAGTATTACATAGTCTCAACAAAGGGAAAGAATTAGATTGGTTTGAGAAATTTGAAATTAAAAAATGTAAAATTGAACATGGTGATAAATGCATTAATAATATAACAGATTTTGATCTACCTTTTAAATAAGTACATAAATAATATCAAACATCCAAATAATTAAACTAATTATTTTAATTGTTATTATTTTTATAGTAATTTAATAATATTAAGTATTTACTAGTATAATATTTATTTGTGTTATAATTTCCGCGTTTCGCACTTTCAAATTGAGCGCCATTAAGAAAATCAGCTGCTAATTGGAACGTCGCGTTGGCGGAGGTATCAGCGGGTTCACTTTGGCAATTCATATCGAGAGAGGTGGTTGTAGAAGTCCTTCAACCTGATGATGAGCTAAAAGGCTCGAAATCTGGATCGGTGCAAAACAACTTACTGTGAGTAGGAACTATCTTTTTAAAAAGGATTGAACACCACACTCACTCCATCATTTATCATTTCTATTAAAAGAAATTATTCCAGGTGATTTTTTTACCCTTAAATTTCTTACTAAGAAACATTAAATCCATTATGTTTAATGGTCTGATTGACCAAATTACTTCTTTCAATTAATTATTCTTTGTACGTAAGGACTTGGATGAAACGAAATAGTTACTGTGACAAGCGGGATTCGAACCCACGATCTTCGGTTCAATACGCCGCTGCTCTAACCACTTGAGTGATCGTGGTTCTTGAGCTACTTCGATTCACTCGGACACCAACTCCCCATCTCAACCTACCTTTCGAATTTTCCCTCCTTTTTGCCATTTTTCAAATGTCGTGTAATCAGGATTCGATCCTCGGCGTCAAATAAAATGGCCACGGAGAGCTGTTAGTGAAGTTATACTTCGTTTTACGTTTAAATCCATTATGTTTAGTGGTCTGATTGACCAAATTACATCTTTCAATTAATTATTCTTTGCATGTCAGGTATTGGTTGAAATGAACAAGTTAGTGACACGAGCCGAGGTCATGGGTTCGAATCCCGCTCGTGACACTAACATTTTCATTTTAACCAAGACTTTACATACTTATAAACATTGTTGACATAGGCTGAAAGACAAACAATCCACCATTCCAACTGTTGTCAAAACGTTGTATTTGGATGAAAAAGAGAAAAACAATTTTTATTTACTTACTTTACTCGGTACGCTTTTTGGTTTTTGCATATAAAGCTTTTTTCTGTCAATTTAAACAGTTTTTAATTTATTTTGTTTTCAAAGGAACTTTTTTTAACTTCAAATTAATTTTTTTAAATTTCAAATCAACCCCTTTTAACTTCAAATACGCCCATAAACAATTATAATTAAAATGAAATGTTTATAGTAAATTAAGTATAAAAACATCTAATCATTTGGATGAATAAAAAACACCTAGTTATTTTATACACCAATTTTTTTATATTTTAAAAAATTTCTAATTTTTAAAAACCATTTGTTTTTATATTTAATGCTATATGACGTTAAATTTAATTTTACAATAACTATTTTCTTGGGGTATTTTGTAATAATAAATATACTGGAATTTTACGTTACATGCATTTCCTACCATCTCCTAAGTATTTTAATGCTTCAAAAAAGTTCAACTTGAAGTTAAAAAAAGGTTAATTTAAAAATAAAAAGACTAATTTTCTGTTCAAAAAGGTTAATTTTGAGTTAAAAAGGGTTAATTTGACGGCAAAAAGCTATATACAGGATTTTTACTTTACATGCTTATATTTCATACCATCTCGTAAGTTCTGTTCAGACTTTAAAGAAAGGGTTAGTTTCAAATTAAACAGGGTTAATTTGAAGTTAAACATGTTATTAATTAACTTTAATATTACCTTTAAACCTTTAAACAATGCAAAACATTTTTTCATCGAAAACTGCCTAAAATTTTATTAAATTTGTAATCGAAAAATCGCGTCTATTTTGGGAACACCAGGGCAATAAATTTAACGGCCAATTTGTTCCAAAAGCAGGTGAAAACAACTCATGACAAGTTTTTCTTTGTTTTCCTTTTCCCTTGTAAGTTCGTGACCAGTTTGTCTTACAAAGTGCTAGTATATTATTCTTCTACTTGTTGTAAATTTTCTCCACCTTCGAGCACGATTCCTATTGATCGCATGACTGGATTATTTTGACTAAGCCGGTTGATCAAGTGTCCATTTCCTCCTTCTAAACGTCGTATTTAATCAACTTCTAAGTTCAGGAGCAGAGTAGACGTAAAATAAACTTACAATAGATGATTATGTACATATTTCAGATATTAATTAATCTTTTTATGTAAGGTATTGGTTGAAATGAAAAAGTTCGTGCCACGAGAGGGATTCGAACCCACGACCTTAAGGGACTACTCCGAGTATCCCCCACAAATAGTGAACGAACTTTTCATGGCAGACATTACTACGGCGGTACCAGGCTCCCAATTAATATTCACTGATGGATCATTACTAGAAGGACGAGTAGGCTGCGCTATATACGACTCCTCTGCCAAGGTGGAAAAAATGTTTTCCCTTCCCAGTCAGGCATCCATTTCTGGAGTACATTGCGACACTTAAGGGCACACGCTTCGCTATTGTATCAGATAGCATGAGCTCCATCAAGCAATTAGAACGTTTCCACCCCAACTCAAAGTGCGACTATCTTGTGACATGCATAGTCAATATCGTTTGTACCTTACGGCATCGCCACATACAAACAGCTTTCTGTTGGTGTCGCGGACACTGTGGCATAAAGGGTAATGACATAGTAGATCAGCTAGCCAAACGAGCGACAACAGCCGGACAATACCAGGACATAAAACTGCCAAAGACAGATGCGAAACGTACCTTAAACAAACACTGGTTAGTGGAGTGGCGCAACTGGTACAACAGCGGAACAGCGGGAAACTTTTACAAATCGCTTCACCCAGAATTGCGCTCCATCCCATGGTTTGCAACATCCAAATTCGGATGCAAAAAATTTTATTCTTCAATGTCTCGGATACGCACCAACCACTATATTTGCGGGGCTTATTTGCACAAAATAAATCGTAGAGCGTCCCCAAACTGTCCCACCTGTGATCAACCAGAAACTATCAAGCATTTGATTTTAGAGTGTCCACAATACGAGTCTACCAGAACAGACTTCCTTGAAAATCTGTACAACATAAAAGAAATCAACAAGCCTGTCAGCTGGGAGAGCCTACTTTTATTTTATTATTTTTTTTATTGGCCTTATGATCTTTGCATATTAGCCATGACGAATTCTTATATATGTTGTTCAAATTGGGGGTTATCGGGAAAAAAGGGCCAGAGGCGACGGTGGGAATCGAACCCACGACCGCGGCGTGAGAGTCTCTCATGCTAACCACTCGGCTACCGCGGTCCCCGGGAGAGCCTACTTGCTCTTAACAGAGTGGACGTATACCAGGTCATATATTCCTTCTTACAAAATAGTGGCATCAACGTGTAAACGTGAAATCGCTAACGTAGAGGTCGGTTCAATCCCCTTGGGTTTCAGCCCGGATGCGGGGCTGTCTTCGCGTCGGGCTCTCTAAACGCGCTGGGCATTTAGTACCCGGGATGTGGGGGGATGTGGACTTTTCCATAGGACAATGCGTCATATTTTGTAAATGGTTTTTATCCACATTCAGTTGAGATAAAAAAGTCAATAGCACGAACGGGATTCGAACCCACGATCTTCGGCTTGATACGCCGCTGCTCTTCCACTTGAGCTATCGTGACTTCCATCCACTCGGACACCAACTCCCCATCTCAGGGGGGAATTTCGAAAGGTTGTAGGATGAGAGGAGTTGGTGTCCGAGTGGATGGAAGTCACGATAGCTCAATTGCTAGAGCAGCGATTTAGCCGAAGGTCGTGGGTTCGAATCCCGCTCGTGGCACTAACTTTTTCATTTCAACCAATACCTTACATAAAAAGATTAATTAATGGAAAGAAGTTATTTGGTCAATAGTCCACTAAATACAATGGATATTTCAGATAGTTTTCTTCTTCATATAAACTTCAAATTTTGTTGATCAATAATGCCTTCGTACAATAGTCGTTAAAATCTTTATTCTATTTATTATGCCATCTTTTCTGTTGACGAAATCCTGCAGGCCTTCTTCCACTCATTCACGTATTGTCAAGAACATTTTGGAATTTGTGCGAATATGGTGGGTTGTGGCACAGCCCAGATCAGGGTGAAGAAGCGGTTAATGAAGGTTCGTTTGACTTTTCCCATCATCGCCGTCGAACTGTATTGTTTTACAGAATCCATTATTCATCCCCCACTTATCTTCTAAGAAATGGATCGTTATCTTGAGAGGACCGCCGTCTTCTTAAATAAAAAAAAAATCAGTTTAAACTAAAGGATTTCCTACCGAAAGCTATATAATCGACAAACCTTCTCATAACTAACCATCTCATTACTCAACGTGAAAAAGTCTTCTGGTCTCGATTGCATACCCCCTATATTAGTTAAAAATTGTTCTGCGGCTCTTATTGCTCCTTAACACTATATTCTGAACCAGTCGTTAAAAACAGGTATTTTCCCAAATGCTTGGAAAAGCACTTTTGTCATTCCTCTACATAAAGCTGGCGATAGTTCTAATGTTTTCAATTACCGACCAATATCTATTCAATCCATGTTCTCCAATATATTTGATTCTATTATTTGTAATAAACTTAAAAACGACATTAAATCTTTTATTATACCTCAGCAACATGGTTTCTGCTCTGATAGATCAACTGTTACTAACCTGCTCACATTTCAAAATTACATCTTAGATGCAATAAACTCTGGACACCAAGTAGACTCAGTGTATACTGATTTTTCTAAAGCTTTTGATAAAGACCGCGGTAGCCGAGTGGTTAGCATGAGAGACTCTCACGCCGCGGTCGTGGGTTCGATTCCCACCGTCGCCTCTGGCCCTTTTTTCACAATAACCCCCCCAAATTTGATCACACATACATGAATTGTCACGTGGCTAATATGCATAGTTCATAACGCCAAAAAAAAAAGTAAATCACACAATACAGTTAAGGAACCTAATGGATTATGGTGTCACCGGAACTATCTTGAATTGGTTATCCAGCTTTCTCTCCGACAGAAAACAAATAGTCAAAATAAAATCATTTAAATTATGTCCCTTTGCGGCTTCCTCGGGAGTCCCGCAAGGGTCTCTTCTTGGACCAGTTTTGTTTCTCTTATTTATTAATGATATACATCTTGCTTTCCCTTCTGCTCAATTTTTATTATTTGTTGATGATCTAAAAATCTATTCCATATTCACTTCTCCTTCGGATTGCTTACAATTACAAAATTCTATCAATAATATGCTAACCTGGTGCTCTAATAACAAACTTGCTCTTAATGTTTCCAAATTTTACACAATTACATTCTCTCATAAGAAACAACCTTTTATTTATCTCTATACTCTCCATGATGCTCTTTTAACGCGAGTTGAGGTCGTAAAGGATCTTGGTGTACATTTCGATCAAAAGGTCAAGTTTAAAGAACATATTTCGTCAATAAAAAATAGTTCTATGAAGATAGATAGATAGATAGATGTAATATTTCAGGGTATGGTATACTGCGCCCTTTAAGAGCTATTGTATCCCCTGTGCTCTGCCTAAAGCACATCGGTGAGTCCTATTTCATCAAGAAACTTGATTAATAGGCCCGGTTTCAGTGGTTGCAGTTCTTCTATGGTCACATTGTACATCCCAAAACACTTCCTCCTGCGGGCTAGTGTAGCTCCGCAGTTTGTTAGTAAGTGTGTTGGTGTCTCTTCTGCTTCTTTGCAGAATCTATATGTGCCATGTTGGATTATTCCAATTTTCTTTAGATGTCCATTTAATCTACAGTGTCCTGTCAGGAATCCTGTTAGGATTCGCAGTCTATTCCTGCTTCCTTTGACACATTCTGTGATTTCTTTCTTGCCAAAATTGGTTAGAAGATTCTTGGATTGTCTATGTCCAATAAGTGAATTCCAAAGTTCGCTCATTTTCTTTTTGCCCATCTGTCTGAGGTATTCGTTAATAGTGTGTATTCCTATTCCACAGAAGGGTTTCTATGAAGATGCTAGGTTTTATCATCCGGAACACCTATGAATTTAAAAATCCTCTATGTTTTGTCCATCTTTGTAAAGCTTTTGTACAACCCATACTAGAATATGCTACACCTGTTTGAAACCGATTCTATCTAAATTATCAAAAAAAATTTCAATCTGAACAAAACAAATTTTTTAAAAAACTTTCCTACAAACTCAATCTTCATCCGAATTCTACCCTGGAATCCGCTCTGAATTTAAACTTTTCGAACTGGCACTAAGAAGGGATTACTTTGATATTGTTTTTGTATTTAAATTATTAAACAATCTCATCGATAGTCCTTCTCTCCTCTCTCAACTACAGCTACATGTCCCTTCGCACCCTCTTAAAACCTATAAATTATTTTATATTGATTTCCAAAGCTCTAACTACATGCTCTCTTCTCCTCTACACAGAATGATGATCAAGAGTAACAACATCTGCAATAGCAATGACTTCTTCAATAGTTCTGTGCAATCTGTGAAAAACCATATCCTACAACCTTAGTTGAAAGCTTCTATATTTCATACTGTACAAAATTATTACAATTTATTTAATTTACTGGTTCAACTAATTCTCGCACTCTAGTCTCATTATATATTTACAAAGAGCATTATTTTCATTACATATGAACCTAATTATTGTAGTTTCAATTGTCTTTCAGCTTTATTTTGTTTCCTCTGCCTTATTTGGTTAGTAATTATATCTTTCATTTTTGTTGTTCAGTTTTTTACTCTTTAATTGTATTTTTATATTTATCATTTATATTTACCATTTATATTATTACCATGTATATACGTCCTTATTCTTTTTATATATTATTTGTATTTTTACATATATCATTTATATTTTTTGTTATTGTCTTTTTTTATAGTGGATTTCGATCCGTAAATAAATAAATAAAAAATCATGGTCATACGTCTTAATGCAAAATTGGGACACTTATAATGGTGAATCACAAACTGGATGGGACGAAAATCGACATGAAATACTACGAAAGTAATTACTGTCACATAGAATGGCTTAAGGTACAACTATCCGTTTGGTGTTACTAAAAAGCCATGAGGTTCCCAGTGGTTCCCAAGGTACCCCGGTTTCAGGGGTATCGGGCTTCTCGACATTTCTTCTCGGTAATCGTATGTATCCGGATTAACCATGGATTATGGGACGCACATAAATTTAAGATCGGTTTGAGGGAAAGTCCAAACTGCGCGACGTGCGATACCGTGGAGCATCTCATATCATAATGGAATGTTCGGAATATGAAGAAGAAAGAAAATTGTTTTTGGAAAGGATTTACTCCCTGAAGGACATTGGTAGACGCTTTAATCTAGAATCCCTGATTTCCGAAGAAAGAGACGATGTATACTGGTCACTATACGACTACATCAGAGAGTGTGAAATAGAGGTCTGATTCGTTGTAGATTTTTGTGCGGAGCCGGCGGTCGGGGGCCGGGGGGCGGGTGCCTGCGCGGCGTGTCCGCCGGGAGGGATACAGGTCGTCCCCCGAGGACGTCCATATTAGGTTTTTTGATGTAAATGGTTTTTATCCATGCCCAGGAAAAAAAAGCATCTATCCTCTCTTTTCGCGGCTGTTCGTGGTGCCGGGGTGGTCCTCGTTTCTCGGGTTCCGGTTTTGCGCTGCTGGTATCACCATTCCACCAATACTAGGATCATGGGTAATGGGGACTCCCCAAACCCCAACAAAAAAAAATAAAATGGTCGATGCCGGAATTCGAACCTAGAACCGCAGATAGGAATCTGATAAAAAAGTACTATGATTGACAATAGAAAGAAAAATAAGAGGAAACGGGGACCGCCCTGGCCTAGTGGTTAAAGCGTCCCACTCGGGTTCGAATCCCGACAGAGCTCAAGGTTTTTTTAATGGATTATAATACGAAAAATCTACTGTAAAGTGGTTTGACCTCTCATCCGCGATGTTAATGTACGACATGAATTACTTTATTTTTTCGTAAATATTACAGATGTCTCCCAGTTCGACTGAGTCTGTCATCAGGGTCTACTGCTGAAACTCGAACCTTTCTTTTCTAGTATCTCAGCGTAAAATATATCTGAAGCTTTCTTCCAATTTACCTGCCCAATCTCAACCTTTCAGATACATTTTACTGTCTGATATTCGCCAGCAGATACTGCGAGTTAGAAGAGATCTCAGAATACGTTTTAGGTTTTTATTAAGGTCTGTGTAGATTCTTGAAACTAGGAGAGAAATTGCCGCAAGCAAGACTATGTAGGTTGATTAACAAACTGAAGCTAGCCACTGATTAATAAAATTAGAGGAACGCAATAGATCAACTCAGGTCGAGGTGCAGAAGGCCTTGCGCCCACCTCTTTTATCCCTATTCCTTACTGTTCCTCAAAGGAGCATCCTTCACTACTTTTCAGCATATAGACAGAAGAATTTCCTTAACACTCGAATAGAAATCCTTTCTGTGGTTCTGGGTTCGAAACCAGGCTTAACCCATTGAATTTTATTTGACAATTATATGAAAAACATAGTGCAAAGTGTCACTTTCGACCGCGATTCCCAAGGGTAGTTAAACTTTAAGCCCTCCTGTATGACAGGACTTACTTTATTTATTTATTTATAAATATTATAAACATTTCCCAGTTCAATCGTGTCTGTCACTAGTGCCTACTGCTGAAAGTCAAATCCTTTCTTGTATCTTATCTTAAAATATATCTTCCGTGTTAACTACAAAATCTCAACCTCTGATAGATTTTACTCTCTGTGTCCCTCAAGGGCGCATCCTAGATTCACCACTTTTCAGCATATACACGGAAGAATTTCCTTAACATTCGAACAGAAATCCTCTCTGTGGTTCTGGGTTCGAAACCAGGCTTAACCCACTGAATTTTATTTGACAATTATATGAAAAACATAGTGCAAAGTGTGTCTTTCGACCTCGATTCCCAAGAGTAGTTAAACTTTAAGCCATCCTGTATGGCAGGACTTACTTTATTTATTTATTCATAAATATTACAGACATCTCCCAGTTCAATTGTATCTGTCACTAGTGTCTACTCTGAAAGTCAAATCCTTTCTGGTATCTTATCCTAAAATATATATTGCTTGTTAACTACAAAACTTCAACCTCTGATAGATTTTACTCTCTGTGTCCCTCAAGGGCGCATCCTAGATTCACCACTTTTCAGCATATACACGGAAGAATTTCCTGAATACTCGAATAGAAATCCTCTCTGTGGTTCTGGGTTCGAAACCGGGCTTTTATTTGACAATTATATGAAAAATATATTGTAAAGTTTTACCCCCTCGTCCACGACATCCAACAGGTAGTATGCCGATGTATGACAGGAATTACTTTACTTTACTTTACTTTTTTATAAATAAAAACTTGAGCTATGTCAACTGTTTTTATTGTGGGGGGGGTGGAGTACCAATTACCCATCTCCCTAATGTCATCTTCGAAGAAGAATGAAATGGTCGTCTGGTTTTGGTTAACGTCTGGGTGTAGAAATTTGCAAACATGAACACATAAATGTTATTATCATCAAACTGTATTGTTTTACAGAATCCAATTTTCATCATCGTTGACTATAATCTTGTGAACAAATCTGTTCTTAGCGCTTTCAGCTAAATGACCGTCGCTTACTGTAGAATGTCTCCAGTAAATGAGAAACTCCTGCCTCTGACAAAGCGAGCCTCTCCGAGCAATCTTTCAAGCATATCACGGATTATTTTCGATTAAAGATTAAGCTGTTGTTTTTTTTCTTTATTCAAACATGGCAAACGTTTGTCTCCATGCTTGACTTTTAAGGATTTTTAACTTAAATTAAACTGAAAGTGTTTATAAATAAATGTATAAACGTCAAAAGTTCAACTTTCCGAGCAAATATTATTTTTCAGTTTTCGCTTGCTGAAAAAAATACTGCAGTTAAAAACTTATTTGAACGTTTAAAGTTTTATATTAAATGCTATATTTTTCTTCGTGATCGAAGGTTAAAAATGGCTGAACACATAACAACAACAAAAAACAGCTTATTTTCGAAGTTTTTTTACGCAACGTGGCAGAAAGCCTGATGTAGCCGGCTGCTGTCATCCAAACTTTTATCAATAAGTTTTCTTTTCCGGATCGGAGGTATTTTTTCCAACGTCAGAATCTCTCACTTGAATAATGTTTTTCTCAATTTAAAAAAAAAAAGTTTTCGGAGCTTCAATATCGTAAGACCGCCGGAAATTTTAACGTCGTCCTTTAACTACCGCTAGGGCTAAGTAAATTCCGTCCCTTTCTGGCACATAGAATAATTTGAGTTCATCAAATATTAATTACAAACGTGCATAATTACACGTTTTAACATTTAAACACTAGGCGTAGCATTTCGTCGTGTAACATTTTCTAAGGGGGTGGATTCATCATACAAACTTCCCCCTGATGAATAATTTTGAATAAAATAATGGCATGAATAAAATAATGCAAAAGCACTTGTTAAACAAGTACGTAAATATTTATGCGAGCAAAAGTTCAACAGTCCAACATGGCTTTCCAATGCAAAATTCTAACCTCGACGGATATTTCCACATTCAACTACGAAACATGTAACTGAAGTATTTTAATAATAAATTTACATAATAGGATTTTATATCAATAGTTTTTTTATTATAAACAGCTTTAAATTTAAAATAAAGCACAAATGGTTTTGGTCTGCGAGTCGGTGAACTCGTGTTGAACCGGCACAAGGCCATTTACTGCGCCATCTTCAGTGAGACTGTCTGTCATTTTGTCCGAGTACGGTTATATAGTATTGAGTCCGTCGCTTGTCGCTGGGGGTGTGGTCATCGAGATCATTGGTGGCGGTTATTTCCTTTGCTAGTTATTATTTGTGCTTTATTGGATTTTTTTCTGATGTTGGTTTCGATGTTATGTTCTTCTGAACGTTTTCGTCTTTTTTTATAATGTGTTCTTAATGGTGTGAAGGTAGTGTGTGAATGTTTGTGCGTTCTTGTCTAGCGGGTTGGTTGTGTCTGTGTTTCTTTTTAGCAGTTTACCTATGTTAATGTACCTTAACGTCGGTCGTGAGTTAGTGACGTGCAATACCAATGGCGAGTGGCTCCCAGACTCCAATCTCAAGCTCCAAGATAAGCGCCAAATCGTTTGATCTTCACTGTCGTGAGTCGACAAGACGTACGAACGTCCTTATTCTTTTAATTCAACATTGACATTTTTTGTATTAACTTTCTCATAACCAATTCTCTATATATCTATATTTCTATATATTCGTTAACTTTGTTTTGTTTCTGGCCAGATTTTTAGTTTCCGTATTTTTATAACAAATTGTCAGTTAATAAATTTAATCATCAAACGAATTATTCATCTTTTTTTTAAGCCTTGAGTGCTTTACGCAACAGCCGGCAACTATCCCTGGTAACGCCGGACTTGGAGGGTAGATATCCAACACTCACTCCCGCCGGCGTCTACGAAACAGTATGTATAATAAATTATAATTTCATGTTGTAAGACAATGGTCTCTGCCGGGTTTCGAACCCAAAACCGCCAGCGTGACAAATACGATTAGGACGCCCTAACCACTCGGTAACGCGGTCCCCGGAATAGTTCAATAAATCACCTACATAACTCTATTCAATAAAGTGAAACGCGGAGCTAGAGATTGAAGAGAAGTTTGATGTATTCCGCCTGCAGAAAGTTCTTGTAATCCTTTTCGATTCTTACCGATACCCGGTACTCGTTAAGAGGTAAAAATTCGAGTGGCCGTATTCAGCGATTTGTTTTCAAAGCTGGAAGATAATGATCTATTTCTTAGAAGGGTCTACGATAAAAAGCGAATTATCTTGAGCGCTCACGGGGAAAGCTGAACCATCGTTAACCACTTCCTACGGTTCAGCCGAAAGAACGGAATTCGGTGGAATTGGCCTGGAATCCTTAACCAGGAAATTCCCGAAAACGAAACGGTCAATTCGGAGTAATACTGTTTTCAATTAAACCGAATAAATTCAGTTAACAAGTACTATTAGCGATTAGAACAGAATTGAGAACACCGTTTGTTCTCAACGGTTAAACTCGGTAAAAATTATTTCATTGAACTAATCATTATTTAAGGTAAAATCTTGCGAGCCGATGGAACTTTTAAAAAGCTGCTGATGTAATGTTCTAAAATAATATTTAGTCTGGTCGTCAATAACCATCACCGGTCTACATTATCCTACGTGCTTTGGTTTGCCGGATTCGACTCTGATTTTCGCCATCAATTTATGTCCATCGTTATTCTTTTTACTTCTGAACATAACTAAAGCTAGACTTACTGTTAGTTCTATTCTTGAAATTAAAGCTAGTTCCAGGGGCTATTGACAGCTAGGGGATTACAGTCCCGGACCCAATCAGCCATCCAAACCCATTCTCTCACTCACTCTGAAACTAATATAATTCAGGTCAATGGGTACTCAATATCCCACCATCGGCCCTCGATCACTGCATATTCACGCTAATAAATACATCCCAACATACACAAAGAAACACAAAACGAGATATCTATAAGTTATTATATATTCACTAGTTTTCGTGGTCCGCTTGACCAAATAATATCTTTCAATTAATTAATCTGTATTTAAGGTATTGGTTGAGTAAAAAAAAGTCAGTGTTACAAGCGGGATTCGAACCCACGACCTTCGGCCAAATGCGCCGCTGCTCTACTACTTGGGCTATCGTGACCTCGATCCACTTGGACACCAACTTCCCATCTCAACCGCACCTTTTGAAGTTTCCCTCCTTTTTGCCATTTTTCAAATGTCGTGCAATATATTTGATTCTCGGCGACAAATGAAATGGCCACGGAGAGCTTTAGTGAAGGTATACTTCATTTTAAACTAATTCAATTCACTAGTTTCATGGTCCGCTTGGCCAATTAATATATTACAATTAATTAAGGTTTTCAGTTGAGATAAAAAAGTCAATAGCACGAACGGGATTCGAACCCACGATCTTCGGCTTGATACGCCGCTGCTCTACCACTTGAGCTATCGTGACCTCGATCCACTCGGACATCAACTTCCTATCTCAACCTCACCTTTTGAATTTTCCCTCCTTTTTGCCATTTTTCAATTGTGTAATCTATTTGATTCTCGGCGACAAATGTTTTTATCTCAACCAATACCTTATATATTACACAGGGCGGGCTACCAGGACCCGAGGGGTTAAAAGCCTAGGTAGGCCCGTACCCCATCCCTAAAAGGTCCGGGACCTGGTCGGCTCACGAGTCCTCTATAAACCTTTTGGACCTATTCACAAACCCGAGGATTGTGGACAATTTTATCCTGGGGAGTGTTTTGGTTATGTCCTCTCCTTCGAAAGTATCAAATCTTTCCCTAGCATACCTATCGCATTCTGCAAGGTAGTGTCGAGCCGTTTCTTCTTTTGTTTCGCAGAAGCGGCAGAAGGGGTCTGGTAGAGTACCCATTATGAAGAGGTGTCTTCTCAAGGGGCAATAGCCCGTTAAGATACCTATCAGCCTCCTAATTCCCCTCCTCGAGTTAGAGAATAACCATTTCGCTTCTTTTGGTTTGATTTCCTTCAGAAACTCCTTCGATTGCCTGCATCCGAGGGACATGTTCCAATCCTTAAGGAATTGTTTCATGCCCCAGCTACTTATACTCTCTTTCGCTGTGCTTAAAGAGTGGGGTAATACCGGTTGTGGCCCGACAAACGCAGTATTTGATCCTTCCTTGGCCAGGCTGTCCTCCTCCTCGTTGCCATAGTGCCCCTTATGAGCAGGTATCCATATGAGGGTTACCCTATTCTCATACCTGGTGAACCAATACCTTAAATACAGATTAATTAATTGGAAGATATTAGATTAAGATGTTGGTGAAGCGGACCACAAAAAGTAGTGAATTTAATAAGTTAAATGAAGTATATCTTCACTAAAGTATCCTTGGCCATTTCATTTGTCACCGAAAATCAAATAGATTACACATTTGAAAAATAGCAAAAAGGAAGGAAAATTTAAAGGTGGGGTTGAGATAGAAAGTTAGTGTCCAAGTGGATCGAAGCCACTATAGCTCAAGTGGTAGAGTAGTGACGTATTTAGCCGAAGGTCGTGGGTTCGAATCCCGCTTGTGACACTGACTTTTTTATCTCAACCAATATCTTAAATACAGATTAATTAATTGGAAGTTATTATATATAGTAAAATAGCCCTGTATATTCCAAAAATTGAACAGGGGACTCAGATACAGATGCTCAATAACAGTTCTCCTGTCGAGTGGCATACACGCTCTTTATATGGAGCCAAGGAGTGGCAACCTTCAATTAAGTGGGACACATGGAGCAACTTACAAACTCTATTCATACCGGACTTTGGCCAAAAATAAGTGTCCGGGTGTCAACTTCTCATGGCTTGCTCTTAATCGGGTGAGGATGAGCCCTCTTCTTCGATTAAGATCTTCTATCATTTAACTTTTAGAATGTAATATAATTCGCAATAACCAATTATTTATTTTTAACATTATAATTGTTGGAATTTATTAGCAATATTACATTTAATACATAAATCCCGTCCATTTATGTAATTTTATTTAAATGTATATCATGTTAGAAGTTACATATGATTTTGGCCTGCCTAGGCTTTTTGATCGCGCGGACTCGTTTCGACTTTTAACCAACTTAAGTTCGCCTGTGTGTTCTTTTGTCAGCCGGGTCTTTTTTATAGGTTTGTACATTAATTAACGAGTATGTTAATTAAAACACATTTCCAAACCTCAAAAGCATCAGCATCTCCCTATGTCCAACACCCTATCAGCTTTCTGCCATATCTGGGCAAAATCCATTCCTGAAACCCCTGGCACACACATCCCATTCTCGAAAGCTCAAATTTCATTCCAAACCTCGGTTTGAGGCTACATCACTAATTCAAGACTGCCACAAGGTAGTAGACATCATCGCATCCTCCCTTCACCATAAGGAATGCAGCTATGGTGCTTTACTAGACATGAGGCGGGTCTTCGATCGAGTGAGTAGCGCCCAGGCTTGCTCTGAAGGGTGTATTCTTGGAAGGCAGCATTCTCGGTCCTATATTTTAGTATACACTGCACATTCCTATCAATCCTGATATGGTACACCTCACATATGCAGTTACCACCTTCACTCTGCCATTCAACACTGCCAGGGGTGGCAGACATCATCGCATCTTCCCTTCAGCATAAGGAATGCAGCTAGGGTGCTTTACTGAGACATAAGTCTTAGATCGAATCGTATTAAGTCGTATAAAGCTAGACGCATTGATATAGTATTGATTTTAGAGAGTAATATCCGCTTGAAAAATACAAATTCAATTATTAGTTTTGTGGAAGAGGAGATTATTTTCAACGAACTACACAAGATTTAATTATCTCGAGCTTATTCTTTATATTCTACTTTTTCCTACTTCTTTCTTCTTCGCTGTCGCCGCTTTTGTAATAGAAAGAGACATCCATCGAGCTGTGTTTCGAGAGAGTCGTACTCAGTGGGAAATGGTAACGAAAACCTCTCAAATACTAAAGCCGAACGGGAATCCAGGGGAAATACTAATAGGGAACTTCTGATTGTCACTCTGGCCGGATAATTGTCCAAGTTGGAAGGGTTTGCGCGTTCTATCATCCGAGAAGGGACGACAATGTCTTTCGAGGGAAGGGGAAAAAATAAAGTTGAGATATTAACGACCATTTCTCCAGCCCCTTTAACTTAGAAACCATTCGGGTGTCGCAAAATGTACGATGAAATTGCCCGCAACTGGGCAGAAAATTAAAATTCCATCTTACTAACACCCAATGAAAGTCAATGACCAAGTGTCTGTCTAATTGTAAGTATAACGTATCAATCAAAATCGATAACGGCTAATAGAATATAATTTATATAAACAGAAGGGTTGTTCCAGATTAAAAACCGTTTACACCGTTTAATTCAGCATCAAAAAACGTTCAAAAACGTGCACGAGTCATCTGAAATTGTCAAGCCCGCTATGCTGTATAGTTAACATATTTTTGCCTCATGAGAAACTAGACCAAAAAAAAAAGATTTCGTGACTCGGTTTGCTAAAAATGCCAAAAATAAAATGGGGGGGGGCGAAATGTTAAACTGGCCATGTCTATTGAAACGTATTTTAAAAATAAGAGATAATTTTTTTTATATCAGACTAAATGCTTTAATCATTCTAGTATTCGGTGTATTTGTGACACCGGGCCGTCTTCGCCCTGCAGCGGGATAGCACAATAGCCACCGGTTTGTCGTCGCAAAAATGAATAACGAGTAATCACAGTGTTGAAAATAAATACACACATTTGCATGCATAACTGTCTGAAAAAAATCGTAAAGTTCACAACGAAAGTATATTAATAAAAGGGGGCAAAGCACGGTTTTATAGAAGCGACGGTGATGATGATATGTGGGTGGGTGCCGTTACTGCAACCTGGTCTTGTGGGGAGGAACAAGACCTCAAAAAAAAAAAAAAAACATGAAAATCACACTATGACATAAAATTGTATAATGTTATCATAATTACTGGTATAAAAGATATAAACAATATTTATATTAAGCTCTTGATAAAACCCTCTCACATATTGGATATTATCTGTCTTGGAGTTATTTATTAGAATAAAAATACATCTTTTATTTGATGATACGAAGGATGTATGTTGTGTTTTACATTGGATCGGCTCGTGTCCAGCCTTTTCGGGTACATGCACCCCATGAAAGGGCGTTAAGGACCTTCTCGTGCTTTGACACATTCCTTCTCAGAAATAAATTGACAACAATAAATGTATTCCCACTGCGCAATTTCTCTTGTCAGGCTTCTAAAGCA
Source organism: Cimex lectularius (assembly GCF_000648675.2). Taxonomy (NCBI): domain Eukaryota; kingdom Metazoa; phylum Arthropoda; class Insecta; order Hemiptera; family Cimicidae; genus Cimex; species Cimex lectularius. The sequence continues at coordinate 577,367 of NW_019392807.1, forward strand.
CAAAACATCGCGACGGCTTCCTCCTTTTCGAGAAAACATATAAATGAACACTTCCCAAATAGGAAATCTCATAGTTATTATTAAAATTGTGTGCCAAGTCGTTTATTACGCCATACCTTTACAAAGCTGAATTCTTGGAACTTGGATCGAGGTGTTTCGCCTCGTCTTCACATACGAGTCTAAAGCCGGGAACAAACTTACCCGATGCAACCCCATGCTACTCTACCCGACGCAAATCCAAAGTCCAGTTTTCCATAAGATTGTATTACCCCGATGCTATGCTATGCTACCTTACTCTACGCTCTGCGATCCCCGCCGTCCAGATTTCCGTCGGGTAGCAACCAGTACAGTCGAAGACAAAAGAACCGGACACTCATACTTTTATTCAAACTACATTTATTATTGCAGTTATATTAATTACAACATACTTATTTTAATATAAAACAAATTAACTGAGATCAAAACTTCATTATTTTTTAAAATAAAAAAATTAATTTTAATGGTTTGGTAGAAAATCAACCAAAACACTAGAATACCATTTTTTGATATAATGAATTTAACTAACAATTTATTACATGATTTTGCTCATAAAATTTAACTATTATTAAACTGAAATTATAAAAGGTAAATTTGAAATTAAAAATCATTAAACCGAAGTTATAAAAGGTAAATTTGAAATTAAAAAGCATTAAACTGAAGTTATAAAAGGTAATTTTGAAATTAAAAAGCATTAAACTGAAATCATAAAAGGTAAATTTGAAATTAAAAAGCATTAAACTGAAGTTATAAAAGGTAAATTTGAAATTAAAAAACATTAAACTAAAGTTATAAAAGGTAAATTTGAAATTAAAAAGTATTAAACTGAAGTTATGAAAGCTAAATTTGAAATTAAAAATGGTAAAAGTTAAAAGTTTTGGTCATTTTTTTCATAATTTAATTATGATTCATATTTTTCATAATATCACTGAACGTCAATTTATTAAATGTTTATATAAAAGTGAGTTTTTGATAACAGTAACTTACAAATATAAAAAGGAATGTCATTAACAATGGAGAAAAAGGGAATTGTAAATTTTCTAATTCGTCTTTTAATTGGATATATTCTGAAATAATTATGCCTTAAACACCTAAAATTTCCAAAGCATATTGGATTTTAAGATGTAGGTATATTTGTTAATAAATAAATAAGTCTTGCTGTACACACGGATTTTTTTTTACCAGGTCATTATTGAACAGTATTTTTTCGGCCGTAAACTTTTGCAATCTGGAAAAAAGAAATAATAGGGTGAAAGGTGAAAAGGGAGCAGTGAGAGAAAATGTGTTGGATGTTTCTACGCCTTGAATGTAGCAGAATGCCGTCACGAAGGGTGACCTATTTTCAGCCCTTGTGTAGCCCCGACGATGTTACAAAAAAAAGTCTTGACTAACTTAAAAAAAGCTGGAAAAATTAAGTAGTCCCCTTGAAATATGACAACTTGTACTCTATGCATGTGAAGGGTAATTTATATTTACTTTATATTATTTTTATTTTGCTCCTATTGAAAAAAACAATAATAATAATAATAAAAAGACATTTTCACTTTGTCCTTTGTTTTGAGCGTTTTAAACTTTGAAAAATGTTTACAGATTTATGAATTTTAATTGGCCTAGAACTTACAGCATTTTTGTAAAAAAAGTTTACAGTTTTTAGGAGTAAAATATATCTTTAAACTGGAACGGTGTCCCCTTATAATAATACAATTTCGTGATTTTTCAACATTAGATTCGTTTATTTTCCCTTGGGGAACCAAAAAAAAAAATAATAATAATAATTATCAAACATATTCGGGTTCTAATCAATATTTTTTAAAATAATTAAGATCATTATTACATTTTTAAATTTGACATGTTTATCTGTTAACCCGTCCGCTTTGTGTTAATTTTTGCGCTTTAGAAGGGAATAAAAACGCAAAAAAGTGACCTGTCATCCCACGTCACTCCACCCACGTTCTACTTCCTTACTTCCACATTATCCTCTACTGTTCGTCCCCTTCGCCCAGGAGCAATGCTTTTCCACAATAACCCTTCCATCCTTTATAATTTCCGCTTTCCTCTGAATCTCCACCACTGGGTGTTGATGATTTATTTCCCATTTAAGAGCGTCTGGAACTGCTGGAACCGGGACCCGCCGTAATAACACCTTTGTGCCTTATTTTCTCTCGGTAAAAAAAGAAGGAATGAGAAAACAAATATAACGCCTGGAATTGCCGTTTTGAAGATTGAAAATTTAAAAGAAAAAAAAGATGATAGCGAAAGAATTGAATATGTGCTTACATGACCAACATTTTTTTAACCTATCCTAACAGCCATGAGGCGGGCTGTCATGGTACTACCCGACGTGATTCATAAACACACTACTAAGATACAATCGGCTTTACTCCTAAACTCCATTCTCGCTAATAAATACATTTATCCGCTTTACAAAGTGACTATTACAATTAAAAACATTATAGGTTCGTTTCCAGCTGGAGGTGAAGTGTCGCTAGACAGACTTGTTAACCCCAACCCTCTATGTTACGACTTGTTTGTATTTAGCTGAAAAAATACTTTAATCAATATTTTGATAATAAGACTTTTTATTTGGTGTTTATTTAATTATTGGTGTTTTAGTTTTTGCTATTAATTGGCGGACACCTCATGCTATGAGTGTTTTTAATTTCTTATCGCTTCACATGGTCCGTCTGCTCTCGCCGTGTTGGGAATTCTGAGCCAAAGAACGCGCATTTGTCCCTACTGTAGAAAAAGGGGTGACAGCCCACATGATTGAAGGGTGTCATTCTTTGGATCCGTACAGAGAGCGTGTAGGTAGGTACCCCCAGGTAACAATGCAGGTTTTATTGTATATATAGATTTTTTCCGTCAAATTAACTCTTTATCATTTCTATTAAACCATTTTTAATTTCAAAATAACTCTTTCTTTAAAATATTAAAAATTAGGAGAAATATCAGCATGCAAAGTACAATTCTTGTATTTTTGCCATTTTTTAGTATAAAAATAATTATGCCTTTAGGAAACTTTATAAAAATTAATTACAATTAAAATAAATAGTTATACAAAATTCAATATAAAAATAACGAATTCCTATAATTGGAACATATCCAAAATACCACGTGATAATTAATTACAATTAGAATTTAGAATTATATCAAATTCAATATAAAAACAAATGAATTTTGTACTCAGTCGAGATTTTTAAAACATAAAATCATTATTTTATAGATCAATTATTTTATGTTTTTAAAAATCTTGCATTAATAGAAGAATAATTTATTGTTATATTTAATTTTTAATATATATGTCATAATATGTGTCATATGGTTTTCTCCGAGGCCAATAATTTTTTTGATTCTCAAATGTACAACAATTTGACGTTGAATGCTTATATTTCATATTATCTCCTAAGATTTTTAATGGTTTAAAGAAAAGTTTAATTTGAAACGAAAAAGGGCTAATCTGAAGTTAAGGCTTCAATCCGTTAAAGCTTCAGATTAACCCTTTCTTTAAAGCATAAAAAAACGCAGGATCATAATCATATGATTTATACCATCTCCTAAGTTTTGCAATGTTTTAAAAGAAGGGTTATTTTGAATTTAAAAAGGGTTAACTGAATTTAAAGAAATTAAAAAGAGTTAATTTGAAATTACAAAAAGTGAATTTGAATTTAAAAAGGGTTAACTAAAGAAATTAAAAAGGGTTAATTTGAAATTACAAAAAGTGAATTTGAATTTAAAAAGGGTTAACTAAAGAAATTAAAAAGGGTTAATTTGAAATTACAAAAAGTGAATTTGAAATTAAAAAGGGTTAACTAAAGAAATTAAAAAAGCGTTAATTTGAAATTACAAAAAGTGAATTTGAAGTTAAAAAGGGTTAATTTGAAGATGAAAAAGTTAAATTCACGTTTAAAAAAAGGTTAATTAGAAATTAAAACGTTAATGTTAAAAATTATATGAAATCAAATATAAGAACAAATGGTTCTTCTATCTTTTCGGAATTTAAAAAAATATACATTAATTATTTTATATTTATTAATACGAGAATAATTTGTTTTTGTATTTCATTTTTTTTCAAATTTTAATTGTGTCATACGGTCTTTTAAGAGACCGATCAATTTATATTTTGAAAAACCCTCAAAAATACAGGAATCCTTTATTTTCATATTAAATTAAAAGTTAAAAAAGATTAATTTGAAGATAATAAGGTTAATTTGTCGGTATACTGGAATTATTAATTTTTTAATGCGTTAAAAAACGGCTTATTTTGAAATTAAAAATGGTTGAATTAATTAACTTAAATAAATTATCAATTAATTATATATAAATAAGAAATTATTTTAAACTTGGTTGAGTTAAAAAGGTTAATTTGACGGAAACAGGCTTTTGTACAGGAATTTTACTTTACGTGCTTATATTTCATACCATCTCTAAGTTTTTGTTTTAAGGAAGGAGTTAATTTGAACTTTAAAAACAAAGGAGAATTTGAAGTTAAAAAGAGTTAAATTCAAGTTAAAAAAGATTTATTTGCAATAAAAAAGGGTTAATTTAAAATTAAAAAGAATTAAATGATATAGAAAATTAAATATAAAAAGAAATGATTCTTCTATCTTTTTGAGATTTAAAAAACATAAAATTTTATAGACAAATTATTTCATATTTTTTAAATCTCGCATTATATTTTTTTTAGAATCGTTAGTTTTTACTGTTAATTTTTATATAAGTTTTACTACTATTTGAAAATTATTACCACGTCACATTGTAACAAATTGACAAAATAATCTTTTATTTTGATAATTAATCTATGTTATTTGTTGGTATTTAGCTGGGAAAAAAAAACTTCAACCAATTTTATGATCATAAAACTTATTTAATTATTCGGCGTTTTATTTTGTGATATTAATTGGTTAGGTACATTTAAGGCTACTCCATTCTCTGAGGGTTTTTACTCTCTTATCGCTTCACATGGTCCGTGGGCTCTCGTTGTTTTGTCGAATGAAACGAAAACCAGCGAGAATAAACGGACCCAGTAAAGTGTCGAGTTTAAAACCCGGACATTAATTATGGCGAGAAGCCGAAATGCATTTGACAAACCAAATCTAGGTATGTATTTATGTATAGGTGGCTCCGATCATGCGGTATTCGCCGAATTGGTGCCGGAATACACTGACAAGCAAAACAATTCCGCCCAATTGATTTTTTATTATTTTCTCGATAAAAGAAAATTCTGCCCTTAATTTGACTCATTGTTTTGACCAATAAATATTTGTTTATGCTATGTTTTAAATTGGGAATATCAATTAGAAATAAACACATTTAATTCTTAATCCAAAACAAGGATAAAGAATTTTTCAATGTTTACTTTTTACGGAATTTAAAATGTTTATTCAGGCTCATTTCTAAGCTGAAGCAATAAATTGTTTAGTGTTCCGCTTTGTTTTCTTAATTTCAATTTTTAAACTTACAAATGCCACTTAGTGCTGAGGATGTTTCACGTGGTGTGGCACTTATTGATGATGGACGTTCCATCAGGTATGCGGCTATTGCCATAGGAGTTCCCCATGAAAGACTGCGAGACGCCGTTAGAGGTTTTCGAGAAACTGGGTCCTACCATAAAAGGCCCGGTTCTGGACGCCCTAGGGTAAAAGAACCACAGGATGGCCGTTTTTGGAGTTTGAGAATTTTGCGAAACCGGCACCTTACTATTGTTCAAGCGCACTATCAGCTCCAGGAAGTTCGAGGTGTCCAAAATTCTGAACGTACTGCTCGAAGAAGATTAAATCAGTATAGACTGATGGCTTTTCGCTCCGTAAGAGGACCAGAATCGACCAATTTTCACGGCTCGCATTTGCTCCAGAACATAGCAGAACCAGTCTGTGGACCGATTGGTCTTCTGTACTTTTTACAGATGATTGTAGATTTGCTCTATGATCCCCAGATAAAGTGAAGATAAAGTGAAAGAGTGTGGAGAAGGCTAAATAAAAGGTACGAAGTCTGTAATTTTTCCCAGAGCCAACTTTTCAACGTAGCTCAGTCATGGTGTCAATAGAGAATCGCACAGAGTTGGTTGTTGTTCCTGGAGAGGCATTGACGGCTACTCGCTATGTGGATGAAATTTTCGAACATCCTGCGACGCCTATCCTCGATGAAATCAGCGACAATCCTATTCGAATCTAATGCCCGTCCACATGTCGCTTTCATAGTACTCATAGTACAAATATACCTTCAACAGCATAACACCAGGGTCATCGCCTGGCCAGCCCGTTCTCCAGACTTGAACCTCCTCAAACATTTATGGGATAAACTTAAAAGACGAATAAGAGCACGCCCATCACTTCCTGATACACTATCTTGAAAGATCTCTTCGTGAAGAATGGGCTAACCTCCAGCAAAGAGACATTTCCAGTCTGGTAGAACGTATGCTGAGGCGTATTCGAGATTTATCATTTTACTTAGCAATTTCCTTTGTTACAACAAAGACTCAATTATTATACGTTAAAAAACGTGAAACTTTGATCAATATATGAAAACATATACAAATCAAGTTATATTACAAGTGGGTGGAAATTTTTACCTGATAGTGTAGCTTGCCTGTGCATACGCACTACGGAGTTCGTACAACCAGCCGGTTTGTGCGTAAACAGCGTATTTGCCAAGTGCCGTGCGAGTCCTCAACTTACTACCAATCGTGATGGACAAGTGTGAAACTGTCATTATAGCAGCTGCGGCTACTCTTTTGTGCAGTAGCTACAAACTCAGTAACAAATCAATCGCAGAGCACTGTTGCCCCAACGTACTTTCGATCCTTTTTCACGCATCGAATACCTCGTTCCGATTTCTGTGATTCGGAAGAGAAGCGGACCAAATTGTTGGTTCAGCTTAGTACAGATCGAAGAACTCCAAGACTGTTATGTTGAGCCAATCCATTTCTAACTGACAGAAGCAACGCTATGATGTTCTTTCATAAATACATCTATACTAAGTTATGAATCGTTTATTATTGAAAAATAAATAGCTGTGTCGATTAATGATTACAGTACATCATCCCCATACACTCCTCGAGACTCACTTTCACAAGGCAAGACCCGAAGAAGACGATAAGCTCAAACATTTCCCCCTTCTCTGTTTCACATTCCCAGTTTTTAGTTTGGCGTTGTCCGCCGGTATACGGTCTCCCTAAGGTGCGGCGGGGTGGTGGTTGGGTAAAAATCTGTTTAGTACGGTTGATTCCCGAATGTATGGATACTTTCAATTCGTCTACTTCACGAATAATTATGCACTTTGAAGCAGATAAGGAAGCCTAAAATTAACAACAAAATTACCCCAGTATTGTGAGCACCGAATATTCTAACTCGGAGGATGACCGAGCATCCATCCTCCCGGGAAACCTATGCTCGGCATTCGGCGAAAACCGCATGTCTGGAGCCGTATTAGGCTACGGTTATTATGGATGCTAATTCTGACGAAATTTTGTTCTGACAAGCACGTCCGAAATCCTCATCAGAACAAATTGGTTACATTGTGCGCGTTTTCTGATAGTCAGTACGTTTCTGCCTCCCGGCAAAATTGTTGATTAAGCTTTTGTTGATAGGTGGTGGGAAAACAGAGCACGTTAACCACTTATTTTCCACAAGAGACGAGAAGGGAGAATTTCAAACGTATTGCTAGTCCCTTAAAAAAGGCATATTAATCCGTGTATGCTTAGCGATCATAATTGACCATATTAATTAAAATGTAATTTGAAAAATGGCAAAATGAGGGAAAATTCGGAAGGTTGTAGGTTGAGATTAGTTGGTGTCCGAGGGGATCGAAGTCACGATAGCTCAAGTGGTTAGAGCAGGGGCGTATTGAGCCGAAGGTCGTGGGTTCGAATCCCGCTCGTGACACTAATTTTTCGTCTCAACCAAAAACCTTAAATGTTTTTTAAATTAAATTTATTTATTAAAACTGGTCTTATTAGACCAACCATTAATTTTACAATAATATTATAGAATAAATTAATGTTTAAATTATTATAAACCCATTGGTACAATAAGATTTACATTTCACTATTCACTTTTAACTACACAAGTTCATATGGCTTTGTTCTTTTTAATCTTCTGACCATGCTTCAGTTATGTAAGAATTTGGTCGCTTCCACATTCTCGTGCTGGCTGAGGCGAGCCTGGTGTTTGGCGGCAAATCTTTGTATTTCCGCCAGATTTCAGGGATCTGAAGATCCCTATGTAAGTCCTTATTCCTTATGTACCAAGGTGCATTGACCATGTTACGTAAGATTTTATTTTGGAGTGTTTGTATGATTTTGATATTGCTGTGTTTGGTACAACCCCATAGTTGAATACCATATGTCCACATAGGCTTTATGATTTGTTTATATAATAATATTTTATTCTGTATTGCAAGATTGGAGCCACGTCCTATCACCCAGTATAGTTGTCTATACCTTAAACCTATTTCTGTCCTTTTTTTCTTCACGTGTTCTTTCCATCTCAGCTTGGCATCTAAGGTCATTCCCAGATATTTAGCTGTATTGCTGTATCGTATAGTAGTTCCATCAATTGTGAGCGACGGAACATGGTCCACCTTTTTGTTTGTAAAGATTAGATGAACTGATTTATGTTGATTTAGCTTGATTTTCCATTTTTTTTGTCCATTCCTTTATCTTATTACATGCATTTTGGAGGATTTTGGTTGAGTGGGTGATAGTCGGTCCTAGTGATATCACCGCTGTGTCATCTGCAAACGTTGCAATTTTTACTCCATCTATTTTCGGAAAATCACTGGTGTATAACAAGTAAAGCAGTGGACCTAATATGCTACCTTGTGGCACTCCTGCATTTATTGTTTTTAATTTTGAATATTGATCTTCTTGACTCTAAACAGTCTGCCAGTTAGGTAGGAACTGATAATATCGACATACTGCTTTGGTAGCATACCTTTTAGTTTATTGATGAGTCCTTCGTGCCAGACAAGGTTCAAAAGCTTGTGAGACATCAAGGAAGATAGCAGAACAAATTTGTTTTTCTACGAGAGATTTTTCTATTACGTCCGTTACTCGGTGAATTTGGTCTATTGTTGAGTGTCTTGTTCGGAATCCAAATTGGTGGTCAGGAATGATTTTCTTTATTTCAACGATGTGTTTTATTCGTTTTAATAATAACTTTTTTAATAATAACTAAGAGTTTAGACACTGAAAAACCTTAAATAAAAATTCACTAATAACGTGGTCCGCTTGACCAATTAATATATTACAATTAATTAAGGTTTTTAGTTGAGATGAAAAAAAGGTTAACGGTACGAGCGGGATTCGAACCAACGATCTTCGGCTAGATACGCCGCTGCTCTACCACTTGAGCTATCGTGACCTCGATCCACTCGGACACCAACTTTCCATCTCAACCCCTTAAATAAAAAGAAGAATGGCACAATTACACAAAAGACAAACACTTTGAGCCCTGAAGATGATCTCAATAAAGATCGAAACGTTGGCACGATAAAGAAAATGTTTTTCTGAAACCTACATCACACCAGACCGCATCTCACGATTTCTGAATATTTATAAAAATTATTTAATTATGATGGTTAGGAAGACAATTTATCAAAGCACCGGAATACAATTTATTGATAGAAATGAATTTAACTAACAATTTATTTCATGGTTTTCCTCATAAAATTACACCATTTTCGTCGAGTAGCGTCAGAACAGGCCACTCAAATTTTTTGTAGTTTATTTCAAACTATGTCTATGTAATTTTGTCGTTATATTAATTGCAATAGTCTTGTGTGTCGTGTTAAACACCGCACATATTAATTGAAATGAAATTTGAAAAATGGCAAAAAGAGGGAAAATTCGAACGGTTGTAGGGTGGTGTCCGAGGGAATTGAAGTCACGATAGCTCAAGTGGTTAGAGCAGGGGCTATTGAGCCGAACGTCGTGGGTTCGAATCCTGCTCGTGACACTAATTTTTCATCTCAACTAAAAACCTTAGATAAAAAGAATTATTCATTAGAATAATTAATATAGAAAATTATGACCAGTAACAAAATATGATTAATTGCTAATGTTGATTTCTTGAGCAACTTTCTCCCACTTTGGCCGAGAAATAGCTCTTTTGTGATATTTTTTGTCGGTCATGTCCCACAAACACCGATTCTCAAAAACAAGACTAATCAGTTTATCCATGGTGAAATGCCCTGTGTAAATTGAAAGTCAGAACGCATGAAAAAATCAAACTGGTTTGATCGCTCGAATGGTTCTGACGACATCGTGAGCGTTCTGACATGCATTTCACTGCCAAAGTTCGTTGGAAACTCCCGTTGGAAAACAAGTCAGAACAAAATTTCGTCAGAATTCGCATCCATAGCAACCGTAGCTTTAAGTATTGTAAAATCCGTTGTCGTAATTTTTAGAAGTAAAATTCGGCCAAAATATTAAGACTGTCAAATAGTTTTTTGAAAAGGTGTAAATGAAAAGAAAAAATGAAAGATTACTTTTTGCCCGAAGACAATTTTTAAGCGTGTTTTACGATGAGAAAATCTGCGAGTCGATATCCCCCCTGAGGCGGATATTAACGGGGTAAAAATTATTACCCGGGGATGAGGCGAAGATTTTTAACGGGCTCGACAATAAAAATAAGATGGTTAAAAGCAGCACGTGTTTTGTGATGATCGACAAAAAGGTGTCAAACAATTTCGTGGCAAGAGGAAGGAGGTTTGATGAGGCAGTTTGTATCGTCTGTCGGACTGGGAGGCGGCCTCCTCCTCCACCTCCGCCGTTTCCGTCGCTCATATCCTTCGAACCGGCTAGACTAAACGTCCCCGTCTGGAACGGAGGCGGTAAAATTTCAAAATCGAATCCGACTCCCGTTGAAACTGAGTCCGTTCTATCCGAAAACGGGCGAAGAGGACGGTGAGCCGGCTAGGAATACGTGCGCCGAGGCTCCTTCCAGCAAATCGATGTCTGTACTACCCATTGTACAAATATTTCTACCCCTCTTCTACTACACTTATAGGAAATATCTCATGCTCCGCCTAACTCTTTTAACCACCGATTTACCTTATGTTATTCTATGCTATACCCTCTTTTAATACTTTCTTAAAATATTAATCACTCCGGGAGTTGTAGCAGTACTTGGGTACTCTTTCCCGGCACGACCGGCCTCTTAGCGTCCTCGATTGTTTCAAAATTGTTAGCTAAAACATTACGGAAAAATACGAACTACGTTTCAACCGCGTTTCCCTCCAGTACACCACCTCAAAACTCCAAACATGCCCTGTTCGTATACCCCCAGGTCATAGGAAACATAATAAACACAATCGAGGGTGAAATATTCAATTACTACGTCCAGTTTACTATAGCCTGGTAAAATTAATACTGATAAATGATTATGCGTTTGCAAAAAAAACCTTCCGCAGCGTCTACAAAGGAATTTTTCGTTGCGTCTTTATTTCATAACAAATTTGTTTTTTTTTGTTTTTTATTGTTGACTTGGGTTCCTTACGTTCGTTCAACCAAGATATTGGGCTGAAAGGCGAGAGGGATGGAAATGGACGAAACTGGGATGAACGTGGCCTCAGGTCCTTTATCCACGCTTGAATCACTAAATTAAAAAAGTAAAAAAAAAGGAGGGGTGAAAGAAACGATAAAGAAAGAGTAAACCTGGGTAAGTGAACTAAACCATAAGAACGTTAAAAAACAAACAGAAATACCTTTCACTTTTCGCCCAACCCTCTGGAGAGTCGCTTAATGGAAAAACAAGTAAATCCAATTGCAGCTGTGTTTATTTTTTTTTAAATCTTATTCAATTATTTACAATTCTGTATAATTTTATTATACTCGCTTATTAAATTATATTATACCAATATTTTTTATAAATACTGCCACAGTATAAAAATCTACTAAACACTAGAAACATCCGTTAATTAATTTCTACAAAAAAAATTACATATATGGCATAAAATTTATCAACATTAGTATAGGCAGTGATACACATTACTAATTGCATTTTTCAAAATGTCAAGGAAAACAACGTCACACAGCCAAAAAAAACATTATTTTTTTGTCAAAATTTGAAGCACGTACAATTCAATATCGGACAAATTTCAATAAAATCTGCACTAAAATAGGTCGGATTTCCCATTTTAAAAACGCTATTTTTTTAAGTCGATAGAATAAGTTTTGATCATTTTTTTTTTAAATTAGAAACTGCAGATTCTCTGTTTTTTGCGAGTCTTAACTAATAAAAATTTATTTTTTTCCATCTATAATTTTCATGTTGTATAAAATTATATTTACAATACTGCACATTGCTAGGTTTATAGTATGTAATTTTATATCAATAGTAATAATGAAAATTAGTTGATGAAGAAGGAGAATATACTGTCCTGTTGTTAAAATTTTACAATCGTACAACACGAATTTTATCAATTGGGATAGTAGTTTTGAGGGAGATAAACAGGAATTTTGAGAATAAATCTTTCTTCGGTAGTTTAAATATTTTTTTTTTAAATCATTTCGCACTTTAAGAGGGTTGAGATTGTAAATAGCTTGGGTTTATGTTGAGCATGGTTCATAATTTTTCAGTAATGGTCGTAGGGACCGGCTTAGACAATATTAAGGCCTGTGATGTTTGGAAAAAGTGAAGAATATGTGGTCTGGGACACCGTGACCGACGCCACAGAAATTTGAAGGTGAAACGTGCGAATGCCGGCTCGTGTGTATCCACGGTTAATAATTACACATTGTAAACCGGCGAGACGCAACCGGTCCATACAGCATCACGGCGAAAAGCCGAAAGACGGTCCAGCCATGGGAATAAACGTGGATAAATAAAAGAAAAAAAACAAAACCCGGCCCCGAAAGTCGAAATCGCCTTGTCGCGAGACGGTCAAACGATCGTAAAGGCGTGACATCGACCGGGCCGAGGGCAAATCGCAATAAATGAACGTGTACTCACTCGTTATGCGGGATGTCTTCATCTTGTTGTAAGGAGAGAGGAAGAAAGACGACAGCGAGGAGAAGAGACAAATGCATGTTGTTCGGCTCAAAACATTCCTAAACTACTGGAGGCAATGCCCCTTCGGCTTGTTTTGCTGAGTTCTCGCGGAAGGATGAGTGTCACCTTACTCAAGCGACCATCGCACTCACTCACTCAACAGATCTATTTTTCCCTCGACGTACTCACTAGTAAGCAGGGAGAGTACACTGTAAGCCTGGCCCAAGAGGAGACCGGCGCAAGTCCTAACCGCCACCCACCTATTGATTTCATTATACCTCACTGCCACCACAACTCCGGACTATTTTCTACATATTTTAAAATAATCGTTAATAGATTTTTTTAAATCAATTTTTGTTTAAACGTCCTACCTCACTGCCGCTTTTTATCAAAACTGGTTTTTCAAAATTGGAGGGAGATGGTAAATTTTTAAATCGCCTTTAGATTCAAGTTGGCTACTTTAAAAAGAAAAAATATTTGAACTTAAAAAATATATTTTCTAAATAAAACACCTAACAGTTAAGCATACAAGTATACATAATTAAAATGTCTCGCATACCAGTGTGAGATTTTTTATAAAAGACGTGGCCTTTTATTTTTACGTTGCCTATTTTATTGCAAAACTAAGTATGATTCCATACGTAATTTTTCACTTAGAACCTGCTGAAGCGTTAGGTGATCAATTTTTTTCAAATGTAATGCCCTATGTTTTTTAAAATAAATTTAAAAATTCTATTCCTTTTAAACGAAGATATCAGAGACTCAAAAAATCATCGATTCGTTCTGAAGATATTGAGTCCTGAAAGAAAACTTCAATATTTTCAGAAAATTCGATGATTTTTCAAACACGTTATAAAATTCCTTTCCTTTAAAAAAATGATACCAGAAACTCAAAAAATCATCGATTCGTTCTGGAGATATTGAAGTTTTCTTTCAGGACTTAATAATTTCAATTGATTGTATAACGAGTCAAAAAAGAAATTTAAAAAGTCGAGTTTATAAGAAACGTATTTTTTCACTTAGAACCTGCTGAAGATAAGAGTTAAGAGGGTGAGGTGATCATTTTTTTTTTCAAAGTAATGCCCTGTTTTTTTAAACAAATTTAGAAATTCTATTCCTTTTAAACGAAGATATCAGAGACTCAAAAAATCATCGATTCGTTCTGAAAATATTGAAGTTTTCTTTCAGGACTCAATAACATCAATTTATCGTTCAACCGGTAAAAAAATTTCATATGTAAAGGAAAACTTCAATATTTTCAGAAAATTCGATGATTTTTCAAACACGTTATAAAATTCCTTTCCTTTAAAAAAAATGATACCAGAAACTCAAAAAATCATCGATTCGTTCTGGAGATATTGAAGTTTTCTTTCAGGACTTCATAATTTCAATTGATTGTACAACGAGTCAAAAAAAAAAAAGAAATTTAAAAAGTCGAGTTTATAAGAAAACTTCAATATTTTCAGAACAGTACAACAAATTTTCAAAAACATTTTGAAATTGCTTACCCATCTAAAAAACTGATACCAGAAACTCAAAAAATCATCAATTTGTTCTGAAGATATTGAAGTTTTCTTTCAGGACTCAATAATATCAATTTATCAACTGGTTAAAAGAATTTCATATCTAAAGGAAAACTTCAATGTCTTCAGAAAATTCGATGATTTTTCAAAAACGTTATAAAATTCCTTTCCTTTAAAAAAAATGATTCGAGAAACTCAAAAATTCGTCGATTCGTTCTGAAGATATTGAAGTTTTCTTTCAGGACTCAATAATATCAATTTATCAACTGGTTAAAAGAATTTCATATCTAAAGGAAAACTTCAATGTCTTCAGAAAATTCGATGATTTTTCAAACACGTTCTAAAATTCATTTCCTTTAAAAAAATGATACCAGAAACTCAAAAAATCATCGATTCGTTCTGGAGACACTGGAGTTTTCTTTCAGGACTTAATAATTTCAATTGATTGTACAACGAGTCAAAAAAAAGAAATTTAAAAAGTCGAGTTTACAAGAAACGTATTTTTTCACTTAGAACCTGCTGAAGATAAGAGTTAAGAGCGTTAGGTGATCAATTTTTTTTTTCAAATGTAATGCCATATGTTTTTTTAAACAAATTTAGAAATTCTATTCCTTTTAAAGAAAGATGCTACAAAGTCAAAAATTAATCGATTCGTTCTGGAGATATTGGAGTTTTCTTTCAAGACTTAATAATTTCAATTTATATTATAACGAGTCAAAAAAAAAGAAATTTAAAAAGTCGAGTTTATAAGAAAACTTCAATATTTTCAGAACAGTACAACAAATTTTTAAAAACATTTTGAAATTGCTTACCCATCTAAAAAACTGATACCAGAAACTCAAAAAATCGTTTTCTTTCAGGACTCAATAATTTCATATTTTAGTCTAACTAGTTAAAAAACCTCAAATTTGAAATTTAAAGGAAAACATGAATATCTTTAGAACAGTAACACAATTTTAAAGCCTTTCCATACTAAAGCAATGATACTAGAAACTAAAAATACATAGATTTTTTCTGGAGATGTAGGGACAATATAGGGGAGATATAGGAATAAAAGAGGCGACCACAAGGCCTACTGCACCTCGACCTCCATAGATCTATTGTGCTCTGCTGTTTTTATAACTCACTGGCCAGCTTCAGGTTGGTAATCAGCCACCATAGCTTTGCCAGCGGTTCCTTGGTGTAGGATCTTGCTTGCGGTATTTCTTGTCTTAGTTGCAAGAACCTGTACCCACATAGACCTTCACAGAAACATAGAATGTGTTCTGCTGTCTCCTCTTCTTTCTGGCAGTATCCGCACAGTGTTTCTTCTATCTGTACTCCTATCCGGTGCATGTGCTTTCTTAAGTGGGAGTGCCCTGGCAGGAGTCCAACCGGAATCCTGGTTCGGTTGCGGTTGCCTTCCAGTAATTATTTTGTAAGTATTGCGGATGGTCCTGATGGTCAGTGCTGCACGTGCTTCCACATGATAGAACCTCCTCCACATGTCACTGTTTGGTCGTGTTAATTTGAAGTTAAAAATGGTAACAATTTGGATGGAAAAAATTGTAAAGAAGTGGAAGAAATTTTTACTCACTGATGAGACCTGGAGAATGAGTCGGTACTGCACGTGAGGATAGTGACATTTGGATGAAGTTCTATCATGTGTGACGGCAATTTGTGTAAGGGACCGAGCTGGTACCAATCCAAAGGATACTTTCTGGTCTTAAGATATGCGGACATGATCCAACGGAATATACTGTGGTGGCCACATGTAGTTACCATCTACCGCTTGTGGAATGTTCTCGTCCTCCTTTCTGCAGCCGTTCAGAGTAGAACCCTTCCGAATATAAGCAGGGGCACTGCCCCACTGACATCAGACTCGTCTTCTCAAGAGCTCTTACTAGTCACTAATGGAACACCATAATCGACAACGACAGCAGACCCGTCAACTCGACTAGTTCTGTCTTATCAATAATGAAGCACCTAAAACAAGGGTACACTCAGCGTTAGCCTCGAACTCGCCTTCTCAACATAGCCGACTCACGACCCCGAACCTGAGCCAACTGCTCTCTCAACAGGCACACACATTCGCTCCCGACCTCGATACATCGTCTCAACGCTACGCTTCCAAACACTTATCAGGCCACCAAAAAACTGCCAGTCACGAAAATGCCTTTCTTGAACCATTGCTTATACACTATAATAAGATAACATGTGTTTATGAGTATCTGAACACCATAGGTATACAGCCTCTTAAAGTGGCTAGGAAAAATTCCTTAACCCATTTGAACACGTTCTGAACAATCTCAAAAGATAAGTTGCGTCACGTGACCAAACTCAAACGCTAAAGGCGATTGCTAAAGTAGTAAAACGACATACCCCAGGTTGTTATACAAAAACGTTTTATGGGAACGCCAAAAAGATTGGAAATAGTCATTAAAGCAATAGAGGGCAATTCTTCTTGTTTAAAATGCCATATTAAATCGATCAAAAAAAAATTGTTTGTTCTTCTGAGATGTTTTGATTTATGTGAAACAAGATCTTTTCCGAAACTACAAAAATCAAAATCTCTTTAGTTATTTTTTTAAAGGGGCATCCGACATGGTCATTTAAGCCCGAGCGCATGCGAAATATTGCAACACTCACTCAATACGCATTCACACAAATAAATACATTTATACACCTATATACATTGCATTCATCCTATTTGGTGGATGGAGTACTCAATATTCCTCCATCAACTTGCGTACAATAACAAACTAATCTAATTGGGGTCGATGGGGTACTTTTATCCCGCCCTCGACCCAAGCCACACAGCTCGAGGGGCGGTGGGGACGCTATTCCACCATCAGCCCCTCCCCATTCACTCTAATAAATACACTCACTTATACAAAACACAGAAACACAAAACACATATTTTGAAGCCTATATACAATAAAAAAAAACCTAATTCCTATAAAAAGCGGAACAGGGGACCCTGAAACTCGCTACCGGGTTCGAGAACTCGTTTTAAATCCGGTGGCATGCCTACACGCTCTCAGTATGGAGCCAAGGCAGTTAAAACCTTATTATTAGAAGATGGGTTTAGATTTTAGTTAAAAATATTTTATCAGGCGTTTTATAGTGGGTGGTTATTGAAGTAGTCTGATCTTAACATTAAAAATTGCTCGACAAGAAAAATTCATGTGGGTAATTGAACACAAAACAAATAAATATTGCTTTCACTTAAAATTCCCGGTTCCGTTTTAAACCATTAAACACTAAGCTTCGAGGATATAATTATACCCGTCTTTCTATTGAAATGTAAGCTTGGACCACTTTGTACTAAGCCTCGTTAAACAAATTCATTTACAGCCGTGCGGATGTGAAACATGAATCTGATTATCTCTAATGAAATTAGAAATATGCGATAAACTTGTTTGTGTCTCTGCTAATGCCTAATAGAAATGGAATTATGTTCAATTATTTTTTCTTCCACGTTCTACAAATAAGACACAGTTTGCTGTATAGAGTGTTTCTCAAAAATCCAAACTAATTCAGCTCGTATTCGGATTATTAAAAAAATTGGATTAAAGAGGGTTTTAAAAATATGAATAAATATCTTAAAAAAATTACAGCACAACACTTCATTATTATTGCAAACATAAAACGTTAAATCTATTAAAATACATCTGTCAATTTTCTTTAAAAAATCAGTTAAATTTTTTAATATATTTAACATTTTCTTCAATACTTCTTACTCTTTTTAATTTTATTTTTTAGCAGTAGGTATATTTACTTAACACAATACACATGTAGAGGATCTAAATTTTGAATTTTTTTAGTAGTGAAGGAAGTGGTGAGGGAGTCACTGAACAAAAGAAATTTTTGTAAATTCATATTTACTAAGATGGACTTGGTCTTTCGTATGACTCCCATTCTCATTCATCGCTCATTCTCTCTCTCGCACTCACTCATTCTCTTTCTCTCTCTCATTCGTTAGTCACTTCCCCACTCACTTTCTCTCTCTCTCTCACACACACACACACACACACACACACACACACACACACACACACACATTCACTAGTCACTTACTCACTCACTTTCTCTCTCACACATTCACTCATTCTCTTTCTCTCTCTCTCTCTCACATTCACTCATTCTCTTTCTCTCTCTCACTCACTAGTCACTTACCCACTCACTTTGTCTCTCTCACACATTCACTCATTATCTTTCTCTCTCTCACATTCACTCATTCTCTTTCTCTCTCTCACTCACTAGTCACTTACCCACTCACTTTGTCTCTCTCTCTCATNTACATATATCCATCTATCTATCTCACTCTCTGTCAATCATTCACAATCACTCTCTCTTTCTCTATCTGTCTCTCTCATTCTCTGTCAGTCATTCGCAATCTCTCTCTCTCTCTCTCTCTCTCTCTCTCTCTCTTTCTTTCTTTCTTTCTTTCTCTCTCTCTATCTATCTAGCTCACTCTCTGTCAGTCACTCACAATCACTCTTTCTTTCACACACACACACACTCACTCACCACACATTCCTTCTTTCTTCCCACCTTCCTACCCCCTTAAGCAGTGGTTATTCTTAAATTTTCGTTAGGGCACCGAACTAGAAAGGGCTTGAAAAGCGAAATACTCGGTACTCAAAGCCAAAAGACACGTCCATTTTGGCCATGAGTCTTATCAAGACTTGGGACGCTCAACAAGTTGCGGCTTAAATGGGTTGCTGGTCGGAGAGGGATTGAGGAAAATGAACAGGCAGCTTTTCGGAGAAAAGGCCGGAACCCTTTTCTGCTTGTATCGCAAAGGCGTTTCCTCTACATCAAACGTGGGGCAAATCCTGTAAGAATTGAATGGAACCACGTAACTAAAATGACTTTTTGTACCGCTACTCCGGACGGATGGAGCTTTTCAGTCAGAAGTTCGAAGTTCAATAGGAAAACAACGACAAAAGTATAATTTTGGGAGTTATTCAATTTTTTTCCAGTTATCAGTACGTGATATTTATATTTGTGCAGATTTTTTTTTTTTTTAAGAGGGAGATTCAACTAAGAGGTTAAATGAACCCTCGAGGTGCCGGTGTTTTTGAAAAAAGCCCGTTTGCAAGTACAGTTGAAATACTTTATAATGACAACGGTTATAACGTACAAAATCATCGGTCCCGTGAAATGTCATGAGGAAAAAAGATGGAACCGTTTATAACGAACTATCGGTAATAGCGGACAGCATGGAAAAATAACCCCAGCAGCCTAAGGAAAGATTCTTCCCCTTTTATAACTATAAATGTCTTTAAGAAACCTCTAAATAAAAAATAAATAAATGAACAATCACGACCTTAGTCTCTTCTCGTGAGGAAAAAGTCGCGATAATTTCTCGGATCGAATCGAGAGATTGTGAGAGCAGTCTCGCATGTGAAATGGGGATGTCTAGTTTCAAAATATCGAGAATTGTGAAAAATAAAGAGAAAATAATCAAACACTGTAATAAGTGCCATAAGGTTAACATACCGTTCAAAGAAAGATAACAGATTACATACGACAATGATTCTGTAGTCAAATAATTCCACTCATATTTGTACATACAAATGTACATATTGATATTAATGTTTTACAAACAGTTATATAAATAAATATTGGTTTTAAGGTTAAAAATTGATCAAAATCAGGAATCACTGTTGAAACCTGAAAATTATAAATTTTGCAAGATATACAGCTATTTTCTGAACATTACCCCCCCCCCACCGGCGGTTCGTTGTAAAAGCTCGTTCAGCCTTATTTCCTTTTATGTACACATCCAAGCATGAGACAAAAATTTAACGTTGGGATGGATTCAGGTGTATGAGTTGAAGGAAAACCAGCAATATTCGAAGAATTCGAGGTTTTTTAGAAAAAAACTTCGTTGTTTTTTGCTTTGCCGTCGTACATTTTTGCTTCTATACACACAGAAGTTCTATTTCTATGGTTTTCACCTGCCTATTTTTGCCTTTCTGTTTGAAGCACTGTTTTAAATAGAGCTATTTAGCCTAAAGTTTCGAAAATACAATAAATTTTGACAATTTCTGTTTAGTTGGAGGATTGGAGCTTAACCCAGCGGTCGTTGTAAAAACTCGTTAGTTTTTAAACGTTAGTTTTAAAAACTAGTTAGATTCATTATATCAAAAAACCAACGGAATTCTGGTGTTTTCGTCGATTTTCTACCAAACCATTAAAATTAATTTTTCTAAATAAAAACTAACAAATTTTTGATCTTGGTTAATTTTGTTTATATTAAAATTAGTATGTTGTAATTAATATAACGACAATAATACATGTAGTTTGAATAAAAATATGAGTGTCCGGTTCTTTTGTCTTTGACTGTACTCGATGCTACCCGACGAAAATCTGGACAGTGGGGATCGCAGAGCGTAGAGTAGGGTAGCATAGCGTAGCATAGGGGGTAATACAATCTTATGGAAAATTGGACTTTGGATTTGCATCGGGTAGCATCGGCTAGCGTCGCATGGCGTTGCATCGGGTAAGTGTGTTATCGGCTTTAGGCGTTGACACAGGGCTCATTACTGTGATGCAAAGGTCCCGGGTTCGAATCCAGCTGGGGACCATTAAATTACAATTTTGTACGTTATAAGCGGTATTCACTATATCGCTTATAGTGCACATTTCATCCAATTTATAGGCATGTTGGTTCATAGCAGAGCAGTTTTTATTACACAAGTAATTATATAATTTATTCAGGTTTATGAGGAAGTGCAAAATACATACTATCCTACTAGTCCTTATTCTCTGGCTCAAATACTGTAAGAAAAGTGAATTGGATTATCAAATTTCAGGTTTTAGGAAATCGACTTTATGCCGCCTTTGCCCCACTGTGCGATCCCCCCCCCCAATTATTCAGATGTTAATTAATATAATACATAATTACCCAACAGGCGGTCTACCTAGGCTAAACCTGCAATACGTTTGAGTCTTTCTGAAATGTAGGTTCTTTGCGCCGTTATAAAAGTGTGAAGACTTTTTGTTCGGCGTCCAACCAAATGACAATCAAGGGCCAAAATGAAACATAAAATTGAATAAAATGAAAAATAACATTTTCACTATATTAATAAAACCTCTACCTGCATGCACGTTTGGAAAACAGAAAACAAGTAAATTTTAAAATTTTATTAAAATAAAATGTATGGTGTTTAGTGACCGTTAGTTAATGATAATTTAGAGATCGTGAGAAGCGGTATGGTGTGATGTGGGTTTAGAAAAACATTTTCTTTATCGTGCCAACGTTTCGATCTTTATTGAGATCATCTTCAGGGCCTGGGATTTATAAACATTGTTTAAATTATACAAATACGTATCAGATATTAATATGAATTTATACAATGATGTACACAATATAGAAAGTTTAGGTTTAATCAAAGTATTTGTACTCACTCAAAGCGTGTTTTCTGTGCAGATGTGTCATTTTTGTGTATAAAATTGAGCTTTCATAAATTATATATAAAGAAGTATAATCACCAGAATATTAAGATTATTTGATTCTCCCTCTCTGGACTTCGCAAAACACCTAGCTTTATTATTTTCATCTTACCCATCCTTCGGCGTCCGGAACACGGATGGGAGGGATGAGCCAATGAGGACCAATATTTTCCTTCATCCTTCCGGACGACGAATTTTGGGTGCCAACTATCAGGCGGTGAGAAAAGTTCATGTTAAAGTTAATAAGTGAAAAACCTGGAATACGTTGTCCTACTCTTCAGAGTCTACAGCATTTCAACCGTTTGATCTGGAAATCTTTCTTTGAGATTGTATCAAACGTGTTTGGTTAAGGTTGGGACTTCTACCTTGCCATTCAAGATTGTAGAAACCTGTCCGTTCTTGTATGATCATCTGCTCATATCTTAAGGCAATTGAAGACTCCCCTTGGATTGGAACCGGCTTGCTGCCTCCCCAAAATGCCTCCTGCCAACGTGATAGCCGCCCCTCCAACCAAATGTCATTGTTTCTCCTGGCAAGAGGTTGGATACATGTGGTGTTCAGATACACATGTTGCCTTATGCAAGATCAGCCTAAGAAAGGCATAAAAGATTGACCATAAGACGTTCAAAGCTTTTGGATTGGTACCAGCTCGGTGCCCCAGAAAAACTGCCTCCCCAGAAGAAGATAAAACTTACCCCAAATATCACTGTTTTCACATGCAGTGGCTGTATCCAGCTCCTGTATATGGTTACGAGGAACACCGCTGGCATACTTGAGATAAGCGAAGTATCCTTTGACGCCGGCGTTCAGTAAGTCCCTCATACTGGAGCCGTAAAACAGACTCTAGAAAGTCAGCGTGGTACCGCTGTTGTCGACAGTTTCCTGTGCTATTCCAGCTATACTGGCCATTCCACGGATAGTCTGTCCAGTTTAAGTTGCTGGCAGAGTGCATCGATACGCTCATACTGTAGGCTCATTCCGGCACCTCCAAATCGATTGATAGACGGCCAGTGGGTGCTGCAGGCTCTCCGGCGTGTCTGATATGCCGGTGCCGACCATGCCCGCATTACCTTCAGGTCTTCTCCAGACTCTTTTGAGCTACGTCACCTTTGGGCAGATCGTCTCATCAGTGAATAGGGCAGATCGTCTCATCAGTGAATGGGACTTCACTAGTTTTCGTGGTCCTCGAGTGGTAGAGCAGGGGCGTATTTAGCCGAAGTTCGTGGGTTCGAATCCCTCTCCTGACACTGACTTTTTATCTCAACCAATACCTTACATAAAGATTAATTAATTGAAAGAGGTTATTTGGTCAATCGGACCACGAAATTTAATTGATGGTAATTATAATTATAATTAATTAAGGTTTTCAGTTAAGATAAAAAAGTCAATGGCACGAGCGGGATTCGAACCCACGATCTTCGGCTTGATAGGCCGCTGCTCTACCACTTGAGCTATCGTGACCTTGATCCACTCGGACACTAACTTCCCATCTCAACCACACCTTTTGAATTTTCCCTCATTTTTGCCATTTTGGAGGGAAAATTCAAAAGGTGTGGTTGAGATGGGAAGTTAGTGTCCGAGTGGATCGAGGTCACGATAGCTCAAGTGGTAGAGCAGCAGCGTATCAAGCCGAAGAACGTGGGTTCGAATCCCGCTCGTGCCATTGACTTTTTTATCTCAACTGAAAACCTTAATTAATTGTAATATATTAATTGGTCAAGCGGACCACGAACTAGTGAATTTAAATTATCATTACAGTTGTGAATAAAAAATCTGTAAGCAGGGTTAGGCAAACCGCTACCTAATTACATGGCGGGGGTTGACGTGTTGGAGTATTACTTTATTCTGATCGATCGAAGATTTTTTACGTCATTTACCTAGTTATTAAAATAGTAATTATGCTTTAATATTAACAGTACTCTGCTTGTCTGTTCAGTATATAGCTTTCCTACGTCAAATTCGCCCTTTTTAAGTTCAAATTAACCTTTTTTTAACGTTAGGCAGTATAAATTGTTCACATGATGGGACCAAGGATGCCTCCTTGTGAGACACCGGATCATTTTTATCTCTGAAAAATCATTACCTCACCTCACTTAAGCAGCGATCCATTAGATATCTGGATAGGTTATAAGGATCGGGTAGGAAGTGTTCTTCTTTGTAGGGTTTTTAATTTCTGGATCTAAGGCGGCTTCTTTAGTAGCTTCATCTGCCATATCGTTGCTAAATATGCTGCTGTGAGCCTTTACCTTCCCTAATTGTATTTTCCGATACTCCTTTACACACAATATTATACCTGATTTCCGGAGCAGTTTGCGTCGTGACAATTTACTTCTTTAGATGGTGTATTTTCGTAGTTGAAATCATACGAGATTTATAATGCCTAGGGCGAAAAATAAAAAATAAAAATACCTCTTCTCTACGCTGTAAACAGGAAGTTACGTTTACAACCGGCTTCTATCTCCATCGTTTTCTCAGAAGTGGGAAATTGTAAATTTGAATCGTATTTCCTCTTGTCGGGGGAAGTTTCATTTCGGAATACAACTTGCCGAGCAGAACGTCCGTTTGCGGACAATGGAGCGCCCGATTTGTCGATTCCAATGAACGAATCAGGGGTGCAATTTCTATTAGGATAGGAGTCCCGGCAAGAATACAGTTCGATTTAAAGACAAAGGGCCGAAACTGTGGTGGTTGGACGATAATGGTTGATTAGCAGGAGAAATTATTGATTCATTGGCGAACATCACGCGTTTCATTAACCGCCTTCTGCAATTAGCAAAACCGAGGCTTTGTTCTCGTGGCTCGCTACGGAAAATTCAAGTTTTTACGTTATTGATTGAAAAAAATCAAATGCTGACAGCTTAAATAAAACCTTTAGACATCGGTTTCTAAGTTTTTGTAAGAATATATTTATTAGCGTGAGTGAATGGGCATGTGAGGGTAAATTTGTGGCAGATTATAGTGAGATTGGCGGTCAGAAACCGGCGTAAAACCCAAATACACCGATGGCTCGCAATTTCTTTTAACGGTTCATATTGTTTGAAAGTTTGCCTTTTCTCTATGAAGGTATTTATTAGCGTGAGTGTTTTGGTATGTGTGGGTAAATTTGTCATGGATTATAGAGTGATTGACAGTGAGAAACCGGCGTAAAACCCAAATACCACGATGGCTTGCCGTTTATTTTAACTTTACATTCTGTTGGATAGGTTGCCTTTTCTCTGTGAAGATATTTATTAGCGTGAGTGTTTAAGTATGTGGTTAAATTTGTGGTGGATTATGCAGTGATAAAAAACCGGCGTAATGATCAAATTCCCCAATGGCTCGCAATTTCTTTTAGCTGACCATATTTTTTTAACGATTTCCTTTCTAGTATGAATGTATTTATTAGCCTGAGTGTTTATGTATGTGTGGGTAAATCTGTGGTGGATTATAGAGTGACTGATAGTGAGAAACTCGCATAAAACCAAATACCCAGATGGCTTGCAATTTCTTTTAACTATACATTTTGTTTGAGAGGTTGCCTTTTTTAATATGAAAGTATTTATTAGTGTGAGTGTTTGTGTATGTGTGGATAAATTTGTGGTGGATTATAGTGATAAAAAACCGACGCAATGGCCAAATTCCCCAATGGCTTGCAATTTCTTTTAATTGTACATTTTGTTTGACAGGTTGTCTTTTTTTATGAAAGTATTTATTAGCGTGAGTGTTTGTGTATGTGTGGATAAATTTGTGGTCGATTATAGAGTGATAACAAACCGGCGTAGTGACCAAATTCCCCAATGGCTTGCAATTTCTTTTAACNATTTTAAATATGTACATAAATAATATCAAACATCCAAATAATTAAACTAATTATTTTAATTGTTATTATTTTTATAGTAATTTATAGTAATATTAAGTATTTATTATTCTAATATTTATTTGTGTTATAATTTCCGCGTTTTGCACGTTCAAATTGAGCGTCATTAAAAAAAATCAGCTGATAATTGGAACGTCGCGTTGGCGGAGGTATCAGCGGTTTCACTTGGGCAATTCATGTCGAGAGACGTGGTTGCAGAAGTCCTTCAACCTGATGATGAGCTAAAAGGCTCGAAATCCGGTCGTGCAAAACAACTTACTGTGAGTAGGAACTATCCTTTTAAAAAGTATAGATTACCTTAATGCCACCTTGGACATGAAGGCTTAGAAGGAAATGAACTGGCTGACCGACTAGCCAAAAAAGAAGCACCCCTCTCACCCATGGGATCAGAACCACAACTAAGTGCTTATTGGAATAGGAATAATAGATTGAAAAAGAAAAAACTCAAACGCACCAGGTATGAGGCAAACTAAGACATTCATAAATCTCACAAAAAGTAAAACGAATGAACTTCTCAACAGGTAGGATTTGAGGAAAATGGTAGACTTCTATACTGGCCACTGCCCTCTTAACTACCTTAAGCATAGCTGAGGCGGAAACTTGCCGGCTCTGTCAGGAGGAACCAGGGACATCGGCACATGTCCTTTGTGAATGTGAAGTACTAGCTCAGTTACGGTAGTCACTTCGGCAAGGTCACACCAAAGAGGTGCGCGAAGAGGCACCTAGGAACGTGCTGATATATCTTATAAGAAAGAGCGCACTTTCCAAGGTATGGCAATGATTTACAGAAGTTAAGGTCGGTGGAGGAAAGGATAGTCATAATTCCTCGATTTATAAAATGGAGATATCTGGACGAGTCTTTGGTCTTTCGCTGGTCCTCGGATGCGAAGTCGTGCACTAGCTACCAAGGAAACGGACAGTTGCATTAAAAGCGAACTATTTTTCGTTTCCAAGGAGACGATTAGTCCAGTCTAGACAAATTTTTCGAAGTGATTAGCCACCAAATTATTTTACGTTGTATTTTTCGCGTCGGCCCCGTGTTACGTCGTAGTTCAGTCAATCGGGACGTTGGCCGAGACCTTCGCCGTTATCAACTGTGAGGTTTCGTGTGTGCACATTTCATTACACAACCGCTACACAGACGAATAAATCCGGCTTTTTTGACTTAAACTTACGAATTTAAGTCGGAATGTCCGCTGTGAGAGAATGCTTTCGGCCACTGGTTGCCCTAAGAAAGTACCGTTCTCCGAAGTTGGCCAGATACATCTACAGGACATACTACAGCCAGACTTCAAGAAACTTAAGCGCGTGCAAGACACATTGTAAGTTTAAAAAATTTTTTCTTATGTGAATAATTTTGTAAAACGAGGTAGATAGAGGAAAAAAAAGTCTTTGTCATTCACCTTCTACAGCTGTCCGTAATGTAAAATGTCAAATCTCAACTCAATTTTTCAACTTTACATATATTGACCGGTTAAAAGGGCCTCTATGACTTAGACATAACAACCATTATTGGTCTATTGTTTATCTCCATTATTATCTATGACTTTTTACCATTTCTTAAAGCTTTCTTAAGGACTTCTGTGAGTATCTTCAAGCACATGTGTAGGTATCTCATCCAGCATAAACCACACATGTTCTGCTGTCTTCTTACTGACAGCATCTGTGCAGGCTTGTTTCTGCTGCCTCGAGTCTAAACTGCTCAAAACTGAATATGGATATTGCCAATTTTGTAGTATATTCCCTAGCATTTTTTTTTTTTTTATTATAAATTGCATTAAAATTTATTAGAAATTATTTAGGGAATGTAAGGGTGCCGAAATGACAAAAGAAGTTGATGGCCCCGATCAGAGCCCAACCTTGGGGTTGCTCAGGCACCAATAGATGACTCCCCCTGATCCATCAGGGAGAGGCCAAAGGGCCTCCTAGGAGGTCTCGTAATTCTAATTCTATTAGAAATTATTGTTTCCTTACTGAAGGAAAACTTAATTTATAGAAAAATAACAAAATAAAAGGTTTTAATTTCATAATTTTGTTTATTGGACACAATAATTTTTTTAAACAGTACCGTGTATAATGTCTTCTGTTATCTGAAACCTCTGGGCCTGTTAGGCATACTGTTAATAACGTCACAAATTTCATAAAGAATTTCACTACATGTTGCAACACTGCACTCAGTTGTTGCAGGTCAACTGGCTGTGGATGGTGATCAAAAAGACTTCTCGCCTCATTGGGATTGAGATCTGTAGACAATGGGGGAAGGAGGAGATGGGAAATTCCCAGGTTTTGTAAACATAGATGAACAACTCTGCCTCTCTGAGGTCTGGCATTGCGGACTGTGGTCTGGTTGCCATCAACAATAAAAAGGCCAGATCGTCCTCCAGTGTAAATCCCTGCCCAGACCATTACACTGTCTCCTCCAAACTGCAAAGAAGGGACCACGAACTGGGGCTTTGTTCTCGGTAGACTCTTCTATAAAGACAGAAGCGTGACATCAGTAAACATAACTGCATTCCAATTGATGTTCTCTTCTAGGCGCTTGTTGCTCCATATACTCTCAGTTTGGTATGCCACAAAAGGGTTCAGAGCCAACAGGTGTCCTCATCGACCAATTTATTAGTGTCTGTGTTGTCCCTCTGCTCATATCTGCTGCCTTGAGTTTATATACCTCTGGAGTCTGTAGTTTGCAGTTAGCAATCAATCTGTTATTCTAGTCTTAACATGTTTTAGAATTTGTAGTTCTGTTAGTTCCTGCAACAGTCCTATGATGAACTTTTTCACATGTATCTGTCAAACACAATCCCATTGAGTATACTTATTTTTCTATTATATTTTTGCAGTTTGGGGTTCAGGACCAATAATTGTCTCATAGATCAATTTATCAGCCTCTTGTTTGCCTTCTGCTTTATATGTCCTGGTACATAATCAAGGATGATGTTTCCCCCTTGTCTGATCTACATTTTTGGCAATTTGCTATGCCACAGAAGGTTTCAGGGCAAATAGGTGTCCTCATCAGCGCCTTTGATGTACTTTGTCGCAAGCCTTTGTACTGGACTATTTTTTTTTTTTTTAATCCATTGTCTGATCTGTGTTTTTAGCAGTTCGGTATGCTTCAAAAGGAACCAATAGGTGTCCTAATCAACCAATTTATTGTCCTCTTCTTTGCCCTCTCTGTCCTGTGTGCCTCGTACCCAGACATGGGTAATTTTGTTGTTTTCCCCAATTTCTGACAGGGTTTTGATGCAGTCCCAAACTGCTCTGGACGGTATTACCGATAAAGTAGTTACCCTTAGTGTAGCTGTCTAAGTATGTGGCTATTCTTTTGTTAATATGTTAATAATACCTAGCCTTTTAGTCTCCTTGGCTTAGTGTGATAGTCACAGTGTCTGGATGAAAGACAGTAGCATGTTGACCAAGGCTTATATTTCAGCATTGTTGTTTTCCCAGGATGCAAGAAGCTGTAGTAAATCAGCCCAAATGAAGTCCACCAAAAAGTCATCATTTTAATGATTCGGGGCTTTAGTGGTGCTGCTTCTTCTTACGTACTTCTAAGGTGTTTTTGTTTTGACAAAGAAGTGTTACGCCAACTTCAAATGATGATTTTTTTGGTTGTCATTTAATGCAAGAAGAATCCAACTTTCGACCTTTTCACCTGTACAATTGCCTTAAATTGGTCAGCGACAGTCGATTTGCTAACTGAAAGATTCTGTGCGAGTTCTTAAACAGTTGATCTGGGATTTTCTTCCAAAGCTCGCATAACATCATCATCTAGGGAAGAAATCCTTCCCCGATCTTCTCTTTCTTCAAGGCTAAGGTCTCCCTCTTGAATTTTTTTAAACCATCTTGAACGGTGCTCTCTCTCTGGCATCGCCCCAGACTTCATTAAATTTTCTGGCTTTTTAGGCACTGTTTCAATATAGTTTAAACTCGAAAAACGAAAATCACATGTTGACATCTTAGTAAATAATGAATTATTCCCAATTAACAAAATGCTACTGAGGTAAACAAGCATTTTTGTTTGGAAGGGTATTAAAAAGTGTTGACATTCATACAAAAAAATAATCCATCAAGCGTAAATAGTTGATTATATAGAGGGGTAGTTGAAAGAAAACATGAAAACCTGCATTATTTTCCAGACAACCCAATAATTTGAAATTTTTTATCAAATCTGAATTTTGGGGTCATGGCATCAACAGGTTTACCCAAAAGCTTGTCTGCCTGATGCTTTAATTGTCATTGTTATGCAAATAAGCTATCGATCCTGCATCAGCCTGTGAATTGTGCTTCTAGCTTCTCCCTGGAAGAAAATGTGTAGTGGTAGAGTCAGAGGACTTCCAGGAGGATTGGGGGGGGGGGGTCTTTCTCATCGTCCCGGTGATGCTCAGGTATGCTCTGAGCAGTACTGAGAATCCTGAACACCCTTGGCTGTAATATCTTTTTCCACCAAACCACTGATTCATAGCTAATTCATATGTCCAGCAAACAGTTGTTTAATCTTAGGAACATGTTTCAGTTGAGTCCCCAGCTTTTCCCTAAGGCTCCTACCAGTGGCAATTTTCACTTTCTATATGATTTTATTTAGTTGCTGATTTCATGTTGTAGTGACTGAGAATAAATGTATATTGAAAAAATGTATAATTATTCATCTAGCCAATATTAGTCAAAGTTGTAGTTGTGTCAATATGTTGTCAATTAGATTCACTATTTTTCGTGGTCTGCTTGACCAATAATATTCAATTAATTAAGATTTTAAGTTGAGATAAAAAAAGTCAGTGTCATGAGCGGGATTCGAATTTGAAAAATGGCAAAAAGGAGGGAAAATTCAAAAAGGTGGAGTTGAGATGGGAAGTTGGTGCCCGAGGGGATCGAAGTCATGATAGCTCAAGTGGTATAGTAGCAGCGTATCAAGCCGAGGGTCGTGGGTTCGAATCCCGCTCGTGACACTGACTTTTTTATCTCAACTTAAAACCTTAATTAATTGAATGTACAATTAGTCTGATCATCCTGGTTTACCTATCTTTTTATGGGAGGATGAACCAGGTTCCTGAATAAGATTAATATTCTTTATCACAAAAAGTAACAATCTTTTATTTAAGGAAAATATAAAAAAATTGTATCATTTTAGGAAAACTGTGCTGTGTACAAGAATGTGCATTAAATGTTTATTACACTCTTACCAGTCAGTTTCCAGATAAATTACCTTTTTTTTAATAGTTATTTTAATTTTATGTTAAACTTATTGTTATATGTTTCTTCTGTTAATAAGTGTGTTTATTCTGTTGTAGCTAATGGAAATTGGATAAGGACATTATGTACCAACGCAGAGCCAAGTATGAAAGAGGATGGTAATACATATTTTGCATATATTCAAAAACTCACATCACAGAATACCTTTTCCCCCCCTAATTATAGTAAATATTGCTTCATGTAGACAATAAAGTTTTAATTGTACAATTTATTTAGTATCTCAGGGTCCTGGACAAAAATTTGAATTCCAAGCAGAAACGAGAATGCTTCTGGACATTGTCGCTAAATCGTTATACTCTGAAAAAGAGGTTTGTTGAGAGAAAAAAAACATTGTTTATTGCTGTTTTATTTATTATATTCTATACCATTAAGTGTTATTGGGTGTTAAATTTATTTTGATTTTTGTCCATACAGAGTGATTCATGAATAGTATGTCGAAGTTCAGGTGTTTGTACACTCAAAATGCAACAGAAAAGTTTCTCTTATCTTCCTTCAGAGGGGGAATTGAAGTACATTTTCCTTCATTTTGAAAGATTCTTTTAGCACTTATACGTTTGTCTATTGAGGTGATCTGTACTAACCGAATTCCTGGAATACTTTAGAAAGATCTCAAGGTCTACATAGCTCAAGAACAGTTTTCTCAGATGCCATAGTTGACAGTTGCATAAGATATTTTCTGTTGTCTGTCTCTTCTACATATAATCGACATTGGTCATCCATTAATAATCCTATTTTTTAAAGGTATTGTACTGGAGCATGACCGGTTGTGTTTTTAGTTCATTTCTGTTGAGTAGGATTCTTTCTTCTTTGTTCCTTGGGCTGTTTTTATGTTGTTAAGGTTTATGCTTACAGTGTTTTTTGTGTTCTTTAGTTGCCCAAGATTTGAGTGCTTTTTTTTAATGTGACTATAGCTGGTATTTCTTCCATTCCAAGGTTCTCTTTTTAGCCATATCTGCTACCTCACTGCCTGAAATTACCTCATGACCTGGTACCTGCTTTAGCGTTAGGATATTTATAGATCCCAGTTTAGTGACTAGGATTTTTGGTGGACCGGAGAAGGGTCAGAGAGGAGAGGATAATTGCTAATAAGTCTACAAGTCTGTTTTAAGCAGGTTGAACCCCTGCTTATACTCAGAGGTGCTGCCAACGTGGCTGCTTGCTGCATAGGGCCTTTTGCTCACTACTGACTTCCGCTCCATTAATATTCAGCTCTACACCTGTAATTGGACTCCAGTCAAGAGTCCCAACATTAGCCCTTCTCAAGGCCACTAAAAATCTCCAGTCACTAAATCAGTTTTTTTAGGGTATTTAAGCAGTTTCAAGTTTTGAGTTGATCTCGTATGCTTGGAGGGCCTTTAGAGCTGGCTATGTTTTTCTAAGGGGTGGGGGGTGAAGGTGATATTCCAAGATTTTTCTGAAAAACAATATACTAAGTGAGAAACATATGAAAAAAGATGGAAATGGCATCATAATACCGCATTATCACACTTTTTTTTTAGAATCAGGTTACGCACAAATCGATCATTCTGAATCACCCCGAGAGTGTGTTTCGTAGTACCACTTGTGGATAATTGGAATTTCTAAATTCAAGATTAAACCTGCAGATTTAAAAAGGATAGGGGTTTTATATTCGAGGACCTCTGGATACAAAGGAGGTAGTCAGGCGACTTGCCACTGAAAGGTCTCAGATTTGAATCAGCGGAACTTGAACCCAAAATACTTCCATTGTCTTGGATGACTAAACGTTTGCGTTATTTCTGTTACAAATAAAATGGAACAACTGGTAGGATGTTTTCTTACTGGAGGCTTATTCCATTTTTTTAGCACTGTTTTCAATTTTTTTGATATGGAGGTTTTAGAAAATAGGTGTGCTTTTATGGATAAAGTCGAGATTCAAATCGGAAAAAAAAATCACCCTTATTATTGAGAATCATATCAATTCAAGAGATTTTTGGATGCAGAAACACATTTGGCACATTATTCATGAATCACCTTGTATATCCTAAAACAGCAGAATAAATAATATCCCCAATAATATTTTATTTGTTAGTGGTTTTGTTTAAATTTGTACGTACTATAAAATTTAACTGGTATAACTTGTAGGTGTTTCTAAGAGAACTAATTTCTAATGCAAGCGACGCACTGGAAAAAGCTAGGTATTACAGAATTTCGGAAGGAGCTCCACCAAATGATTCCGAAATGAAAATTACAGTCAGTACTAACAAACAGGACCGCACAATAGTAATAGAGGTAATTTTTAACAGATTTTTATTTTTTATTTTATCTATTTATTTTTGGTGGGGGGGTGTATTCTAGTTCTATGTTTTTTTGTGTACATAACTTTTTGTTTTTTTTAATCATAAATACAGCTAAGTCTTGATTTTATTGTACATTTTTTACCCAAACACAATTTCATTGTTTCGTTAACAGTAAGTTTTAAAGGATTTTTAGTAAAAATTGGCGCTTTATTGTGCAGAAATGGTTACAAATTGATTACTCACAGCATTGTCCATCACTGGCCACTTTTCCCCGTCTTTCTAGCATCATGCGAATTCTGCATTGAAAAAAAAAAACTGGTCGTTTAGAGGCAATGAAATAATTGTAAAATAATATTTTTTGCCTTCCTCGTAAGAACGGAAGTGCTGCACAGAGCATGAGTCATTGATCGAAACAAGTTGGAAGGAGCAATGTCTGGAGAATATAGTGGCTTGGGTAAGACAAAATCATAAATCACTTCGTCGTGCCTCTTTTTCTCCTTCAATGCTCAGCTCAAACATATCAATTGTCAGTACCGACCCCCGTGATGGTAATAATATACTACACCCAATTGATTACAGTGAAGAGCTTCAAATGAATATTTGACTTTGTTGTTGGTGTTGATATATGGCCGAGCTTACCTCACAATTTTTTACGCTTTGGATTGTCCTAATGAATCCACTTTTTATTACCAGTTACAATTTGATGGGAAAAAAACCTTCAGTCTTTGAATCTGTTCGTAAGCGAAAAATCTCCTTTCCACATCTCTTGGGCTTTAATTCGTCAGGCACCCAATTGCCTTGCTTTTGGGCCATTCCCATGGCTTAATGAACCTGAGATGTAATGAAATTGTTGAGTCACTCCCAAAGATTCTGCAAGTTCTTTCGTTTGACATCAGTTTTAATTCAATGCTTTCAATTTTGCATCTTCAAATGTGCCTTGTTTCATGTTACTTTACTTAACCTCCATTGTCATAACCATCACTTTTAACCAGTCACAACTTGAATTGATGAAGCATGGTCCCCACCTTCAGCTGCTTTTTTCTTCAAATGGAAGCAGAAAAGTAAGCTTCATGCAAAATTGCATTTCGTGGGTACAAAAGAATTTTAGGAATTTAAAAAAAAACTTATGCTGCTTACACTTCGTCAAAATGAAATGCACTGAAAACTAAAGCCTAATTGCAACATAAAGGTGGTTAGGTTATGGTCTGTTGCTATTTAATACTACTAACACCCTCTCTTGTATATCCTTTCAATAAACGTTCATAATTTTCTAGGATAATGGTATTGGTATGAGCAAGGATGAACTCATCCGTAATTTAGGAACAATTGCTCGATCTGGATCAAAGGTATTTTCTGTACCATTAATCGACCTTTTTTTAAATAATAATCTTTCAAATATATTTACAGGCTTTTATAGATGAGCTTAAAAAAAGAGGACAGTCAAATCTTACCAATACAGTTATTGGACAATTTGGAGTAGGGTTTTACAGT
Source organism: Cimex lectularius (assembly GCF_000648675.2). NCBI lineage: Eukaryota > Metazoa > Arthropoda > Insecta > Hemiptera > Cimicidae > Cimex > Cimex lectularius. The sequence goes on from NW_019392807.1 coordinate 612,213, forward strand.
GTATTTATGGTAGCTGACAAAGTCGAAGTCTTTACTAAAACTATCAAACCTGGTAGTGAAGGTCTTAAATGGTCTTCTGATGGGTATGTATATTTTTTATATCAAACAGTTTGTTGAGTTCAATTCTTGATTTATTTTGTGTAGTTCTGGGTCTTTTGAGATTTCACCAGTGGAAAGAGCTGACCCAGGTACCAAAATTGTAATCTATTTGAAGACTGAAAACAGAGAATTTGCTGATAACTCGACAGTTAATACAATAATAAAGAAATACAGCTCGTTTGTCAGCTACCCAATCATTCTTGATGGCGCACAAGCAAATACTATACAGGTAATTTATTTAATGGTTTAATTTTGTTGCAAACAATTTGCCAAGAGTCTCATATAACATTTTTATGTGTGATCATTAGTGACCGTTAGTCGATGATTATTCACAAATCGTGAGATGCGGTCTGGTGTGATGTAGGTTTCAGAAAAACATTTTCTTTATCGTGCCAACGTTTCGATCTTTATTGAGATCATCTTCAGGGCTCGGAGTGTTTGTTGTTTGTGTAATTGTGCCATTCTTACATGTTGGGCACTCTCAAATTTATTCCTGACCACTCCTCACGACTTCAACAAATTATCGAACAACTGGTCACTAAAAAACACATAAAATAGTCCCATTCAATTTTTTTTTTCTCTGAAAAGCTTTAGATGAATTTTTCTTATTTACTTTTCATGCTTATGTCTTTATTTCAGAAGAATTTCATTTTTCAGGGGAAAAAAGTGCTATGCATACATAAAAAAATACCAAAACTAAAAATACCACTTTCTATACTAATTTCTTCTGTATACTGTCTTTTTGATGTCCTTAGTTCTTAAATATACACATGTACATAACAATGAGCAAGTTGTGTTACATATAGTTACAAATTTAATTAAATGCATTTTATATTGGAAATTTTTGTTTCAATGTAGTTTATAACAACACTGACTAGTGAAAATTCAATTAATTAAGGTTTTAAGTTGAGATAAAAAAGTAGTGTCATGAGCGGGATTCGAACCCACCTTCGATCTCAAAGTCACGATAGCTCAAGTGGTAGAGTTGCAGCATATAGCTGAAGGTCGTGGGTTCAAATCCCACTTATGACACTACTTTTTTATCTCAACTTAAAACCTTAATTAGTTAACTGATATTAATTGGGCAAGTGGACCATGAAAAATAGTGGAATTAGAGAAAATGTTTTGAGGCTAATGGCAAATGTTTTGCTTGCAGAATTTCATGTCCAGTATTGCACATTGAACCATGATTTATTTATTATTTTAATTTTGTAGCCACTTTGGTTGATGAATCCCAGAGAAGTGTCAATCGAGAAGCACAAGGAGTTCTATAAATACATGACAAATGCCAATGACTCGCCAAGGTTTGTCTTACACTACAAAGTGGATGTACCATATTCTATCAATGCCGTCTTATATTTCCCCGAATCACGACCTGGTATATTTTTTAAAACATTTCGTATTTATTAGTTTTATTTACAATTTAAGTCTCATGATTTTTTTTTATTAATGATATTATACTTAGTTTTGGAACATTTAAGCATTATTGACATTAATAGGGTGTCAGTGGCTGCAATGGTTTAGGCATTGACAAAGTGCTCATCACGGTAAGGTAAAGGTCCCGGGTTCGAATCCACGGCCCTGCATTCAAACCCAATGTACTTACAAACGGACTTTTTTTTTTTTTTTTTTTTTTTTTTCAAAAACACCGGCACCCCCAGGGGTTGATATAACCTCTGCTCTTGTGAATTAGCTACTCCTGTAGAAAAAAAAATTACATTAATTATATGAAACAAATGCCCTTTTACTTAGTTTACTTATTTTGTTTTAATCAATTTTCATCTATTTAATAAAAAGTTATGTTCTTTTTAAGCATTTTTATGATCCCACTCAAAATCTTTGCCAAAATCAATATAAATATATTAAATCAAAATATATAATACACAAAAATGTTTAATACACGTACATTTAATTATGGAAATGCAAATGGTTCAGACGCTTTTATAATATTCCTTTGTTTTAGTATTTTTCGACCCTGCAGTTCATGGTGGAATTGCTCTCTTCGCACGGAGAGTGTTAATAAAGAATAAAGCCGAAGAAATTATACCAAAATGGTTAAGATTCGTCCGAGGTAAGGTTTTTCTTAATTATCTATGATTTTTTAAATCATTAAAAATTAAAATTAGCACAGACACTCTATACCCTTATTGCTAAGCGATAAAAGGGCATTTAGCGTCTGCATTGACTATTTTTTGTGGGGAAGGAAAGTTCGAAAATACAAAACCACCGACATAATATTCATAAACATTGTTAAACTTTTCCAGACCTTCTCATTATTTATGTGGAGCAAGTGAAAATGTACCAAACAAACAATACAAGTCAGCCACAACTAAATCCAATAGTGAATTAATTTGCAAAATGACCTTACTGCAAATGATACTCACCAACACCACTTTCCACATCATCAGCCACTCTTAAGGTGCGTTTACACGTGAGAGGAACTCACAGTCAGAGCTCTTGAGAGTTAATCTCAGAGACCTTTGCACCGAGTCGGCTTCAGACCGTTTAGGCACACTCTCACCACTGTCCAGTGAGTCCATTTTTAGACAAGATATCTTCAATACGAAAAAAGAGAAGTAGCAGCACCATTATTAGTTTTGTACTTAACAGGGAGAAAAAACTTTGAAAAAAAAGTGGATCAAGTCTGGATACAAAGGGTTATCATTTAGGCATGTACCATGCTTTAGCAGAGGAATTGGAACTTGAAAACAGCCAGCTATTTGAGGAATTTTAAAGTGTTGACATGGCAACATAGTAAAACGTAAAATTAGAGTACTTATTCTCTGGAGAATTTATTTGAATTTCATCCTGGTAAAAAAAAAGCATACCAGCTAAATGTGGCGACTGCATTTTTGAAATATGCATCCAACATCCAGGGAATGTTTGGAAAAAGATGGAAACAGGGCTACTGTACTGTGTAATTACTGCTATCTCTTTTGTGTATGTTGAGTGAATATATTTATTAGCGTGAATGTAGTGGAATATTGAATAGACCATCGAAGCCCAAATTGATTAGGTATGTAATATATGTGGAGGGTTATGGAGGAATATCAAACACTCCACCACCTGTAGGTGTCCTCATCAAACTTTCCTTAGTCAATTTATCGATCTCTTTGTTGCCCCTCTGCCCTGTGTGCTCTTGCACCCACACAAGGGTAATTTTGTTGTTTGTCGTTGACATTGTTCCCCAATGTTTGACGAGCCCTAATGCAATCCCAAATGAGTCTGGACTTCACCACCAATGCGATGATTTCCCTCAGTGCCACCTGGTTGTCTGAGTAGATGGTTATTCTTCTGTTAACGATACTGCCTAAAAGAATAACGTAATATTAAATTTATAATGTTAACTTAGTACTTTTAACTTTGATTTTTCAATCGAATATAAACCAATTTTTACTTGAATTTATGTGTCTTTAGGTGTTGTGGACTCTGAAGACATTCCTTTGAATCTAAGCAGAGAGATTTTACAAAATACGGCCCTGCTAAGGTAGCAAACTATATAACATATACATAAAATATACATTGATATTTTACTGAACAATTGCAGGACTATTAGTTCAACAATTACAAAGAAAATCATTAAATTTCTTCAAGAAAGGTCGGCAAAAGATAAGGAAAACTATACTCTTTTCTACCGAGAATTTGGACTTTTTTTCAAAGAAGGGATAATCGCCATGGACAACAAACATGATAGAGTATGTCAATTATTTTTAATATATATTTTTGTAAAGTTATTGGATATAAAGTTTGTTCCAACACGCACTCACAAACCAGTTGCCAACTAATCTGTCATTTATGATTGCACACACCTGAACGCTTGTTTCCAATTTTTTTTTTTTTTTTTTTTTATTGGCCTTATGATCTTAGCATATTAGCCATGACGAATCTCTTATATATGTTGTTCAAATTGGGGGTTATCGGGAAAAAAGGGCCAGAGGCGACAGTGGGAATCGAACCCACGACCGCGGCGTGAGAGTCTCTCATGCTAACCACTGTGTGATGTTCTCATATATTCTTTTCATACCAGAATAACAACTCAGACAGCTTGCAGTAATTGATCTGGGACTGCAGCATTTAAAAAGAGATAAAGCTTTAATTTTCAGATTTATTTGAAATAACATACATTTTTAAATTTTCTTTAATAAAAATTATAATTAATTAAGGTTTTTAGTTGACATAAAAAGTCAATGGCACGAGCGGGATTCAAACCCACGATCTTCGGCTAGATACACCGCTGCTCTACCACTTGAGCTATCGTGACCTCGATCCACATGGACACCAACTTCCCATCTCAACCCCACCTTTTGAGTTTTCCCTCCTTTTTGCCATTTTTCAAATGTCGTGTAATTATAATTAATTATAATATATTAATTGGTCAAGCGGACCACGAAATTAGTGAATTTAATGATTGAAAATGAAGTATACTTCACTAAAGCTCTCCGTGGCCATTTCATTTGTCGCCGAGAATCGAATAGATTACACATTTGAAAAATGGCAAAAAGGAGGGAAAACTCAAAAGGTGGGGTTGAGATGGGAAGTTGTTGTCCGAGTGGATCGAGGTCACGATAGCTCAAGTGGTAGAGCAGCGGCGTATCTAGCCAAAGATCGTGGGTTCGAATCCCGCTCGTGCCATTGACTTTTTTATCTCAACTAAAAACCTTAATTAATTATAATATATTAATTGTCAAAAACCGGACACAAACATGGTGTGATAACCTGCTGGAATATCAAACTGACAGTTTGAGATCAGGTGTGATGAGGCGCCAAAACTCAACTGCGCATGCCCCGAAAATTCATAACAGGCATTCAACCCCGTTTTTTGGTGGGTGGTGTGTTAAGATTATTTAATACACGAATACAATAAAACATAGAATTGGATTCTGTTTATTGTTCAGTTTTGCAATTTTTTTTTATTAACATAATTGAAATATTTATTACTGAAGATAATTTCATTTACCTTTTAACTTTCAGGAAGATATTAGCAAATTATTACTTTATGAGACATCCAAAACACCTGCAGGGCAATTAACTAGTATCCAAGAGTATGTGAGCAAAATGCAAGCAGACCAAAAGAAAATTTACTATTTGTCAGCACCAAGGTTTGTTTACATTTAACAAATTGATATTTTCAGTTTTAATGTTTTTTTTTTTATAATGTTATGTGAATAGCTTGAAGTAGAAAAAAAAGCCACAATCATCAAAAAGTGATGGATGAGCCTTGATATCATGATCACATTGCTGATAAATTAAAATAAATTTAATGATTTATTGGTTTAATTCAAATAATTGGGCCGAGTTTTATTTTATTTTTTTTATTGAAGAGGTCTGAAAGAAAATAAAAATTATTCACTGGAGCCTCTCCAAATCCAAAACATTGTTGTTGCTCCTTCAGGGAAAACTCATACAACTCAACTCCAAAGTGCTGGAGACACAGTTCAATTTTTCTGTCATCCGTAGTGCAACCTAGGCAGAAGATGCATTTCTCACTTTCTTACCTTGCCCTTCAGCACTTTCGCTACACTTTACGCCAAGGATTTGTCTTTTTTGTCCTCCAGATATTAAACGAAGTAGGTACGAGGAGGTAATAAGAAGATGAAGGACTGGTTGACGGTTAGAATATTACCTAACACCAGACACTTATCATGTCCAGTCAGAAGTAGTTTAGCTTCTAGAAAAGTTGATTGGTCAACATTTTGTACAGCGATTTAGAATATGCTCCAAATATCAATTTTTACCTTTTTCTTCATTGGACAGCTCTTCCTTGTTAGACTCCATTTTCAAAACTTAGCAGAAACTGTTTTAAAAGTTTAGAAAACCCTGAAAAATAGAAATACAGTTTTATATTTACCATTCTTTACAATCTATTATATTTAGTGATCTATTAACCGAATAACTTCTAGTTGACGTTGATCGACCTACGTAGTTTAAACTGATGTTGTATCGGATCTTCTTGAGGTCATTACAGGTGAATAAAGAACATCACTATTGGGTTTCACCAAGCTTTCGGCGAATGTTCTGCCATCAGGGCCTAATTTATTAAAAAACAAAATTTACATGAACAGAGTTACATAACACATCTTATATAAATACATTACAAAAATACAAATACATACTTAACCCAGTTGTTAGGAAAATTCAATTTATTGCATTTTTTTTTCTGAAGTGAAGGTGAAAATGAATCTATATACTAAAAAAATGAAAACCATCTTGCTTAAAGTCTAGTGACCCTCATCAGTCATCCTTTGGTTTCACTTTTTCATAAGTTAACACTAAAACTCGGGGACCGCGGTAGCCAAGTGGTTAGCATGAGAGACTCTCACGCCGCGGTCGTGGGTTCGATTCCCACCGTCGCCTCTGGCCCTTTTTTCCCGATAACCCCCAATTTGAGCACACAAGAATTCGTACTATGGCTAATATGCAAGATCATAAGGCCAATTAAAAAAAAAACCNTTTTTCTTTCTTTTTTATTGTTATTTAACTTAAAATTCTTAAAATTATAATTTAACTATATACGACTATGTACCTGAGATTTAGTGTTAACTTATGAAAAAGTGAAACCAAAGGATGACCGATGAGGGTCACTAGACTTTAAGCAAGACGGTTTTTGTTTTTTTAGTATATAGATTTATTTTCACCTTTACTTCAGAAAAAAAAAACATATGCAATAAATTGAATTTTCCTAACAATTGGGTTAAGTACGTATTTGTATTTTTGTAAAGTATTTATATAAGATGTGTTATGTAACTTTGTTCATGTAAATTTTGTTTTTTAATAAATTAGGCCCTGATGATGGCGGAACATTCGTCGAAAGCTTGGTGAAACCCAATAGTGATGTTCTTTATTCACCTGTAATGACCTCAAGAAGTTCCAATACAATATCTGAATAACTTCTTTCAATTACTTAATCTTTTCATGTAAGGTTTTGGTTGAAATGAAAAAGTTAGTGTCACGAGCGGGATACGAACCCACGACCTTCCACCAAGGCCTACTTATGCTTACAAATTGAAATTTCCATTTATGAACCAAGCAAACCACTTACTTGCTTTTCTACTTTAGTGGATGGCTTTCTCCTATAGCATCATAACCATAATTAATAAATAAAAAAAAGAAAAATCCTACCAGTCTGAACTGCCGTTTTCCCTTTGCGACAATAAAAAAAAACTTTTAAATGTCAATCCATTTTCATCATAGAGTGTAAATGAATTAAAATAAAAATTACTTCAAAACAAAAAGGGGATAAAATCAAATTATTTAAAAAACACTTCTGTTTTTCTCATTTCGATTCTGTTTTGTGTCAGAGCAAGCTAACAGTCTGTCCCAATTGTATTACCACTTTTAGGTGACATTTTTTATTGAATGGTTTTCACACTTAGATTTGGAACAAGAAGGCATTTTCTAAATATAATTATAGTTATAATTGCAAATAATATTTTCTATTTAATGAAAAACAAACAGGAATTAATTATGTTTAACATTTCGGTTATTTCTTATTATTTTAGTCGTTCACTCGCAATGAATTCTCCTTACATGGAGGCGTTAATTGAAAAAGACGTTGAAGTTATTTTCTGCTATGAGCCGTATGACGAGTTTGTTTTAATGCAGCTCCATTCAGTCAACGACATCCCTCTTTGTTCAGTTGAGGCTAGTGCAAGGTTACATACTCCAACTGAAACGTCTTCATCAGGTATTTTAAAACTGATAAATTAATTTAAAACCATCATTTCATCCAAATTGATTTTATGTTTTGTTGTAGTTGTAGGCTCTAATAAGGAGAACAACATAGATGAACTACTAACATGGATGAAACAGACTCTAAAGGAGAAGATTGAAAAAGCGATTGTCAATAAAAGTTTAAAAAATCATCCATGTATAGTAACAGTAGAAGAGATGGCACATGCTCGACAGTACCTGAAGTTACAAGCGCGTGGTCTAGACGACGATATGAAGTACACACTAATTAAACCACGTCTTGAGCTGAACCCAAAGTAAATAACTTACATAATTTATGTAATAATATAATTAATTTTTAAAAACATTTTTTTCAGCCATCCACTAATTAATCAAGTGAAGCGACTAATTCCAACTAATGAAAAATTAGCTACCCTTATAACTGAACAGGTAATTAAAGCATAGCATTAATTTAACTTTGAACTCAACTTCGATTTTATTTTCAGTTATTTAAGAACGCTCTGGTGTATGCAGGCTTACTAGAGGATGCTCGTAAAGTGGTAGACAATGTAAATAAGATAATGGAACTTGTTCTTGAAGAGTCCCATCGTAGTGAACCTCCTAAACAAGAGGAAAAAACAAGCAAATAACTGTTTTTATGAGACAGTTGTGTATATGTTATGTAGTGATCATTGATTTAAATTTATTTTTAAAAAAAATTTTTTACCTCCTTAAATTTGTTTTTGTTTGTATAAAAATACACAACAGTATCATCACATTGCCATGAAAGTGTGTGAATATAAAGAAGCAATGAACGATGTGAAAAATGAGCTTATAATTTACATTCCATGTCCAAAAAAATCATGACTCCATGAAATTTTTCTATGTGGTTTAACACAAAAAAATGCTCAGAAATATATTTAAAAAATTAGATCGAGTTAAGGTAAGGTCTGGACTCGCTGCCCACTCAAGGTTTTGGACATCTGTGGTGTTCAGGCACTCTGTTACCTTTGGTAGTAACTTGCTGACTGACGCTCAGTGGAGAAGGGGGGGATTCTCGGGGAGCCAATACTTCAGTCAGGCGCCACACTATTTGATCCAGGGAAAATAGTGAATCCCTAAAAAGAAAAGGGGAAAAGAAAAGAAAAAAAATGAACTCACTCGCACTCGAACCGTGGACCTTGTAGTCTTAAAACGAATACGATTCCCCTGCGCTACGAGCTGCCTTGTAAGTATCTGACTGTTCACCTTACTCAGTCATTAAAGTCAGTGGACTGGCATTCGCCAGGGGTCGGAAAAAAAAAATTGAAACAATAACTAACAACAAATAACTAAATAAATAATAAAAAAAATGAAACAATCTGAATTTAGACGAAACAAAATTCTATTAATTATGATTTGATTTACAGTAGGGTTACCACACGAAGGCCTCGCAAACGAAATTAAATTTACAATAATTGGAGTATCCTCTCAAAAAAAAATTCTTAACACAAAAAGAACACTTCCTATTTCTTAAAACACACACAAAAAAAAACCACACGGACTTCGCCGGAGCGCCTCATCTCAACGTCTGCCCTCCTAGCTCCTGCCCGGATGCGTATCCTGTCCCCGGAGGAGAACAGCCGTTTCCCACACTGGAAAAAAAAGGATGTCCCTCGTTCCTCTGGTTTTCCTCCTTTTTTTTCCTCTTTTTCCTCTCGTCTCTCACCGCTCGCTCACCTTGCCTGCTTACCCTCGTCCGCCGTTGTGTTCGCCCGGCCTCCGCTGTCTCAGTTCCCGATCCAGGCGTCCAACCCTATTACACGGCTTCCGTCATTCTTTCCTAGGTCGGCAACAGTCCGTGCCACGTTAGAGATACCCCTTACAAAAAAAAAAATGGAATTTTTCCGACCCCTAACGTCAAAAATGATACTTTTTCTAAAATTTTGACTGGAAGTCCCAAAATCGGGGAGGTGAACAGTCAGGGCGTAACAACTCACTCACATTTTGCCTTATGTGGCCAAGAATTAGACAATGATTCAGAACCTAAGAAAGGCACAAAAAGTTATCAAACTATGATTTTATAGGATTGTCATATACCTTCATTAGCCATTCAAGGCCTGTGAAATGGTACCAACTCGGTGCCTCCAAAGAAATGCCGTCCTAGAAGATGATAGATGTTCCAAATGTCTAATGACTATTATAACAGTTTGTTCTGTTGAGGTGCAGACCAAGTATCCTCAGTCTATGCGGTGTCAGACCTGCAACATGGGTCATTAGTGTGATGGACCAAGACCTAAGCTAAGCCAATTAAGCTACTAAGTGGCACTAAAATCCTAGCTTTCCTAAGTGTATTTTGATGATTCGGGAGCACAAAGTGACATTATGGCATCAGTCCAATGGACCAACATTGGACTGATGCCATCAATAGTGTGGTGGACCAAGTCCCTGTAGACTAAGCCAATCAAGCTAACTAAGAGGTACTCAAAGGCTAGAATGCTTAAGTGTATTATGATGATTAGGGACTACAAAATGAGACTATGGTATCAGGTCATTGCATAACTTTAGTAGTGTAGTGGACACGACCATGAAGGCTAAGATGACAAAGCTACTAAGTAGCACTCAAAGGCTAGAATGCTTAATTGTAATTTGATGATTCAGGACCCAAAAATGGCCCTAGGGCATCGGACCCATGTTGACCATCAGAAGTGTAGTGAACAAAAACCATGCAGCTAAGCCAATCAAATTACTAAGTGGTACAAAAAGCCTAAGTTTATTTTGATGAGGAAGGACCATAAAATGACACTACGGCATCAGACCCTTAGTTGTGTGGTGAACCAACACCCTGCAGTCTAAAGTGGTAGAGCTACTATGTGGTACTCAAAGGCTAAAGGCTAGAATGCTTAATCGTATTTTAACGATCCAGAACCCGAAAATGGCCCTAGTGCATCAAACCCATGTTGACCATCAGAAGTGTAGTGAACAAACACCATGCAGCTAAGCCAATCAAACTACTAAGTGGTACTAAAAACCTAGCACGCCTAAGTTGAACCTTAGTTGTGTGGTGGACCAACACCCTGCATTCAAAAATGGGCAAGCTACTATGCGGTACCTTAGACATATATGAGGACATACTAGAACTATTACTTAACCTTAGCTAAACTTACTCATTCAAAAAGCTGTTGTGGCTGTAACGGTTGACACGGCGTTCATCACTGTAAGGTAAGATCCCGGGTTCGAAACTTCGAATCTAGTGGCCCTGGATTCGAACCCGACATACTCAAAAACACTGGCATCCCATGGCTCATACAACGTAATAGTTGAAATACCCTCGTTTAAAAAAAAAAAACATGCTATGCTCATTAGGTATACCTACTGATGCTACAACTCCTGAATTCGTTTTTAACTTTAAACCAGACAGAGGTTCTGGATTAAATAATACCCACCACAGCCAATGCTTATTTGCTTACTGATGGCTCAAAAACTGGGGAGGGCACAAGTGCTGGAGTTCTAGGAATCCAGTGACTATAAACCTAGGTAGATGCACTACTATTTTTCATTCAGAAAAAGGCTTGGAATCCAATCAAAGATAGCATCCACACTTTCTGAACAGGCAAGCTGCACTGAAAGTGTTAGCTTAATGAGAGGTGAAATCAAAATGTGTTGGTAGTTGCATAGAGTTTGTGGTCAGTGACAATAATGTCCTGACCCTTGCCTGAGTTCATGAGCACTCAGGACACATGTACAATGAGCAGGCAGATAGGTTGCCTAGCAATTCCTAAGAAAAGACATTAAAATTGAATTTTTGAATATAAATTAGGATGTATCAACCAATAGTCCCCCAAATCCTTGGTGGAGTCACCATTCGATTATTCTGAGCTAAGGTCATGTCATCGTTTTTTGTATTTTAAGCATAATTATCAAGTTCAAAGAGGACTTCAGTGCCAATTTATTAGCCTATATTATACTGCCTTTCTAACTTGAGATAATGGCTATTAAACACTGTGCCAAAGAGATTAAAAAGGTAGCATTGTTAACAGAAGAAAAGCAATCTACTCAGATAGCCAGCTGGCACTGAAGGAAATTACTGCACTGGTGGTAAAGTCCAGTCCTTTGGGATTGCATTAGGGCTATGTTAGAAATTGGGGAAAACAGCAAAAATTACCCATATCTGGGCACTAGGGCACACAAGACAGAGAGGGTATAGAAGAGGAAGATAAATTGGTTAAAGGCGCCTATTGGCCCTGGACCCCTTTGTTGCATACCAAACTGCCAAAACCATAGATCAGACTATAGATTAAAAATATTAAATAGTCCAGGAGGCATGCAAAAAGTACATCAAAGGCGTCGATAGGACACTTTGAACCTTTTATGGTATGCCAAATTGCCAAAAATGTAGATCAGACAAGGGAGAAACATCACCCTTGTTTATTTACCAGGGCATATAAAGCAGTAACAAAGAGGCTGATATATTGGTCTATGGGAGACTGATTGGCCCTGAGCCCCAAACTGCAAAAAATAATAGAAAAATAAGTATATTCAATAAGATTGTTTGACAGATACATGCAAAAAAGTTCATCATAGGACCGTCGCAGGAACTAACAGAACTACAAATTCTAAAAATGTTAAGACTAGAATGGATCGCTAACTGCACCTACAGACTCCAGAGATATATAAACTCGAAACAGCAGATACAAGCAGAGGGACAACAGAGAGGTTGATAAATTTGTCGATGAGGACACCTATTGGCACTGAACTCTTTTGCAGCATACCAAACTGGCAAAAATGTAGATCAGACAATGAGTTTAACAACAAAATCACCCTTGTCTGGGTACCAGGGCAGCATGTCCGATATAATGAAGAGGTTGATAAATTGATCAATGAGGACAAGTCTTGGCCCTGAATCTTTTTGTGGCATACCAAACTGCCACAAACATACATCAGACAATAGATTGAAAGGAAAGAGGCATGAGAAAAAGTACATAAAAGGTGTGTGTAGAGATTAGTGACCGTTAATCGATAGTTAGTCAGATATCGTCCGACCGCATCTCACGATATCTGAATAACTAAGTACATAAAAGGTGTTGATGAGGACACTTATTCACCCTTTTGTGACAAACCAAACTGGGTTGGAAATTGGAATGCTGTTGTTTACTGATATCACGTTTCCATCTGTTTAGTGATAGCAAGTGCCAAAGAGTATACCTAGAACAGGGGATGCGTACAAAGCCCCAGTTCATGCTTTGGTTTATGGCAAACCAAACTGGGAGAATACGGTGCAGCGAGTGTCAAGAAGAGAACTCCAATTGGAATGCTTTTGTTTACTGATATCACGTTTCCTTCCATATAGTGATAGCAAGAGCCAAAGAGTATACCTAGAACAGGGGATGCGTACAAAGCCCCAGTTCATGCTGCCTTCAGTGCATTTGGAAGACGGTGTGAAGGTCTGGGCTGGGATTACACTGGAGGACAAACTGGACTCATATTGTTGAAGGCAACCTCACCGCAGTCCGTTATGGCCTCCCTCAAACCAAAGATCTCATTGGCAGGGATTTTCGATTTCTGGATGGCAATACCAGCCCTCATAGAGGTAGAGTTGTTCTGTGTTAATCAATCTTAGAAAACGTGGGAATTTCCCAGCTGTCTCTTCCCCCATTGCCACCAACCTCAATCCCACTGAGCACATGTTAGATGCGTTGCACAGGTTTTTCAATCAACATCCGCAGCCAGTTGACCTGCCACAACTGAGTGCAGCATTACAACATCTATGGAGTGAAATTAGTGACAACCTTATTAACAGTATGCCTAACAGGTGCACATTTGTTTGAGTTTTGGGATCTGTTAAAAAGCCTTAGCTTAACGAGGAGTTCTAGACAACAGAGATGCACTGTTGGGAACTGGTCATAAAAGGCAAGACTCCTTTTCTAATCTAATATAGTCCAATCTTGAATTTAGATACAACTATAGACGATAGCCTACAAGTGGTTTTTCTTTTTTGTAACTGTTTCTCATGAGCTCAGGTCCGAAGACTATACACGGGAGTCGTCCTTGAAAAAGCTTTGGAATCTGGAGCTCCAAGCAACAATGGAAAATAACCAATCGGTCACGGTGAGCAGGCTGTAAATAGGCAGACTCCTCTAATCTAACGGGATAATCTCTTCTACTACAAAAACCCTCTGCTTATAACATCCTCGACCTGAAATGATCTGCTAGATTTTTTTTTAAATGTCCAGATGCAAAACGTAGCTGTACAATGGTTTAAGTGAAGTCTCAGTAGTCCAGTCCCTAAACTACTAACTTGTCACAAAGTGGAATGTAAAAAAGGGCTGGTACAAATTATATTCATTAAATTATTATATTTATGTAATTTTTTTAATTAACATAAAATTTAGTACATTCCACAACATTACAGTATCAACAAGATAGTTCTGAATTTTGCCTAAGTACAATCATATTTACATATTACATCCATAATTCAATTACCATTAGATTTACAATTTTACGACTGCTATAAACAACAAAGACAAATAAAAATGTCAAGGACAGTTTAATCGTTAACTGGGATAAAACAAGGAATCGGTAGCGGACCCAGAAACTTGACAAATGACAAGTCAATTTAAATATCCACAAGTAAATAGTGTGCTTTGATTCGAATTTAAAATGCATATGAAATTTTAAAAATCTATATAATTTTTGTCCATATTAACAGCCATTTTAAGAAAAATCACAAATTTGAACAAAACTCAATAATCTCTTGAACAACAAATCTCTTAATAATTAATATCTCAAATGTTTTAAATAACAATGAACAATTTAAGCACCTAAACCACCTGCCCAATGGAAAACAACAACAAAAAGTAGCAAAATTTAAATAATTTTCACTTCTTTACCGCAAAAAAAAACCTATTTGTAGTCAAAATTCTAACCATTGTTTGGAATCCAATCGAAAAAAAAAAAAATATATTTAAAAAATGCAGTTTTAATTTTTACACTGTAAAGATTTTTTTTTGGCAAATGAATATTCTGACAGACCAAATATATTCAAAATCCATTACATTTTTTTCAAAAAATCCTATTAACGCTGAACATTTTGGGAAAATATATTTATGTATTGTCACTGTTAGAAAAATTATAAAATGCAGTTGTTATATACTCGTGTTAAATCATCCATACTTCTACATCAAAGACTGTCAGACCATGTTGAAAGGGTGAAAAAATTAAAAACAGAAAAGAAAATGACATTTCTAAACGCACTAATTCATTTAGGTGTATATTACATTTATTTTTCTATTTTTTTTACATACATTGAAACTCTTTCACTGCCAAACTGTATTGGCTTAGAGTGTAAAATTATTTGTGCTGAGAAAATACATGTGAAAACTCATAAAAAGTACACTACAGATTAACTACATTTATACACTTAACTTTAATTACATTCCATCCATACCATCTTACATTTATTTATAAAATCTATCAGCCCTTAATGTTTATGTATATGTTTTTCTGTTATTTTAATTATTACACTATTAAAGTAAGTACAAATAAGCACAATATTCAATGGATATCTGTAAAAAGTGCCTCTGGTTTAGAGAAGCCTGTCTTTGATGTGAATTCAACTGATGAACTATACAAAAGAACATTTTACAATATACAACCAAATCTACAAAATAATACTTCTGGTTCTTCCATTATTTTTGTCGATCAACAGGGTTTTTTTTTTTTTTTTTTAAATCTTTTGCAAAAAGGCAGTGTTATATTAATTACATGATCTGTAAGCTGACAAGATTTTGGCCTGTAATTGTTGTATCGTACAAAAGCCCTAAACTACCAACATTTTTTTATACGTAAATAGATTCACAATAAAACTCCGAAGGTATCAATTTAGGGCAATAAAAAAACACGTGTCGGGAAAATAGAACATTTTTTGCTAACTATAACCGAACGATATATTTCAAAGAAAAACGTATATATTACATTACTGATATTGAAAGATTCCAATCAAATACTATTATTGCACTAAATCGACCGATAGGTCTGTTAATTTATAAATCAGAAACATTAATTTTAGGCTGAAGTCATTTTAAAATTTCCTTAAAATATAGCTTTATATTGATTGGAATGTACAATTTCATTAGAATGAACCAATGAAAATTCGAGTCTTTTTACACAGACTATTTAGGGAATGGAAATGCAAAATCCCTTTTTGGAAGATCTACTCTACTGAATTTCTGGGTACATGTGGAAATAATTTACAAATGCCGTTACATTACAAGTTGAATTGTATCATTTCAAAATTAATTTAGTCAGGTTTAGAGTTTTGGGTTATAAAACCACACATTTAAATTTTAAGAACAATATAGATTACACATTTTGTTTCACATGCACTATTCTATCAACAAAATTACATTTTACGGTATTTGAATTTAAAAAAAAAAATTAAAAACAAAAAGGGAAATAAATTTAGCATTATTTCGGCCTGCAGGTGTTTAAACCCATCACTCTTGTAACTGTGCCAAATGGATATTTAAAATGAAGCATTTTTTGTTTCTATATTGTCTAATAAATGTGTGTATTGATGACAAAAAAGATATCATTTGTTTTTCCATAACTCCTTTAAAAATGAAAGTTTTGAATTGTTTATTTTGTGTACAGGTAGATGGCAACAATTAGACCGTAAAGACCCAGTACTTCAGCAAAAATAAGGATAAGGATCATTCCAACGTAAAGTCTCGGTTGTTGAGCTGTTCCTCGTACTCCGGCATCACCTACAATACCAATAGTAAACCCAGCAGCCAGCCCGCTAAAACCTACAGCTAATCCAGCACCGAAATGAAGAAAACCCCTAAAAACAAAACAATTCAAATAATTTCATACATATTATTATAGCATTATTGCTTCCTCGAGTGAGGTACATGATATCGCTCTCTACACTACAGAGTTCAAAAAAACATTGTGTGTTTAACAGTAAAGAACAGCGCTGTTTTATAAATTTCCCATTCTCACTAGCACTAACAATAATAAATTAAACAGCACACTATAAACTTGAATCTAAAAGTGAAGTGATTAGAGCACAATATCACGCACCACCTGACCGAATAGCGCAGATCGTCCTGAATGGGTTAAAAAATATCGATACTTACTTGTACAAAGAATATTTATCTGGCCCATCCAGCGCTCCAGCAATAAGTACAGCCACTACAAGACCGTATATAGCAATAATACCAGCCATGACAACTGGAATGATGGATTTCATTATGAGCTCTGGTCTCATTACAGACATGGCTGCAATCCCAGTCCCCGATTTTGCTGTGCCATAAGCAGCCCCTAAGGCTGTAAAACATAACATACAACATATTATTTATTGGTTATACATAACAATACTTATTTTTCTATGTATATTGTTTTCATAAAGTTATTATACATTATAAATCATACATAGTGTCAGTCAGATGTCTTTTTTATCGAATCTTATTATCATCATGTCATTTTTCTTCTTATTTTTTTTTTAATTTTATTTATTTTTTTTGTGTGTGTTTGAACAAAATGAGCATGTTTTAATGTGGGGAAGCGGTAGTGCAAAAAAAAAAAAGGCTAGAGGCGAAAGCGGAAATTGACCTGACGACACCATGGGGCCAAGGAGCTGAGTGGCACACCACTCAATTACCACGGTCCATGATATTAATACTTCAGGAGGTTATTCTACATTTCAAATTGGTCTAAAAAGTCCCTATTGTCCAAAGTCATCAGGTTACTTCAACATTAAATTTTCAAAATTTGCCAGGATATCAGGCTCACATACTTCAAGAAGGTGGATTATTTGAAAATTCCATTTTTTGAAGCTTTATATTTTTTTTCTCTTGTGCTTAATTTTGTACCAAGAGTTTTTTGTTTACTTTGTATTACTTTCATTATTCTTTGTTAGAAGTTTAAAAAACTGAATGACTATTTTGTTTTTAACCACTTGTAGCCGAAAAATCAATTTTTAGCAATTAAAAGTTAATTTTATACTAGAGATAACTGGAGATGATCTTTGAGAAATTAAGTACATGTGTTTAAAGCTAAAAGTAAGGGCAACTTTTCTGAAAGCACTGTGTCTGTCAGTATTTGGAACCAAGATAACTCATAAAAGATCTTCTAAATGATTTTGTATTTCGTTTGCTTAAGTATAAATAATAAAACAAATAAATATCATTGGGTTTTATAATCCTCTTTCTGTTGAATAAAATTTACAGTAGGCTTAATATTGTAATGAGATACTGGGTATTTATGGAAAAAAGTTGTAAAAAGTAACATGTAGTAACATAGAATATCTTGAACACAATTGAGAATTGGACATTAAACTATAAGGACTTTTTAGCCTTAGTTGACATGTTGATTAACTTCCTGAAGTTCACGGGTCACCCTGAATAATTGGTGACCAATATATGTAAATAATTCCTCACGAATGCTGGTCGGAATATGTATGCAACACCATGCGGATTATCATCAACCGAGATTTTGGTTTTAAATGCCATCATTAGCCTCCATCTTATAAAATATTTTATCTTGAACGTCTTATAAATTGAGCTAATGTGGTTTCTCAGAAGCCCAAGGAACCAGAAAGTGAGCTAAATTGGGAACTGGAAAAAAAAAGAAAAAAACTAGCACAGGATGAGCACCAGGAAAATAATAGACCGGTATGCTACCAGTACTATACGGGTGGGTAGAGCCGAAACAGAAACATGAGTGGAGAAACCAGACAACACCACATATCCTTTGTGAATGGATACTAGCCTACATTCGGCATAGCCTTTTTGGTAAGACAATCCTCACACAAAGAGAAATGTGCGAAGAGGTACTGAGGAAAGTTCTTAGTTTTGAAGGAAAATGTGTCTTTGGGGTTCCACAATAACCTAGGTCACCGTGAGAAAAGAAAGGTATGCCAGGATGGCGGGAAACGTAATGTTACAGGTTACACCAATGTATCAGGATAAAAGAGTAATAAAAGTTCCTCCCTCATCACCCTCTCAAAGCCATTACCTCTGATTATTTAATAGAATACCGTTGAATAATAATAAATTAATAAATGGACACCACTAGGAAATGGGATTTTGTCCGCTTATTCTACAGAAAAAATTTACTTGTTTTTAAATGTTTTCATCAAACAGATTACTTCTTTTTTAAAGATCTTGTCAGTTTCTTGTTTTATGAAAAACAGATACAACCAGTTTTTCTTTTTCTTTACTTTTTTTTATTATTTGAAAAAAAAAAAAAAAAAGTACATATTTCGAAGCAGCCTTGCTTCCTCTTCAGCTTACAAAAAACTAACAAAATTCTTCATAAATTAATTAAGGTTTTTAGTCGAGATGAAAAAAAGTTAATGGCACGAGCGGGATTCGAACCCACGATCTTCGGCTAGATACGCCGCTGCTCTACCACTTGAGCTATCGTGACCTCGATCCACTCGGACATCAACTTCCTNGCAGCGGCGTATCTAGCCGAAGATCGTGGGTTCGAATCCCGCTCGTGCCATTAACTTTTTTATCAACTAAAAACCTTAATTAATTGTAATGATTTAATTGGTCAAGCAGACCACGAAATTAGTGAATTTAAGGAATTCTTCATAAAAAGGAAACTGATATGTTGTACAGACAAATATTAAAATGTGGGATTTCTTCTATGGATGGACACACTGAAAATGGCAGAATGCGTCCGAAAGTCCAAAAATGATCGGTAATAATAATCAAATTACAGAAAAATTATTTGTTAACATTTGAAGTTTTCTCCCTCTCTTTTTTGTTTTTTAACACTCATCTTCGAATTGCTTTGTCACAATCACAATTTTAGAAGTTGACTAATTCAAGACTAACTGACGAGCTCACTGCTGCAACTTGAAAGGACCAGACTCAGAGGAGTGATGTGATACCCACCGGTCACTGGCATCTGATCTACATAATAACATGGGAATATTCAATGATGATCCCATCTGCAGGTTAGGCAATGAGGAGAGAGCCACCCATATCATCTTAGAATGTGAAGCAACAGCTCAATCGAGACAAAGATATATAGGATATAAAAAAAACTTCTGAGAAGAGGGGTAGAGTCGATTGTACTAGCTGGAGAGCTAGGATGGTACAATAAGGCAGAAGGCTGCAATCTCTGGGGAGCACAAACCCTGCTCTTCCTAGAAACCATCACCACCACCATCATCATCATCACCAATTCAAGTCCCAACTGAGAACTGACCAGAAAGTGTGAAAGGCATTCATGAGGGTTGCGAGAATTTCCAAAAAATCAGTTAGATTCAGTCATTTTGTGGAATACTGAGCTTTCTTTATGCTTTCCGGTTATAAAAGACTTTTTAACTGAAAAATCTATAATCTGTCTGTTTATTATAAGTACTTGTATTAGTAAATTAATTAAATAAATTAATGCCGAGGGGAAATGAAATTGTTTTGGAAATAAAATAAAATAGTTTTAGAATTTTTTTTTTCGTTTATGGCAATTATTTGCGGAATGTTAGGCATTACCCCTGATTTCGATAAACGTTTCAATTAATACGTCCAGAACCTCTACAACTGGTTCTTACAGTAACATATCCTCAGGAGCATCATCCATTTTAAGAGTTCAGTACCCTGGCATGATTAAAAAACAAACATGATTAAAAGAAAGTGTCACCTTTAGTGGGCCGGGTCAGTAGAGAAATTCTCATCAAGAACACTGTCGAAGGTGGCCCTAAGTGGGACCCGATTCATAGAAGAGGGGCCATCTTCACCCGATTATGAATAGGCCATGCAAGGTTGACTCATGGACACAATTTTGGGCCAAAGCCCGCGTGTGTCCAGCAAAGAGAAAGACTGCTACCTAATTGAAGGATGATCGACTTCAAGAACACCACCTGATGTGAGAATTGTGCCTGAGCACAGCATAGAGTATATATGTAAGGTCCACTGTTCCAATTCTTGGAGGAAACTAGGTCCTTTTATTGTTCGCAATACTGACAGTTTCATGTTAGTGCATGTGAAGCGCACCTCTATTTATTGTGTGAATGCATAGTTTGAAGGGTTGATGGTGGAGTATTGAGTATTTCACCAACTAACTCTTAATTAGGTTAGTTATGTGTAAAAGTAGATAAAATCAGGGCTATTGTCATCTCCTTGCAATACACCCTGTATAATAGGCGTAAAGAGTGATCAAGAAATATCAAGTACTACACCACCCCAACTGAGTGAATGGTAGTATATAAGAAAGAATGTATTTAAGAGTGAGTGAGAGAGTCAATAGGTTTTAGGAATTGATTGTGTTAGGGGCTGAAATAACGTAGCAGTTGATAAGCCCCCTGATAGACCAGTATTATACATAAGTAAAGCCGATTCAGAAACATGACTGTATAAGTCCTTTGTAAATGGATACTAGCCTGTATTCGGCATAGCCTTTTTGGTAAGACAACCGAGGTCTGACCCAGGGGACTGCCAACTCCGGAGGTGGGTGATTATCGAGGCCTGCCAGTAAATTATTGCAAATGACAAAAGCTGGAATTGACAATGGACTGCCAGAAATGATTGGCTCAAACTCTATATGTACATGCTGTACAGATTTGAGCTTCAATAATTAGTATTAAACTTTTTGTTTCATTTCTGTGATTATTTGATAAGTCTTAGCAAATGTGAGAAACAAAGTAACATTGGATTAGATTGATAACTTTACTTTCAGAATTTTTTTTGCTTTTATTAAAAGATTTTTTTTAAATCAAAATGATTTCGTTGTTTTGGTTTATCGTTCACATTGGTGACAATTCGAACTGTTTCCATTTGCAAAAGGTAAAGAGCTGTGATTTCAGACAAGGACAATGATTTTCATTAAACCTTGAACAGCCTTGGGATGTGTGAAGAATTTTTCTCAACGTTCATTCTGTCGAAATAAAACCTCTAAACATCTCTTAAACAAGGACATTAATGGAAAAAAATCCATGTACATATTTTAACAGAGTTTCACAAATTTTCATTTATTTCTGGATTAATTGACAGTTTTAATGAAGATTTCCTTATCTTCTGAATAACTGTGACAAAATGATAAGATGTTTTTGTCGTATTGAAATGGAAAATAGAACAGAAAAAGGGGGCGTGGCACATAGAACATACAAGGTATGTTTTTTAAGAAGAAACAGAGAGCAAAAAAAGAAAAAATTTGTAGTGTTTAGTGTGTGCTGTTTTCTTATTTATTGTTTTATTTTTTAAAGGGTGAGCAGATTGCAAAATAAACCAGGGGTTTTGATGAAATACAACAAAACGAGTCAACTATTGGAAATTATTTCTCAAGGTTGGAACAACTTGTACATATAATTTTCTATGGAATTGTACAAAACTTTTTGTTACTGAATGCAACTTGAACGATGTTATAGTTCCTAAGGAATCAAGAATACTCGGGGCTAGGGTTGAAAAAAAAGTGAAAATAAAAGAGAAGGTTAAGCATGTCTGAACAAAAAGGGGGCGTGCCTCTGCTTAGGACGAATCTTTCATCTTTTTACACAATTAAAAAGTGTTTATTAATCCAAATCTGTGTTTTTGTTGTTTCGATTTATTTTAAAGGGTGAGCAGATTAGAGAATAAACCGACTTGGGTTCTAAAAAAGTGAAAATAAAAGAGAAGGTTAAGCATGTCGGTACAAAAAAGGGGCGTGCCTCTGCTTAGGACAAATTTTTCTCTTTGTTGAACAATTCAAAAACGTTTTTATTCCACCAAACGCGCCGTTTTTTAAAACGAGTGAGCAGATTAAATTATCAAGCAAGAGTTTATTTGCCATAAGGAAAAACGGGTGAATCATTGGAAAATATTTCTCATGTTTGGAACAACTTGTATGTTAATTTTTTATCAAATTATACAAAACTTTTTTTATTAAATGCAATTCGAACGATGTTACAGTTCGTAAGAAATCAAGAAAACTCGGGATTGGGCTTTAAAAAAAAGTGAAAATAACTGAGAAGGTTAAGCATGTGTGAACAAAAAGGGGGCATGCCTCTGCTTAGGACAAATCTTTCATCTTTTTAAAAAATTAAGAAGTTTTTATTCATCCGAATCCGTGTTTTTTATTGTTTTGGTTTTTTAAAGGGTGAGCAAATTAGAGAATAAACCGGTTTGATTTAAAAAAAAAAAAAAAAAGAAGTGAAAATAAAGAGAAGGTTAAGCATGTCTGAACTAAAAGGGGGCGTGCCGCTGCTTAGGACAAATTTTTCTCTTTGTTGAACTATTCAAAAACTTTTTTATTCTACCAAACGCCGTTTTTTGAAACGAGTAAGCAGATTAGAGAATCAACCATGAGTTTATTTGAAATAAGAAAAAACGGATCAATTATCGGAAATTATTTCTCAAGGTTGGAACAACTTGCACGTTAATCTTTTATCAAATTGTACAAAACGTTTTTTTTTTAATGAAATTGGACGACCACGGTTCGTAACGAATCAAGAATATTCAATTGAAGTCGAAATACGTTCTCAGATTTGTTTCAACTTTAATTTTAACTAATAAAGAATATAAGTGGACAATAAAAAGCCTGACTTACTTCAAAGAACTTTTTTCTCTCATTTTGGAAAATCTCAAATGTCCTGATCGTAGGTTACGTTTCCTGTTCGAATTTTTTGCCAAAATTCGATTTTCTTACAAAATAAGTTAAATAAGAACGAAAGGGTTATTTTTTTTAGATTGTACAAGTTACGTAAGTTAATTAAGATTTGGTAGTAAAGAATCGTACGAAATGTGCCACGCCCACTTTTGACATTCTTTTTTTAAATTTATACGTTTGATTTTATTGTTTATTATATTAACAGTAGAATAGCAAATAAATTGTTTGCTTTGTTCTATAACATTTTATTTATTGATAAGAAGGCGAAGTTGGTATAATTTGACCACCCTAACCACCTGTTTGTCCACCAACTGGTCTTGTTAACTAAAAAGTAGATTTTGAGTTTATCATTTTTTTTAATGATTTTATCAGGGATGAGATATCGTTAGATTTTGTTAGTTTTTAATGGAAAAATGTGGAATTTTAGAAAACGTCGAGGTACGTTTTCCCATCGGTAAGGGATGAATCATGATCACCGTCAATGGTGAAAAAATGGCGAATATTTTATCTCGGAAAAAGACCAAAAAAAATCCACTTCGATAAGAAAAACCCGTTTTTCTTTTTTTATACTAGCTGAAAACACTTGGTGAAAATTATTAAAATCTCAGTACAAAGGGTTGAATGTTTGGACAAGACGAAACATAAGAGAGGAAAAAACCCGACGGGCCGAAGTGGGCGTTTCCCTTCTCGGCCGGATATTCTGACATTTCCCCCTGGACGACGGAGACACGAGAGAAAAAAAGCTTAAAATTTAATTTCCCGTAGAATGAGAGAAAAACCGGAAAATGGATTTTCCTTGACTATCTGTCGGGGATTTTCTTCCCCGATGGCCGTCTGACAGTTGAGATCACATGGTCGCGGCCATCGTCCGACCAGCTACTGCGCCCTGACACTTTTACAATTTCAATTTATAAAAAAAAAGAAATCGTTTCGAACCTCGAGACAAATTTATTTCAAAAACGATTTCTTATTAGTGTTTTTTTTTCTTTTGGTACAAGTGAATAAGTTTTCTGTTTTTATTAAGATTCTGAGGTTTGACGGGTGAAGTTTTTCCAAGTATAAAGGACTAATCGATACGGGGATTGTCTGTAGGACGGGTTCGTCTGTAAGACAACCTGTCAGAAGTAAAACTCGGCCGATTTAAAGAAAATAACTTTTCTAACGGTAACGTGACTTAAAAGTGGGGAAAAAACTGGTTGAAAATGGATCGACTCACCGCTGAAAATCATGGCCGAAGCGGCACCCATGACGCCGAAGAACGGTCCATAGATGGGATTTCCTGTTTCGGCCATCGTCTCTGTCGTCTGTCTCTGTGAATGAAGTTGTGAGAGGTGTTCAAGTCGGGCGAAGTGGGCGTGAACGGCCGTCGGACTCGCGAGAGGACTTTGTTGTGAACGGGGGTCGAGTTTCGGCAGACGTCGGCGACGAAGAGGGGGCGGCGAGTACGGCGAACTCTGACGGCCGGCCTTGCGGCTTAGCGTTTTCTAACGAGCCACCTGATTGGAGGAAATCCGTCTCGTCACAGTTCATCCTCGAATCGCAGACGACCTTTCAGATATTTCACAATTGTGACGTTTCACTGCAATTTCGCTTCTCCCCCCTTCCGCCGGGGTTTTGCCGCCCTACCGTGATTTTCCCATTTTCAGGATTTTTCACTCCTTTGACGAAGGCGCGGCGCTCAGTCTTTCACGACCTTTACGGAAAACCGGCAGATTCTTTTTCTTTTTTTAAATTAACGACGCTTTTACACAAATTCTAAATGCCCGGTCGAAACGAAATCGATAAAATACGTCTTCAATGTTTCAAGTTTTCCCTCCGAAAATCAAATGTCGAAATTTTTTTCTTCGAGTTTTACAACACGGCGACGTCCATTTAAAAAAAAGTTATACGCCTGAATGCGCTCATTAGATAACATCTAGGAATCCGTAAATATTCAATCAACAATTTTATCTATGATTTCATAGCTATTACTCATTTTAAAATAACATCAGATTCCGAAGGAGCGTTTAAAACATATTTCATACCATTTTGGAATATCATAGTTTTTCTTAATTTATAATATGTTCCGCAATGATAAGAATGCTCCAAGGACTGTAATGACCAGCACTACCATGATACTAATCATGAAGGAAGCTTCATCATTATTCTCGACTTGTCCTTAAGACACTTATATCGCAAAATGTGTTCGTAGGAAATAGCAATAATTTCCTAGGCTGTTTCAAATGAGCCACCAGAATATTCTGCACTTTTCAATCTAACGATTTTCCTAAAATGTACAAAATTTTTTAATTCGATATATGTTCCGCAATGATAAGAATGCTCCAAGGGCTGTAATGACCAGTATACCATCATATATTCATGATGGAAGCTTCATCATTATTCTCGACTTGTCCTTAAAACACTTATAACAGAAAATGTGTTCATATGAAATCGAAGTGATTTCCTGGGGTAATTCAAATGAGCCAGTTCAGAATATTCTGCATTTTTAACCTACCAGTTTTTCTAAAATGCCCAAAATTTTCTAATTTATTATATACTGACAGGCAAAAAATTCCACCCACTTGTAATATATCTTGATTTGTATATATTTTTATATATTTATCAAAGTTTCACATTTTTAATGTTTATTAATTGAGTCTTTGTCTAAAAAAGGAAAAAAGTAAATTGCTAAGTAAAATGAAAAATAAAGAAAAAAAACCGATAGATTTTTAGTTAACATTTCAGTATGGCATATTTCCTCCCCTTGCGTTAATTACATCTTGAATATGCCTCAGCATACTTTCTACGAGTCTGGAAATGTCTCTTTGTTGGAGTTAGCCCATTCTTCATGAAGAGACCTGTCAAGATCGTGGAGTGTATCAGGAAGTGATGGGCGCTTATTCGTCTTTTGGTGTTATCCCATAAATGTTCGATGGGGTTCAAGTCTGGAGAACAGGCTGGCCAGGTTAAGACCCTGATATTTCGCTGTTGAATGTTTGTACTATGAGAGCAACATGTGGAAGGGCATTATCGTGCATTAGAATTGGATTGTCGCTGATTTCAGAGAGGATAGGCAGCGCATGTTCCAAAATTTCGTCCACATAGGGAGAGGCTGTCAAAGACCCTCCGCGAACAACAACCAACTCTGTGCGACTCTCCATTGAAATTTCTGGCCACACCATGACTGAGCTACATTGAAAAGGTTGGCTCTGGGATAAATTACAGGCTTCGTAATTTTCATTTCGCCTTCTCCACGCCCACCTAGAGTTCGTAGAGCAAATCTACACATCCGTAAAAAGTACAGCAGTCCAATCGTCCAAA